>NC_053395.1:26691669-26998544 GCF_905171765.1 Bufo bufo | reverse complement strand
CATCTAGGACCAGCAACTATCTCCAGAACAGTAGAGGCATGCGCATTCACATTTAGGGAAGTTCAGGAAATACCCGTTTGCAAATGGTAAGTGCACCCTGCATACATGGCCACCTCTCCATTCACCACTATGGGACTGCTGGAAACTGCCGCGCCAGTGCTCAACTATTTTCTGAACTTCCACAGAAGTGAATGGAGGGTGGTCATGCTTGAATGGTGGGCTCTTCTTCACTTTGGGGGCCTGTTCTGGAGATAGGAGTGGAACCCAGAGGTGGGAGATAAGACAACCTTTTTAAGGGGGTATCATACTGTGGGGGGGCACTTATGGGGGCATCATACTGTATTGGGGCACTTACAGGGGCACTTATGGGGGCATCGTACTGTATTGGGGCACTTATGGGGGCATAATACTGTATTGGGCAACTTATGGGGGCATCATATTGTATTAGGGGACTTATGGGGGGCATCATACTGTATTGGGACACTTATGGGGGCATAATACTGTATTGGGGCACTTATGGGGGGCATAATACTGTATTGGGGCACCTATGGGGGGCATAATACTGTATTGGGGCACCTATGGGGACATCATACTGTATTGGGGCACTTATGGGGGGCATCATACTGTATTGGGGCATCATACTATTTTGCGGCACTTATGGGGCCACCATACTGTTTTGGGGCACCTATGGGGGCATCATACTGTATTGGGGCACTTATGGGGGCATCATACTGTATTGGGGCACTTATGGGGGCATCATACTGTATTGGGGGCACTTATGGGGGCATCATACTGTATTGCGGCACTTATGGGGGGGCAACATACTGTATTGGGGCACTTATGGGGGCATCATACTGTGTGAAGGGCACTAGTGGGGCATTATTAACTTCTAAGGGACACTAAGGGGACTGTGCACAATTAGGCGTATATAGGTAGGCATCGGTCAGGGTTTTCCCTTCTTGGGTCTTTGAAAAGTTGGGAGGTAAACATATATTAATGGTAAACATAATTTTCATAAAATACTACCATAGTCCTAATTGATGGTGGCAGCCAAGATAACAGCTCTATACCTATTAGGGCCCATCATCTGCAGACCTAGGGAGTCCATAATAACATTATATTAATAATATATCGTGCATTTAATCACTAGGAGCAGAAGACATAGATATGACAGAGAACACAACATTTCAGCACATGCGGCCTCCACTCTCGGGGCTGCCTGGTGCAGACAAATCATTTTCTAGTGGGAACTAAGCTTCTTAGTCACCTGTTTCACCCGGACTTATTACGCGGGTGCGCAGCGTCTCCTGGTAACGGAAGCTCTGGAAAGCCGGAAGTGGATTTGAATGACAGTTTACGAGGAGAGTGACCTCCTGATGAGGGTAATTAACCCTTCCAGCGGGATTACAGTCATGTGACGGCCGTCATTTCTGTGTATATCGGAGGACTCTGGGGCCAGGTGAGCGGCACCGTGCACTGACAAAACACTGGTGCCCTTGGAGGAATGTGGGGGAAGGAACTACAAGTCCCAGCATTCCCTGAGATATCTATTTAATAATACATGCTGTGATTTGTAGTTCTGCAACATCTGGCTAGGCTTCAGGGGTGTGTATCACCCTCTTCAGGTGCAGGGGGCACCACTGTCCATAGTGTTCACAGGGGCCCCATTGTTTGACAGCTTTCAGCTTGCCCTCCTTATTTTCCTGTTTTAGCAGTAATAGCTTTTACCGGGGGGGAAGAGGCGTCCTTGACCAGGGAGGGGCGGCCCTGGAAGGGGCGTCCTTGTCCGGGGAGGGGGGCCCTGGAAGGGGCGCCCTTGTCCGGGGAGGGGGGCCCTGGAAGGGGCGCCCTTGTCCGGGGAGGGGGGCCCTGGAAGGGGCGCCCTTGTCCGGGGAGGGGGGCCCTGGAAGGGGCGCCCTTGTCCGGGGAGGGGGGCCCTGGAAGGGGCGCCCTTGTCCGGGGAGGGGGGGCCCTGGAAGGGGCGCCCTTGTCCGGGGAGGGGGGCCCTGGAAGGGGCGCCCTTGTCCGGGGAGGGGGGCCCTGTCAGGTCCCCAGCGATCACACATTGATTGCCTAAGGCCCCATCCACACGACCATATGGGCCCTGTGCCTGTGTTGTGGACTACAAACAGCGGGTCTGTGAACTCCCTATAGCGGGTGCGAACCCATTGACTTGAATGTTGTATCTTTTGCAGAGCGGAGGCACGGACCAAAAGATTGGACATGTATCTTTTGCCGCATCTTGACAGTCAAGTCAATGTGTGCGCACTTGTGATGCGTAGTCCACACGGCCGGCCGCTGTTTGCAGTCCACATCACGGGCACAACGGCCGTAGGGTCGTGTGAATGGACCCAGATGTTCATGTTCCTGGAGAACCCCTTTAAGAACACTGTATCCATAATGACACAATCTGAAGCCATTTTCTCCTCTCTCGTCTGTTCACAGTCATGGCTATAAAGATCTTCTTTCCGACCTCCTGCTCAGCAGCAGAGAATGGACTCCTCATCGGACGCTGGATGGAGGAGCACCGGTCCGCCGTCATCCTGGCCACGCTGCACTTTCCATTCATTCCTGCCATTGTGAGGACGCACCTGAGCCAACTGGAACGGGCAACGGGCATGAGCCTCTCCGTCCTGGGGACCTGGAGCCATAGTAAAGCAGAGGCTGACGACAAGATGGAAAACTTCCTGGGGGAGCTGAGCACCATCTTTAAGCACCAGCCCTGGCTGCGGATGGCGAGGGAGTCCACCAGCAAGTTCTGGGACTGTCGGATTGAAAGACTGGAGGATGACACCACGGAGGACGTGGTCTTGGTCTACTATGATCAGAGCAAGGTCATGTTGTCAGAGCTGCACTCTGCCTCTGAACACTCTGAGGTCGCTGCCATGTTTAATACAGTGGCCAAGAACCAGCTGCTCTTTGCCAACGATAAGTATGATGAGGGGTCGGTGAGGTTAACGCATTGGCAGTCTGAGGGCAAGGAGGCCAGTATTATTGTGGAGCTGGCAAAGCAAGCGTCTGTGCCGGTGTGTGCCGTCCTTTCATTTTTCGTCTCTCTGATCACCAGCATTTGTAGCCTCAGGTAAGCCACAAGGAGAAAACAATCTGATAGAAGTGCCATGTATTCCCCACTAGAGGGAGCTCACTGTGTATTTTGAACTGAATCATAAAACTGTATGCAGTGAGCTCCCTCTGCTGGTGGCAGCTAGAATTGTTTCATTTGACCATATGTGCAGGAGACTGGGAGCCCTACCTAAAAAAAAACAAGCTCTGACCTCTGTACAATATGTTATATAATGGATTATAGAGCCATAAACTTGGTACAGCTTTTAATATAAACATTATAATGCCTGAAACTGTCCTGTGGTGCGTGGGGGGCGTATAAAACCTAAATGACTTCCTGTACTGCGCTGTTATAGCACGCCGCATATGGCGCAGGCTTAGCAGCTGTGCCCACATCATCCACTGTGGTTGTCAGCTGTAGCAGCCAGTATCAAAGTTATAGGGGTATTCCAGTTATGTTCATTTATTCCTTATCCACAAGATAGGGGATAACTATTAGATCAGTGGGGGTCCTACTGCCGGGACCTCCACTGATCACGAGAAGAGGGACCCAGTTTGTTGCAGAGCCCCATAAAATGTTCTCAGGTATCTCAGGAACTCCCATAGAAATGAATGGGTTGGCGGTGCGCATTCCCGTCCGGCTGCTCTGTTCATTTCTGGGGTTCTCACATTGTACAGGAACCCCCCCCCCCCCCCGTTCTCATGATTGGTTTGGGTCCCAGAAGTAGGACCCCCACTGATCTAATACTTATCACCTATCTTGTTGATAGGGGATAACGTGATGAACCGGAATACCCCTTAAACGCCTAATCGTTACTAATTAACGAACACTGGAAAAAAAAAATAGCGAAATTTCAAAAAAAAAAATCTACCGCACCCTCCTCCAAAAATGGACTAAAAGTTATACAGCTCATCCCAGGAAATGACAATCCATCAAGTGGCTACATTGACAGAAACATAAAATGTTATAGCTTTTAAAAAAAAAAAAAATGTAATACTTACTGGGTTAAATGAATAACATGGAGTCTCGTTGTGTTACAGGGTCCTTAGCGGGAGGCCTCTTTCCTATCTGTGGAACAAGCTGTCTACCTATGAACAACTGGGGAGACGTCTGGAGGACCTACGTATGATCAGCGGTCCTCAGAGGGCTCAAGACCACCCAACGTTCATGAGGTATGAGCCGAGCATGTCCTCCTCCTGATGTGGTCACTTCTCACACGGCTCCTCTAATTCTTCTTGTCCTGATGATGACTTGTCATTTTTTGTTTTGTAGGAAGGCCAACATTGTCTTGTCGCTGATTCTAGACATCGGACTTGGGATCTTCCTTATGTCCTGGCTGTATCGGGGGAACCACATAGGTCAGCTGGCTGACACCCTCATGCCTGTGGCAGATGTGAGTGTATCCCATACTAGGACGTCTAGGGTGGGGGGCGTCTTATATCTGTATAGTAATTTATTTTGTCTTCTCCACAGCGGGTGGCTTTGGAACTTCAAGGTCTGCTGCAGTGGTTGATGGGAGCCCCGGCCGGGCTGAAAATGAACCGGGCGCTGGACGAAGTCTTGGGGCGATTCTTTATGTACCATATCCACCTCTGGATTAGTAAGTTGCATTTAAGGCTCTGGTATTGCATAGCAGAAGTGTAAGCACAGCAAATTGAAAAGGCGCCATCTTCCCTGGCAGATCCTCCAAGTTTCTTCTGTGTCCCCCACTGTTGACATATGGCAATTGCCATACAGTCATCTACGCAATGCCCTCTCCTCCTGCTTCCTGCCGACACAGAAGAATGTCCTTAAAAGGAGCATTCCAGTTAGAACAAGTGGTCCCCTATCCACTAGATGGAAGATAACGGATCCGTGGGGGTCTCAGATCATGAGAATGGGAGCCTATGTTACCTGTTTGAATGGCGTGGTGGTCCAGCCTTTGCATAGCTGTTCCATTCAAAGTAGTAGGACTGCCAGTAATATTCGAGAGCTGATCTCCAGTGGAACCATAGGGATGAATGAGCAGCAGTGCACATGCTCGACCTTCTACTTTATTCTTATGGGGGCACAGGACTCCTGTTCTTGTGATTGGTGGGGGTCCCAGCAGTCATACCCCCAATGGATAGGGAATAACTTTTTCTAACCAGAAAATCCCTTTAGGAACGAATTATGCCAACTGGAAGCTGGATTTTAAAGGGGTTTTCTCATCTCAGACAATAGGGGCATATCGCTAGGATATGCCCCCATTGTCTTATAGGTGCGGATCCCACCGCTGGGACCCGCCCCGAAAGTGAAGGAGAGCGCACTGCGCATGCGCAGCCGCCCCTCCATTCATTTCTATGGGGCCGCCGAAAATACCCGAGCGCTGGCTCGGCTATTGCCATCTGCCCCATAGAAATAAATAGGAACATGGGCCGCGCATGCGCGGCACGCTCCCAATCACTTTTATGGGAGAGGCGGGGATTAGCGCTGGTGGTGGACCGACGCCAGGAAATCTGGGGTCCTCCAGGCACAGCGCTCCCCCCTCTGTTTTCCATATATGCCCCCATTGTCTAAGATGGGAATACCCCTTTAATATCCAAGTAAAGTGGAAAGTAAATGATGAGGGTTAGAGTTCCATTCCATGTAATTCATTGCATCTTCGCTCCAATACCTAACCCCTGTTTACTGCCTGCAGGTTACATCCGCCTGATGTCTCCATTCATTGAGGTTATCCTGTGGTACATCGGACTGTCGGCTTGTCTCGGGCTGTCCGTGGCTCTCTCTATTCTGTCCGATATCATTGCGCTCCTCACCTTCCACATATATTGCTTCTACGTGTACGGGGCCAGGTAAGCAAACCACCTACAAATCGCAGCCGCAATGAACCACATTCTTCTCTATGGCTCTTGCACCAATGCATGGGATTCAAAGGGGCATCATATTCCATGTAATATCAAAAGTTTTCTGAGCGCCTTTCTTTTCACTGCTCTTTTCTCATCTGACAGACTGTACTGCCTGAAGATGCATGGGCTGTCTTCCCTCTGGCGTTTGTTTCGTGGTAAAAAGTGGAATGTCCTGCGACAGAGAGTGGACTCGTGCTCCTATGACTTGGATCAGGTAATGCAGCCTGTGCATGCAATCCCTCAGGACTGCCAGCAGAGGGCAGAGTAGCAGTGCATGTGTGTAGGCTCTGTGTGACTAAAATGAATGGTAAACCCCCAGTCGTACACTCCACGGTGTGAAATATCAGTAGACCAGTGGAGCGCAGGTTTAGAGGTTATAATCCTTTTTTAAAGCCATAGGACTGTGTTTGCATTGCTTTTCAGCCTCTAGATGTAGATAAAAAGGCTTTCATTCCCTGAAAGCAATCAGGAATCTTGAAAAATCTTGAGAAAATGAAACTCACTAGGGGAGATCTACTAAGCTAAATGCACCAGATAAACTGCCCTTTGTTCTTTGCATCACATTTATTATGTGTTTTAGACTTTTTTTTTTTTTTACTTCTGCAGCTATTTCTCGGGACCCTGCTGTTCACAATCCTGCTCTTTCTACTGCCGACCACTGCCCTTTATTACCTCGTTTTTACCCTGGTATGTACTGATTGCTACCGCAAAATATGGCCCACGGGCCTGCTTGTTGATGACTACAGGTGGGGTCGTTGCTTAATTCTCTTTTATGACTGCTAGAGTCACGGTTAATGGAAGTTCAGCCCTTGTCGCTGTGTTATACATGGAAGTTGCTGACTGTTTTACAAATTGCAAAGGGTGAAAAGACACAAACTTTCCAAACAGGATTCAGCATTCTCTCGTTTCCACATGCATTTTTCCCCCCACTGCATGTGGATAGGGTTTTGAAAACTTGTAAAGTTCTGCATGTGGAATCCGCACAGCAAATCCACCATGTCTGACCATGGCCTCAACTCTCATTCATTATAAGCAGAGGGTGACCGCTCACTCGCCACTTACGCATGTGATATCGTCTCCTAGGGGTTAATTCACACTGTGTTTGCAGCACCTGGAAAACTCCTAGACTATATGTTCATCACATCCATAGGCCTCCCCATTCACCTGAATGAGACCAAGAGGGCTCTGTCAGTGTGGTATAGGTCTATATCCTTTTTGTTTTTCTTTTGCTGTATATAAGAGTGTAGTCGACTATACTATTCTATACAGAGTCAACCAGTAAAAAAAAAAAAAATGCCACTTTTTGCCTGTGCAGTTCAATACGTCGCAGGTCTGCCTGGTATATATTGGGAAATCCTCCTCATATATACCTCCAGCATACATTACAAACACAACATAAGTGCCCGCCGCGTAAAAGGAATCTGTCGCCAGAATCTTGGACTATTATCAGCAGTATTGGGCTACTTTCACACCTGCGTTCGGTGCGGATCCGCACCGATAATGCAAACGCTTGTATCCGTTCAGAACGGATCCGTTTGCATTATTCTTTCAAAAAAAGTCTAAGTCAAAACGGATCTGTCCTGACTTACTTTGAAAGTCAGTGGTGGACGGATCTGTTTTCAATGGCACCATATTGTGTCAGTGAAAACGGATCCGTCCCCATTGACTTGCATTGTAAGTGAGGACGGATCCGTTTGGCTCCGCATCGTCAGGCGGACACCATAACGCTGCAAGCAGCTTTTTGCTGTCCGCCTCCAGAGCGGAACGGAGGCGGAACGGAGCCAAACTGATGCATTCTGAACGGATCCTTATCCATTCTGAATTCATTGGGGCTGAACTGATCCGTTTTGGGCCGCTTGTAAGAGCCCTGAAATGGATCTCACAAGCGGACCCAGAAACGCCAGTGTGAAAGTAGCCTTACATGAGTAGTACAGTGGATGAGGACTAGGTAAATTATTAAACGAACTACTCATCTAGTGCCTGACTTCGATGCACAGAGACAGGACAGCCATTGTCCTCTTTCCCTGCCTTCTCTACATCGCTGCAGGGCCCCCGTCATCAGTCTTCTTGACGCGTCTTTCTGCTGCCTGCCGCTGCATGAGCTTGTGTTCCTGGCACCTATAGTTAAGAGAGCCAATGATGGCACTAAAAGAAGTGTGCACAACCTGCAGCCCGGGGGACACATGTGGCCTTAAATACCATTCTGTACGGCCCCCAACCATTTAGTAAAAGACTGATATGTCTATGTTTTCCCATTGGATGGGAGTCCTGGAAATGTAAGAAGACATTTATGGTATATACTGTATGTTTGATATGCAGTACTACAGTTGGTAATACCCCCTTTGGGTTGGTTAAATGTGACAAAGTAGGCCCCAAACAGAAAAGGTTGTGCACCCCTGGTTCAACCGAGTATGGACTGCTTGGGGTCCACTATACCCAGCTGCCGCTAGTTCAGGGATGGGCAACCTGCGGCCCTCCAGCTGTTGTAAAACTACAAATCCCATCATGCCCTGCTGTAGGCTGATAGCTGTAGGCAGACTGGGCATACTGGGATTTGTAGTTTTACAACAGCTGGAGAGCCGCGGTTTGCCCATCCCTGTGCTAGTTAAAGGGGTTGTCCCAGGACATAATCTTCCCTTCACTCATTTACCATGTCTGAGAATTTCTGGCTCCGATGCTCCCCTGTGCCCTGCGCTGCATCGTGCAGTGCAAGGGCTTTTTCTTTATTACTGGTGACGTACCGGGCATCACATGGGCATAGCAGTGAGCCCGGTGACATCACCGGCACTAATGGGCGGTCTTTAGCGCTGCCTCAGGCTGTTTTACAGACGTCACTGGGATCACTGCTAGGCGGAAGCCTCCATCTAGCAGACTGAGAAAAAGCCGGGTACGTCACTGAGCCCTAGGCACCCCAGTCCGACACCCGCTGTCAGCGCTTAAAGCTGCTCTGACATACGTAGTCAGGACTGTGGTGCTTGCACACAGGATTCCTGTAGATTACAAGTTCTGACTGTGTATTTCAGAGCAGCTTTGAGCTGAGGAAATGTTTAAAAAAAAATTGCGTTCTGAGCTCTTATCTGAAGTACCACCCATGTAGTCCTGCCGATAACAATCGGTCCAAGATCGCGGTGACAGTTTCCCTTTTAATCGTCTTGACATTAGAACAGGTATGTAAATATTAGATTTGTAAAGCCTGATTGTATTTAATTATATGTGGTCCTGGCAGCAATGATGGTGGCACGGATCCTAGCTGCAAATATTTACCCAGTGATGCCGTCCTTTACATAGGAAGGTGCCCAGCGAGGAATTGAAAATGTACCCTAAAAGACACAGGTTCTCGCTGGTCTATGTTTAATCTACTATTACCAAATATTACAGGAGTAAGTTTTCATAAAAAAAAAAAATATTGACATAAATTAGATTTTGCTTTGTATTCCAGATAGTTTAAGGGGTTGTGCAGCCAGTACATATTGATGGCCTATCCTCAGGATTACAGATGGGGAGGGGAGGGGGGGGGTCTGACTCCCGGCTCCCCCGCTCATTAGCTGTGCACGTCGTCTCGGAAGTCTCAGCGGCACGGTGTAAGGCCTCATGCACACGACCGTTGTTTTATTCTGTGTCCGTTGTTCCGTTTTTCGTGATTTTCTGCTAATGCACCGTTTGTCATCCGCGTCCGTGATCCGTGGTTCCAGTCCGTCAAAAAAATATAACCTGTCCTATTTTTTTCACGGAAAACGGTTCGCGGACCCATTCAAGTCAATGGGACCGTGAAAAAAGCTCGGAGGCACACAAGATTGTCGTCTGCGTCCGTTTTTTTCCTATCATTTGCATGGCAAACTTGGCTTAGACTGTTTTTTAATTTCCTTTATGTCTGGTGGTCCTCCAAAAATCAAGGAAGACACACGGAAACAAAAACGGAAACGGATCACGGAACAACGGAACCCCATTTTGCGGAACGGAACTCAACAACGGTCGTGTGCATGAGGCCTAACTATAAATGCTTGTACTATTCACTTGAATGAGACAAGCACTTGTAATTACACTGCGAGTGAGACGACGAGCAGTGTAATCTTGAAGAGGAAGCAGCTCGCGTATGAGCGCTGCCTTCTCTTCAAACAGCTGATCGGTGGGGTTCCGGGAGTCCGACCCCAACTTATTACAGATCAGTGGGAGTCCGACCCTCACTGATCTGTAATCTTTATGATAGGCCATCAGTATGTACTGGCTGCACAACCCTTTAAGTACCAATTGGTTACTGTCTAGCTCGGCTCCATTAGGGCAAGCCTGTGACCAATGACTCCAGCGTAGGCTACTTTCACACTTGCGTTGTTAATTTCCGTATTGAGATCCGGCAGAGGATCTCAATACCGGAATTAAATGGATCCGTTTTGATTTTGCAAATCAGGATGCATCAGTTCTGTTGGGATGCGGTTGTGTGAAATTAAAACTGAAAAAAAACATCCGTCACTAAATGCATCGAAAGTCAATGGGTGACAGATCCGGTTATTTAGGCTCCTAAAAAAACTGATCCATCACCATTGACTTGCATTGTTTTCAGTGCTGGATCTGTTTTTATGACCGGACACAAAACCGCAACTTGCCGCATTTTTATGTCCGGTCACATCCTGATGCATCCTGAACGGAGCTCTTTCCATTCAGAATGCATGAGGAACAAACGGAAACGTTTTTTTCCAGTATTGAGAGCCTCTGCCGGATCTCAATATTGGAAAACAACAACGCGAGGGTGAAAGTAGCCTAAGCTGCATTATTTACTACAAGTCTCAGGTACTCTAAAAACCACCTCCTGTCTCATCATAGGCTCAGGTTGCTGCTTTGTTCCCACCCCTATGTTTTACACTGCACTGCTGATTATTTAGATAGAAGGCAGTGCATATTTCCATCGTAATATTGCCAGAAAGGCGATGCATGGAAAAAGGAATGAAAGCACCAGCAAGTCAAAGATCATCAGGTAATTGTCAAAAAATGACTGTGGCAAATAAACCTGTGTGAAGCTATATTTGCACGTGGCAGATTAGTTGCAAAAATGTCTGTGACTGTCCCATTAATCTGGGGCTTGCAGAAATCCATGCCGCAGAAACAACCTCATGCAAACGTACGGAATAGATTTTCAATAGCAGACATTTCTGCACCAAATCTGCCCAATTTGAATATACCCTTAGACCAGTGATGGCGAACCTTTTACAGACCGAGTGCCCAAACTGTAGCCCAAAACCCACTTATTTATCACAAAGTGCCAACACAGCAATTTAACCTGAATACTACAGTCCAGTCTAGTATATCTTCCATGTACTTTATCACTTAGCTATAATAGCTGCCTACATACAATGCGCTGCCTGCGCTGTTCATAGTGCGCCATGTGCAGATGAATGGCAGGGAAAGTATAAGGCATATTGGTACACCATAGACTTTTTCCAGGGTGCGGGTGCTCACAGAGAGGGCTCTGCATGCCGCCTCTGGCACCCGTGCCATAGGTTCGCCAACACTGGCCTAGACTGTGCTCTGCTAAAATAGGAATGTAAAACTATGTACAGAGTAGGGTTGTTGCGGGTATCGAAATTTCGATACCCAATCGATACTTTTGTCCCGGTATCGATACGATACTGGGATTTCCATTTTTTCGATACTGGCCTTCGCTGCTGCGCAGTCTAGTATCACAGAACATGAGCGCGCTGCTGTCAGCATGCTCATGTTCCCTCAGCAGCACAGGGGAGAAGGAAGCAGTCTCTCCCTCCCCCTGTGCCGCTGCTGCCACCAATGAGGAGAGAGGGGCGGGCGCACTGCGCCACCAATGACAGAATGACCTTTTTTATGGGTCCGGACTTAAGTTAGCAGGACATGGAGAGCGGCGCCCAGGGATCTCCCTGCACCTACTATTATTCCTGGGCGCCGCTCCGTTCGCCCGCTGTGCCCCAGTTACAGTCTCCTGCTCCGTATACTAGATACTACTATTGGAGCAATGGGGAGGAAACATCAGCTTCTCTCCTGGGCGGTCCGAGAAGGAACGCCCAGGATAGAAGCTGATGTCTCCTCCCCATCGCTCCGATAGTAGTAATTAGCATACGGAGCAGGAGACTATTTACTGCTCCTCCGCCCTCATTGACAGCCACTCCCCCTATCCCCATGATTATTAGGGCCAGGAATCTCACCCTTCCCTGTAATCTTGTGTCTGTGAAGTACCGATAGTTTCCACTCAACAGAAGCGCAATACATCTGCCTCTGCTTCCCCAGTAGATATCTACTGCCCATGCGCTGATGCAAACCACTGCACGTGTGCAAGATTGCAGGGTTAGATTAATAGATTTAATAGGCTCCATTCACACGTCCGCAACGTGTTTTGCGGATCCATGGAGCCGCAAAACCCGGAAAGCGGCTATGTGCGTTCCGCATTTTGCGGACCACACATTGCCGGCACTAATAGAATATGCCTGTTCTTGTCCGCAGTTGCGGACAAGAATAGGACATGTTCTATTTTTTTGCGGAACGGAAGTGCGGACCCGCATAGGAATAAATGGGTCCGCAAAATGCGGAATGAAATTGCGGACGTGTGAATGGAGCCTAACTGCCGCTGATTTGCTGCCAGTACCCGCCTTCTGTATTAAAGGTTAATTATCATTGGTGGCGCAGTGCGCCCCCCTTCCCCCACTGGAACAGCACAGCTCCATACAACGGGTAGTGGTCGTGAACATTGCTGCAAATGCAAAACGGAGCAGCACCACAGTACCATTCACAGTCACTGTGCGGAGCTATGCTGAGCACAGCAGCCCAACAGCTGATTGTGGGGGCACCAGGAATCCTGATATTTATCACCTATCCATAGGCCAGCAATATTACAGTCCTGGAAATCCCCTTTAAACATATTTGGAAAAAAATGTATGTTTTAAAACTTAAAGGGTTTCTGTCAACAGAATTAACCCTATTAAGCTAGCTGACATTAGCGATGTGCTAATGTCAGCTGTACCTAACCTATTCCTACTTGTAGCTATGCCCCCGTTATGCCAGAAATCTAACTTTTTATAATATGCTAATTGTTCCTCCTTCTAGAGGCTCCGTTCTCCCACCTCTGGACGCGCCCCACGGCACTTGATTGACAGGGCAAGGCAGCCTTGGTCTCCTCCTGCCGTCCTTTACTCACTGCGCCTGCGCCGAACACTGAACGGGACGGTGCAGGCGCGAGATACATGGTCGACTCGGCCGGCAGGAGGAGACCAGGGCTGCCTGGTCCCATCAATCAAGGGCAGCGGGGCGCGTCCAGAGGTGGGAGAACGGAGCTTCTAGGAGCAGGATGTGCATGTGCAGCCGCCCTCAATTCATTTATATGGGGCCGCCGAAAATAGAAGAGCACTGGCTTGGCTATTTCCGTCGGGCCCATAGAAGTGAATGGGAGCGGTGGCCGGTCATGCGCGGTGCACTCCCATTCACTTCTATGGTGAGAGCACTTGATGGTGGCCGGACCAGAGTCCTCCAGCCACCACTGTGGCCCGCTCCGTTCTCGATCCGCACCTATCAGACAATGGGGGCATATCACTAGATACCCTTTGTCTCAGAAGTGATAGATCCTTAAAGAGGACCTTTCACCGCTCCTGACAGGTCTGTTTTAATAGCTTCATGCATTCTCCATGTAATACCAATTCTGGAGCATCTATTCTTATGGCGCTATGTTGTGCCATTCCTTTATTTTTTCTACTAGAAGTGATAAATGAATTGCTAGCAGTCTGCAGTGAGGGTACAGAGGGGCGGTAACCAGTAGGGGGTGTGTACCTGCACAGTCTGAAAAGGGCAGCACTGATTGGATAAAGTGACTCTGTGCAGGTACACACCCCCTACTGGTTACCGCCCCTCTGTACCCTTACTGCAGACTGCTAGCAATTCATTCAAAACTTTTAGTAGAAGTTGTTGGGGTACTACTGCTGGAACCCACACCAATCAAAAGAACAGGGACCCCATACTCCTCGGAGCACCCATAGCCTGTGCCCTGCCGCTCCATTCATAACTATAGACTTTCCGGAGATAGCTGTGTACAGCGCTCAGCTGTTTCTGGAACTCCCATGGAGATGAGTGGTGCAGCAGTTTCCATGCCCAACCTGCCACTCCATTAATTTCAGGGGGCTCAGAGGGATAAAGGGTACCCGTTCTCAAGATCAGTGCCCCCCCCCCCCCCACACTACTAGTTATGCCGTCTCCTATGGATACAATATCCCATGAAGGAGTCTGCACTATGACACTGACTGATAGATGGTCTAACGGGAAGTTCTAGAGTTCAGTCACACCAGTATCTGTCACCAGGGCGAGGTGTTCAGTGACTGGTGTGCGATTAGATCACGTATATTCTGCCTTCACTACAAAAAAAAAAAAAGGAAGTTACTGCGTAATAAAAATATAACTGCACTGTATGTATAAAAAGTTTTATTACAAAAGTCCCGTCTCTAAGGAGTTGGAATAGGCAATAATTTCACTCCCTGATTGGCAAGTTTGGGGGGTCGGCGGCCACAATGTACAGCATACTTGTCCTTTAATAAATCGCCAGTTCCTTACTGCCCGGTACATTTTATTTCTTGCTTTATTCTTCTAACAGCTTCGGCTCGTCATGATTGTGGTGCAAGGCGTGATCCAGATGACCATAGATCTCCTCAGCACCCTCCCTTTCTATGCACTTTTACTGCGCCTGTGTCGCTCCTACAGATTAGCTGGTGAGTTTCTGCAGTTTTATTTAGCTGACGGAGATAATGTACATCTACAAAGCGTGCAGTGGGGCAGACTGACTAAGGCTACGTTCACGCTCGTGTTTGGCGCGGATCCGTCACGGATCTGCACAGACGGATCCGTTCAGATAATACAACCGTCTGCATCCGTTCAGAACGGATCCGTTTGTATTATCTTTAACATAGCCAAGACGGATCAGTCATGAACACCATTGAAAGTCAATGGGGGACGGATCCGTTTTCTATTGTGCCAGATTGTATCCTAGAAAACGGATCCGTCCCCATTGACTTACATTGTGTGTCAGGACGGATCCGTTTGGCTCAGTTTCGTCAGACGGACACCAAAACGCTGCAGGCAGCCTCCAGAGCGGAATGGAGACGGAACGGAGGCAAAACTGATGCATTCTGAGCGGATCCTTTTCCATTCAGAATGCATTAGGGCCAATTCCGTTTTGGACCGCGTGTGAGAGCCCTGAACGGATCTCACAAACGGAAAGCCAAAACGCCAGTGGAAAAGTAGCCTAATACTTAAAAGGGTTATCCGATATCTAAAATATCCCCTGCTCCCAATGCCCAGGGCTCTTGCAAGGATTATACTTACCTGCTCCCCGGCACCCGCGTCGCTCCGGATCCCTGCATGGCCGCCGCTGCATCTTCCCGTCGCTCAGATCAAAACATCCGGCGAATTGGGGGGAGGGGCAGCCAATAGCAGGCCACGACAGGGAAGAGCCCCCTTGAGGCTGGTGCCTTGTATTAACATGGTCTACATGATAAATGCTATTTGAAGTGATACAATCCCTTTAAGCCACACCCCTTTACTGTTGGCCAAGCCCCTATCCTGTTAAGCCACGGCCTTTGTCTTACGAGAATGTGTATCGTGGTCTGACAACTGGACTAATGGCACTGTCTTAACTTTTTTTTTTCAGCGGGTGTCAAATTTCAGATGCTGGAGCAAAAAAGCGGAAAACCTCTAAGACTGTTGATGCAGGTAAAGTGTGGACTTCTCTATCCGGCGCCACCTTGTTAAAATATGCATAGTAATTTTTTTTTATTTTTTTTACCATAACTAAGGGTTAAAACACTAATCTATCTGAATCAGACTCTACACATGTAGATGAGATCCAGCAGGGATCTGCACGGTGAGTGGGACGGAAGCGTTTTCTTGACGGGATGCCAGGCAGACCAGTGATTTGCCCTTTGACAGTTAAAGGGGTTGTCCAGGATGATAAAAAGATGGCTGCTTTCTTCCAAAAACAGCGCTACACCTTTTAATAGGCAGTGACTGGTATTGCATCTAAGCTCCTTTGACCTCAGTGGGGCTTAGCTGCAGTACCAGACACAACCCATGGACAGGTGTGGTGCAACCATGTTTTTCTAATCCTAGATAGCCCTTTTAACATGGCCGACAAAGGATAACTGTCAAACAGTTAGTAAAAGCATCTGTTATTTGACAGTGTTCTATTTTTTAGGACCCCCCTCATGCCAACTACGGCACGGGAGCCCTCTTAGTGCGTCTGAGCAGCCGAAAGGATCTCTCATGCAATGCCACTGGTGACTTAGGCTACTTTCACATCCACGTTTTCCTTTCCGCTATTGAGATCCATCATAGGATCTCAAAGGTGGAGGAAAACACTTCAAGGGGTCATCCAAGACCTATAATGCTCCACCTATATGCCCGGGCCCCTCACACAAATAGTTCTCACCTCGCTCCCCTGCACCCGCGTCGCTTCGCCTCCCTAGCATCGCGGGTGACGCTAATGAGGCTGGTTTCAGTCGCGGCCTGCTATTGGCTGCCCCCATCCCCCTCCCTGATGCCGAATGTTTTCATACGCGCAATGGGGAGATGCAGCGCTGGCATCATAAGCGACGCGGGTGCCGGGGAGCGAGGTAAGTGCTATCTGTGTGAGTAATGGGGGGACATTATAGGCCTTTCAGTTTCGTCCCAATTCATTGTCAATAGGGAAAAAACTGAACGTAACGGAGTGCACCAGAATGCATTCACATGACGCACACAAAAACGTTTTTGAGTGCGTCATGGGATACTGATCAAGACGGATCCACCATGAAACACAATGTAAGTCAATGGTGTCAGATAAGTTTTTTTCGGACATGAAAAAAATCGGATCCGGCACTCATTGACTTGCAATGGATTTAGTGACGGATCCGTCTTGTTCACTTGGGATATAATACAACCGGATCCGTTCTGAAACGGATCCAGGCGTTTGTTTTATATACCAGATGCGTTTTTGCTGAACCCATGGCGAATCCAGCAAAAACACAGGTGTGAAAGTAGCCTAAGTTGGCATGCAGGGTGGGGATACATTTGGCAGACTGGTATAAATTGGATTTTTATGTCTCTTCTCTTTTTGCCATAGATCAACCCATTACCCTATGGACAGGTGCTGCAAACCTACAGGCTGCCTTCCAGGAGATGCTACCCCAAGGATTCCTGGGGTTCCTTATGCAAAAAATTGTTCATTGGAGAAGTGATCTACCCCTGGAAGCAGAAGAAGAATAAAGAGGATTAAGAGAGACGATCTGTGACTGGAGAGTCCCTGGTGATAAGGCTCAATTGGGGACATTTATCACATGCTTTACGCCACTATTATGGTGTAAAAAAACACTGCAAATTATAGCTCACGCACGATTTGGAGAATCATTTGAAACATTTCACTTCTCTTGCCACTTTCAAAAATGGCTTGATAGATGTAGGCCTCGTTCACATTTTTGTGTCCGTTTGATGTCTTTGAAGGATCCATCTTTGGTCCATGTGTCCGTTTTTTTACCCTCCGTTTGTCATCTGTATTCCACAGACCCTGATCTGCTGAAAATTAATTTCCAAAGCATCTCCTATGAGTGGTAAGTGAAAAAACGGATCAAACAAGGATGCCATCAGAATGAGTGTTTTTTTTTATTGACCCATGGATGTGTTTGGTCCGCATCACGGACCAAAACGGTGCGTGTCTGTGATTTTTATACTGACCCGCGGTCAGTAAAAAAAATACTGATGTGTGAACAAACGCATTAAAATCAATGGGTACGTGTGCTGTCCATGGAAAACGTGGATAACACGCGTCGGTGAAAAACGGAAATGGGAATGAGGCCTCGCTATCATTTACTCCAGGAACTGTCGTAAATGACAATTCACATCTATGCTGGCCTGGTGTAGATTTGCATTTTTTTGCGCACAGATTGCCTGAGATGCGCCACATTTATTAAAAAGCCTGCCTGACGGTCTTTATACTAAAGCTGGTGTAATGCCAGTGTCGGTATATCCGCCATGGCTTGTGCCATGCCTCTTGCTGCATTTTCTAGTGCACATTTATATTAGATTTCTGTTTAAAGGGTGTCTGTCAGCAGAATGTGATCCCGCCTGCCTGGTCCTGTCAATCAAAGTGCAGAGAGAGCAGAGCCTCTCGGTGTAATGGCAACGCCCCCGT
The DNA here is from genome assembly GCF_905171765.1 of Bufo bufo. NCBI lineage: Eukaryota > Metazoa > Chordata > Amphibia > Anura > Bufonidae > Bufo > Bufo bufo. Next base: position 26,980,453 of record NC_053395.1, on the reverse strand, counting down.
TGCTCCTAGAGGCTAATTTGCATATATTAAAACATCATTTTTCTCAGCAATGCGGGCACATATGAACATGGGACCAACACAGATGCACATGTAGCAGGTCAGCCAGTTTCATAGGTACAAATCTGCTGACAGATGCCCTTTAATAGCAAAACTCCATGCCTCCATCCCTTAAACAGCGCTTTCCTTATCCGTGGGTCTGTATTGGAAATTGCAGCTTAGTCACTTTCACTAGAATGTGGCTGTGCCGCAATACCAGACACAGCCTATGGATAAAAGTGGCGCTGTTTCAGGGAAGAAGCAGACTTTTTTTTTCTTTTTTAATCATACAACTCCTTTTGACAGATCATGGCAGCTATATACACGTTCCACTGCAGTAAGAGAGACCTACGGGTTACATTAATGTAACTAAGTCTGTAGTTACAGGTAAAGTATTATTTTTCAAGGAGATAATGAGGCCAAAGTGAAGGGTTAATAAGTGCCATAAGGCCGATCGCTGACAAAGGTGTAAGGGACGTCGTCCCCTCTGCCGACAGGTCTGTTTTAGTAACTACTTGTAGTCACCATGAAACACTTCTGGAGCATCTTCTCTGATAACTCTGTGTTATTCCGTTCCTCTATTATTCCTCATAGATTTTAATGAATAAATTGACACCCAGACATTACTGTTCTCGATAAGGGGATGAACCCATACACCGTCTGGTACCGTCACCACCGACTGGACAGTGTCAGGCTGTGCAGGTACACCCCTTGCCCCCCCATTTGGTAATAACCACTGGTCAGTTTATTCATACATTTCTAGGAGGAAGAGGACAAAGCAGAGTTGTAAAGAGAAGAGGTTCCAAAATTGTTATTAACATGGGGGAATATAATGAATTAATAAAACACGTGTCAGGGGAGGTTATTCGGATTTTATGTATATTACAACATGTAACTCTCTAATATATATTATGTTTCAATTTCTCACCATTTTCAAAATTGCCGACACCTTTTATACTGTCAGACCGATTATTTGGTCTTGTTCCTGAGTGAAAGGACCCTTACATTCAGCGACTGAGAGCCTGTTCTGCTCATGGCTACCGATGCAGAGCTCGTTACAGTGTGTCAGCGATCTCTTTTTGCAAGTTTTTGTGCGCCCGTGCGAAAAAATATTGTCGCATGGGCATTTTTGCACTGTGCGGCACATAGCAGTGTCAAGGGTATGGCGAGGTCTCGCTGCAGCCGGGACTGCGGCCCCGACACATTTACCAATATTTACCAGTTATAATTGTTGGCAAAAAACGACTCCAGTCAGGGGCTGGTCTAGTTTTGCCATGCGCACAGACTGCTGAAGAGGTGTGTAATTTACGACGAGGCACATTTTTCGCCAGCAAAGGCAGGGCAAAAGGGGAGTAAAAGAGTGCTGTAAAAAAAACTGTCTTTGTAATTGACCCCCAATGACACCGGGCCGGCACCCCTATAGAAATGTCTATTCTTGTCCGCTATTGCGGGCAAGAATAGGACATGTTCTATTTTTTTCGGGAACCGCGGACTGGAAGATCGGGGCCGTGTACCGGAAATGCGGCTGTCCGCATCTCTTCCTGCTCCATTGAAAATGAATGGGTCCGGATCCGTTCCGCAACGTTGTGGAACGGATCCGGACCCATTCTATGGACGTGTGAATAGACCCTTAGGATGGATTTTTCCAGCCTCTGATCACACTTCAGTTACGTGATCAGTTATTTCGATCAGTTAGGCCTCATTCACACATATGTGGATTTTCCCGGACTACGGTCCGTGACAACCTGTCCTGCTGCACAGCGTCATTGGTTGCTATGACATCGTAGGCTTCGTGCCGCCGCTGTATAGATTATACGAGTGTATTACTGTACAGTGGCGGCATGAAGCGCACGGCGTCATTGCAACCAATGACCTCGTGCACTCAGCAGGATGGCAGGCCGGGTTTACACGGTCCGTGAAAATCCACCTATGTGTGAATGAGGTCTTAGGCTACATTCACACAACTGTATGTATTTTGCGGTCCACAAGAAGCGGATCTGCAAAGAATCCGTGTGACGTGTAGCATTTTTTTTTTTTTGCGGATCCGTTGTAACAATGCGTATCATTGTCCGCAAAACGGACAAGAATAGGACATTCTCTATATTTTTTGCAGGGCTACGGATGCGGACAGCCCACAGAGTGCTGTCCGCATTTTTTGCGGACCCATTAAAATGAATAGGTTCTTATCCAATCCGCAAGAAAAAAAACTGAACGGACATGGAAACAAAATCCATTTGTGTGAACGTAGCCATTTTGTGAGCCAGGTGTGGGTTAAAAAGACAGAACAGGTGCAAATCAATTCCTGTGGAGGCTTCACCACTGGTATTGGCTCACAATAACTGATGGAAATAACTGACCAAATAGCTGAAGTGTGAACGCAGCCTAAAAGGAGACCTTTGATAAGAAGGCGAATCAATTGTCTTGGTTTAGATTGTGTTTGGTGCACAAGACCCGGGGTGCTATTCAACACCATTAGAATTTTTTTTTTACGCTACTTTCACATCAGCGTTTTTCTTGAGTTCCGTCATAGGGGCTCAATACCAGAAAATGCGCATGCGCAGATCAGTAAAAATGTAAAAAAAAATTTTGAAACTGATCAGTTTGTCCTTATGATAAACGGAGAGACGAATCCGTCTACAAATGCTGTCCGTTTGCGTCCGGATTGCCAGATCACTCTGCCGCAAGTGTGAAAGTAGCCTTAAACCTTTAAACTTGAGATTTAGTCATTATGTTCTTTCCTAATACCCTGTAATTAGAGCCTGACCGTTTATTACACAATCCTTTCCCGCTGATTGTAAAGCTGGCCGTATACATTAGTGTAATCAGGGGCGTAGCTACAGGGGAAGCGGCTGCTTTGGGGCCCTGACCTAGAAGGGGCCCATCCAGGAGGAGGAGGAGGACTAAAAGACTTTGTCAGGGCCCCCTCAACAGTATTACACAATGACATTATACTGTATACAGTGACAGTATAGACAGTGTAGGGCCTGGTCTGAGAGGGCGATCTTTAGTAGCCACAGGAATGGGGGCGGCATGAAAGGAAGGGGTTACAAAAAAATAAAAAATTACTGGGGAGGGGGCCCCCGTTAAAAAATTTGCTGTGGGGCCCAGTCATTTCTAGCTACGCCACTGAATGTAATGTGTGCTGAGCTCTTCCCCGATGGCGGACAAGAAGGGTGATAAGGATCAGGCCGTGGATTTCAACATGATGCTTTTGTTATCGGGAAGATAAGCCACGGGCGGAAGTGTCTGGCAGCGGCCTATTCCCCACACCGTATGCCAGCACACCGAGACGGGCATGCATGTGAATGGAAAGGCAGGGGTTCAAGAGAGAGAGATGTTAAAAGGGGGTTTTCCAAGACATTACAACTGATGACCTATCCTCTGAATAGTCATCAGTATCTGATCAGTGGGGGTCCGACACCCGGGACCCCTGCCTATCAGCTGTTTGAGAAGGCACTGGCGCTCCTGTGAGTGTTGCGTGGCCTTCTCGCAGCCCCCCCAAGCACAGCGCAGTACATTGTATAGCGGTTGCGCTTGGTATCGCAGCTCTTCATTATTCACATCTATGGGGGCCGAGCGGCACCTAGGTCATGTGACCGATGAACAGCTGATCGGCGGTGGTCCCAGGTGACAGACCCTCACCGATCAGATACTGAGGACCTATCCTGAGGATAGGTCATCAGTATTAAAGTCTCAGAAAACCCCTTTAATTGTTTTAAAATGTATGATGGCCAGCTTAGAGGGTCTGGCAGAGCGGGTACCTTCGGCACGGGAACTACACGCTGTCCACTATGTAGTGCACCAAGCTGGCACGGATAATGGACAGACCTGGATAGTTCCAGAACGGCTGAGCATCGTAGTATCAGGGCCCCCTCCAATCATCTTCTGACGGCCTGTCCTGAAAAATCCTGGACAACCCCTTTAAGAAATACCCGATTAGAAGAATAATCAACACCTTTATCCTTGTATTTCTATTTTTTACACGTCTTGTATACTATACTTCTAGCTGGATGTAGATTATCTTTCAATTACGGATGACGTCTGTGAATAGTTTTTTGTATACTTTTTAATTGTGGTAATTCCTAAAGAAAATTAAATAATTTCACATTTAATCCAGAGCGGTGGTCATTCATTGTGTGTGTGTGTGGACCGATATGGTAATGGCGGGTTCTAACCTTGCAATCAAATCCGGTTTTTGACAATTTTCGCAAATTAAAGAAGCTGAGTGAGCGCCATAGCGATGTCCGTGATCGGCGATAACGTTAATTATGACATTTAACCCCTCAAATGTGACCACTGCTTCAGAGCAGGGAAACCTTTGGAGCACTGCTCTCCAGGGGCCCGATCGGCTCCGACACACCGAGATTGTAGATGCTGTTTGTCACCCGCGATGCTAGGGAGGATCGTCCACATCGTGGCCTGCTTATTGGCTGCTCCCACCCTGTCGCCTGAATGTTTTGATCCGTGCGACGGCGAGATGCAGCAGCGGGCATCAGGAGTGACCGGGGGTAAGTATAATCTATATGAGAGTCCTGGGCATTGGGGAGGGGGGGTCATTATAGGGGTTGGATAATCCCTTTAAAAGGTATTAGCCACTAAGGAATCTTATATCTTATATCTTCTATTTACTGGTTAACAAGATCCAAAGACGGCAAATCTGTCATTTATATTTTTTTCTGTTATGCCGTTCACTGTACAGGATAAATGCATTCATATTTTAATGTTAATGATGTTTGTTTATTTTTTTGATGATTTTGAATTTTTATATATATAATATTTTTAAAAACTTTTTTTATTACTTTTTTTCACTTACATTAAGTCCCCTTTGGAGACTTGAACATGTGATCGCTTGTCCCATAGACTGCAATAGTAACTCATTGCAGTCTATGGGACAAGCGATCACCTGTTCAAGTCTCCAAAGGGGACTTAATGTAAGTGAAAAAAAAGTAATAAAAAAAAGTTGTGGAACATTGAATAAGTTCCCATGGAGCCCTGTCACAGACAGGACACCATAAGAACTATTGCTGTGGTGGCCTGAGATCCTTACTAAGGCTCGAGGCTACCTCAGTGAAGGAACGGCTTCCCTGATCTTGGTGCAGAGAAGACGTTTGAGCCGTGGGAGCACAACTCTTCAGTGGAAAGGCCTCTCAGATACCGTGCTCACATGCATCTGACGGGTTAAATGTCTGTGATCGGCACTATCGCCAATCGCATACATTAGCTTTGGGTGACTGCTGTTTAAAACAGCAGAAACCCAGCGGCTATGGCACCTGCTGCACTCTGGAGTGGACACCATTTTTAAAGAACGGACTTCCGCTGTACATGTATAGTGATTGTCCTTAAGGGGTTAAAGGGGTATCCAAGACATGAACATTTATTGTTAGATTGATAATGATAAACTCTAGATCGGTGGGGGCCCAAATGTTGGGACCCCCCACCAGATGCCAGCCCTCATGCCCTGTTCTTCAAAGCTACAAGACCGCTGCTAGTAGGAATTTGAATGGAACGGCTGTTGTGCCTGCGGGTGGCACTGATGGAAATAGCCCAGTACAGCGCTGGTGGTCAGTGGGGGCCCCAGCGGTTGGACCCCCCACTGTTCAGTGGATGGATGATAAATACTTACAGCAGGAATACCCCTTTATAGGAGTGGTGCGTGATTAGAACAATATGGCAAGCATCTACCAAATACAGTGCCAGCTCAGCTCTATTGAGGCGAATGGAGTTCATCTGCAATACTGCACACAACCTGTGGGCAAGTGTGGCACTGTTTTTGGAAGAGAACAGCCATGTTTTTCTAATCCCAAACAACCCCTTTAACATCTGTGGATCAATGAGCGTGTACGTTAAATGCTACAGGCTTAACCCTAAGAATTGGAAAGCACCCCTCAAAATCTGCAGGATCGGCCATCTTTTGGCCTTACCAGTAAACTATAACCAAATTAGATCTGTCATAACACAGAAATTCCAGCACAGCCTCATTCAAGTTAGCTGCAATACCAGACGCAACCTGCAGACAGGCGTGGCGCTATTTCTGATAGGAGAGCAGCCATGGTTTTCTGATCTAATATCTCAGCCTTAGGCCTCTTGCACACAAACGTTTTTTTTCTTCCGTTTCCGTTCTGTATATGGACCGTAAGGTACTCCGTATGCCTTCCGTTTCCGTATTTACTTTCCGTTCAAAGATAGAACATGTCCTATTATTGTCCGCTTAACGGACAAGGATAGTACCGTTCTATCGGGGGCCAGCTGTTCTGTTCCGCAAAAACGGAATGCACACAGACGTCATCCGTATTTTTTGCGGACTGCAAAATACTGAAAAAGCCATACGGTCGTGTGCAAGAGGCCTTAGGCCTCTTTCACGCGAACGTAAGGACTCCGTGCCCGTGCTGCTTACCGCATGCGGCGGTTCCGCAATGCATGGGTCACCAGCCGCGAGCATTCCGCATCACGGATGCAGACCCATTCACTTAAATGGGTCCGCAAATTCAGAGATGCGGTGCGGAACGGAAGCACGGAACAGAACTCCACGGGAGCACTACGGAGTGCTTCTGTGGTGTTCCGTTCCACAAGAAGATAGAACTTGTGGAACGGATGGATCGCAGACCCCATTCAAGTGAATGGGCCTGCGATCCGCATGCGGCTGCCCCACGGTCCGCAGCATGGCCACTGAGCCCACGTTCGTGTGAAAAAGCCTTGCAAAGGTCTGTGGATTCACTCCCAGCGCTTAGTGTGATGAATGTGAAATAAACTCAGGACTGAAAATCAATAGATTTTCTGCGGAGAACAATGGAAATATTGAAGCCAACCGGGATGTCACGGACCTGACCATTACACAGGGCGTGTCCCTGCCAGATCCGGTTACCTTCACTTCTTAACAAAAGATCCCAGGAGTAACCTGAGCCCTGTGTACATAAGGTGTTGAGTCAAGGATCGGCTCCACTGGCCAAGAAAAGACCAGGAATGGTGTCTGCTCATAACTAATATCTGTTTTATTCTTGTATTTTATTGTTTTTAAATTACAAAACAATTATAAAGCGATATCCTGGCGATATGCCCCCATTGTCTCAGATGAGACAACCCCTTTAAGGCCTCATGCACACGGCCGTTGCTGTTTTGCACTCCGCAAAATACGGATACTGGCCGTGTGCATCCCGCACTTTCCTCGGTCCCTATTATGGAAATGCATATTCTTGTCTGCAATAGGACATGTTCCAAAATCTGCAGAACAGCCACACGGATGACGCTCTCCGCAATTTTTTGTGGCTCATAGAAATGAATTGGTCTGCATGTGATCCGCAAAAAATGTGGATCAAACGCGGACCCAAAAGGCGATCGTGTGCACAAGGACTTAATATAATTCAGCTTTGAAAAAAAAAAGAGTTACTTTTGTAATTTACTTTCTGTGGCAAAAACGCTCCCACGGTGAGATACGCCCTCTACTTCCTTATAATGGCGCCCCCTGGGGTTTATTCTGTATAGTAAGGTGCACATCCACTTACTGAAATGGTTGCACACGCACAGTCCCATCCTTTAACTGCCACTAGCGGTTATATTGTTATATGCTGTGCCAGTTACAGGGCAAAATCTGCAGCAGAAAGGACACATCCTCTGAGCTGTGATAGGGAGACAGCTGTAGCAGAAAGGACATGCCCCCTGAGCTGTCATAGGGAGAAAACTGCAGTGAAAAGGGTTGGCCCTTGAGCTGTGATAGGGAGAGAGCTACAGCAGAAAGTGCAGTCCCCTGAGCTGTCATAGGGAGAGAGAGCTACAGCAGAAAGGACACAACTCCTGAGCTGTCATAGGGAGAAAGCTGCAGCAGAAAGGACACAACTCCTGAGCTGTCATAGGGAAGAGAGATGCAGCAGGAAGGACACAACTCCTGAGCTGTCATAGGGAGAGAGCTGCAGCAGGAAGGATGCAACTCCTGAGCTGTCATAGGAAGAGAGCTGCAGCAGAAAGGACACGCCTCCTGAGCTGTCATAGGGAGAGAGCTGCAGCAGAAAGGACGCAACTCCTGAGCTGTCATAGGGAGAGAGCTGCAGCAGAAAGGACACCCCTCCTGAGCTGTCATAGGGAGAGAGCTGCAGCAGGAAGGACGCAACTCCTAAGCTGTCATAGGGAGAGAGCTGCAGCAGAAAGGACACACCTCCTGAGCTGTCATAGGGAGAGAGCTGCAGAAGGCGGCTTTCTCCTCTCTCACCATTGAAAACACGTACATGATCGGCCGAGCAGAATCTGCATGTGTATGGGGGAGTCGTGAGAGGTCGTTGTCAGCCGAACAGGTGTATGGGCAATTCCACATTTGCCATAGCCCCTCCTTGTACTTTTTATTTTTTAACCCTCCGATTGTCATGCAGATGTGGTGTATGTAGGACACAAGCCCAATGACAGTGCCAGCAGTACAGTTCCCAGCGCCCACTACACTGCTGCCAGCGCCAACCACTGAGCCCCAATAACGTTTAGATATATATCCTGGCTCTGGACCCCCTAGTCATTAGGACAACAATAATCTATAATATCCATGCTCAGATGCACTCTTGGTATGTCCTATAGGTCAGATGTGATAGATCACAGCCTTAGTGTAAGACCCTGCAGTGACTCCTATCTGGGTCCTGAGAGAAGCAGCAGCTGCAGAGGACTCCATTGCTATAATACAGGGACTGCAGACGGAACCGGCCCCGTACACACCGGCGGAGCTGCCGCTGATCGCCGCCCCTTTCATCACCTCCACGTGTCCACCAACAACACTCCGCTAGCTTCCGGGTCTGGTCGGCCACGCCTCCCTCGCCTCGTCATTGGCCTAATAGAATGTGTGGGCTTCCGTGATTGGTCAGAGCGCGCGGTGACGTAAGGGGGGGAATCCTCTGGACTGAGACAGGTGGAGAAGTGTTTATTGTAGCCCAGATCCGCCTGACACCCGGAAACTGACACCCAGCTCACCCTGTACTGTGTATACAGCACTCTGCCCACCTCACCCGGATTATGGAGGCGGGTCATCGGCTCACTCACTGCCCTGAAGGCTGTGTCTATTGAGGAGGATGAGAAGACCACCAGAGACCCCCCTAGAGTCTGCAGGTGACAAGCCCCCACCAGTATGCACCCTGCCTTGTGGCTGGCACTGGGCCTCGTACAGGTCCTACAGGTGAGTTACGTCCAGAATAGTGGCCTTCAACCTGGAGCTCTGCAGCAGGTGTGAAACTACAACTCCCAGCAGGGTTGTGTCAAGATATGCTGGGAGTTGTAGCTTCACAAACTCTAGAAAGCCTTTTGGGCTAACACCTCTGGTCTAAGATATAGCATCGGTCTGACAGGGTTTGCTGGGATAGCTCTACCACTGCATCATTGCTGGGATCTGTAGTTCCACCACTGCATCATTGCTGGGATCTGTAGTTCCACCACTGCATCATAGCTGGGATCTGTAGTTCCACCACTGCATCATTGCTGGGATCTGTAGTTCCACCACTGCATCATAGCTGGGATCTGTAGTTCCACTACTGCACTATAGCTGGGATCTGTAGTTCCGCCACTGCACAATAGCTGGGATCTGTAGTTCCGCCACTACACCATAGCTGGAGTCTGAAGTTCAACCACTGCACAATTCCTGGGATCTGTAGTTCCACCACTGCACCATTGCTGGGATCTGTAGTTCCACCACTGCATCATTGCTGGGATCTGTAGTTCCACCACTGCATCATTGCTGGGATCTGTAGTTCCACCACTGCATCATTGCTGGGATCTGTAGTTCCACCACTGCATCATTGCTGGGATCTGTAGTTCCACCACTGCACCATAGCTGGGATCTGTAGTTCCACCACTGCACCATAGCTGGGATCTGTAGTTCCACCACTGCACCATTGCTGGGATCTGTAGTTCCACCACTGCACCATAGCTGGGATCTGTAGTTCCACCACTGCACCATAGCTGGGATCTGTAGTTCCACCACTGCACCATAGCTGGGATCTGTAGTTCCACCACTGCACAATTCCTGGGATCTGTAGTTCCACCACTGCACCATTGCTGGGATCTGTAGTTCCACCACTGCACCATTGCTGGGATCTGTAGTTCCACCACTGCATCATTGCTGGGATCTGTAGTTCCACCACTGCATCATTGCTGGGATCTGTAGTTCCACCACTGCATCATTGCTGGGATCTGTAGTTCCACCACTGCATCATAGCTGGGATCTGTAGTTCCACCACTGCACCATAGCTGGGATCTGTAGTTCCACCACTGCACCATAGCTGGGATCTGTAGTTCCACCACTGCACCATTGCTGGGATCTGTAGTTCCACCACTGCACAAATCCTGGGATCTGTAGTTCCACCACTGCACCATTGCTGGGATCTATAGATCCAGCACTGCATCATTCCTGGGATCTGTAGTTCCATGATTGCTTGACCCGTTCACACAAGGGAGTAGATCTTGATGCATCTCTATGATAAACATGCCGGTTACACGAGATGTGAGAGCTGTCATAGTCCCTTTATAAATGTGGGGCGTAGAGATGAGTGACATGATGTCTGAGCCGGAGTCCACTGGCCGTGAAGCAGTTAATCCATGTCCCTGCCCAGAGATTAATATCTGTCAGGGCTTGGTTTAACCCCTTCCGCTCTTCTCTGAAGCTTAATTAGTAGATTTTAATTGGCTGCCTTGCCCTTTAGGCGCAATTTTAAAAAACAACAACATAAAACATCACATTAGGGATAATGTGATGTTTTATGTTGTTTTTTTTAAAGTAGGGGGGGGGGGGGGAATTCAAAATCTGAAAGAACTTCAAGAAATAGGAAATGTAAAAATGAGTCATGCATCCTCCGTTTTCCAGATCTCTGCTTGCTGTCATGCAGTCGGAACTTTCATTGTATACTGCCAATGAATATAAATTCTTCCTGGTCACGTGGTGGACGCACAGGGACCACGGCTCTGATAACCGTACACTAAGGCTGGGGCTAAATGGTGATCTTGACTGCGTCACGCTTCACAGACCGAAAATTGCGCTTCCAAAACTTCTAAGTATTGTGAAAGTGAATGGAGTTGGGCTGCGACTCGGGTTTGCCGCGAAAAGTCACAAGAAATCTAGCCGCTATACGACTCTGTTCACATTCGATGTGGGCCATGTTTGGTTTCATCCTGGGTGTCGGCGTCAAGACCGCCGTGTAGCCCCAGTCTTAGGCCTCATGCACATGTCCAATCCCATGGTCCGTGTCCGATCCGAAAAAAAGGCAGATCAGACACAGACCAACCATTTCTATGGGTCTGCAAAAAAAACAGCACACGGATGAAATCCGGGTGCAGTCTGCATCCGTGCGGCCGGGCCGCAGGTGATGGAACCGGTTATGCCTGTTTTACGGAGAAGAATAGACATTTATACAGTGGATTCCACAAAAATCACAGATTTCATCTGTATTGTGGCGGAAAGAAAGCACTTCACAGAAATGTCCGAGAGAAATCTGCCTTGTGTGACTTCAACCTAACTACCGGTATAATGAGGCTCCTATTGAATGACAGCAAGCAAAGATCTTGAAAACTGAGCGAAATGGAGAGGTACAGAACATATATTGAGAAAAAATAAAGAATTTTATCTAGAAAATCCCTTTAAGATAAGAGTCAGCCCTGTCCTGTGCCGCTGATCCCTGTCTGTCCCGTGTATTTGGGGTGAGAGGCGGCCATGTTGTCCTATTGTAGGCCACAGTGTTGTATCTCGTCCAGCAGCGGCCATCGGACGACGCAAACCATGTTATCTTACATCACTATGGACGCAGCGTTACCGAGGCCTAGTAAATACACTGCGGCAATGGAGACCTTAAAGGATTTTTTGGGTGATTCTAACTGAATTTTAATGACTTGAACTGGAAAATAAACCAAATGGTAATAAACGGTAGTAAATTTTGTGCTGTTCCCACGTTGACGATGCCGCCGACGCCACCCCTTCCTGTTTTATAGTATATTGGGCCTCCATTGTCAAAAGGGTCTAAAAGGGAAGCAGTCTTTGTTGCCCATGGCAACCAATCGGAGCTCAGCTTTCATTTCTAAAACTGCTCTGGGGAAATGAAAGCTGAGCTGTGATTGGCAGCATATAGCGCGCCTCCGCTGTGTAATACAAAGAGTATCCGGTTCTCTTATGGAAACCCTGCCACCCGAATCAATATTTGCTACTGCGGATGACAGGCGTACATTACATAAAGGAATTCACACCTGCAGGCTCAGTATTCAGAGTGTAAACCTGCTTAAAGGGGACTTCCACCTGCAAAGTGCCTATGGCTACAGTCAGCATCCATGGGGACGTATAACATTAGAAAAACAGAGCCACTTTTGTCCTGTGGTTGCTTTGGGTATTGCAGGTCGGTATTCTTTCAAGTGAAAGAAGCTGAACTACGCAACCTATGGACTCCCAGATTAGAAATAAAGGGATTTTTTTTTTTTATCTTAAAGGGGTTGTTGCAAGATTTATGGGGGTAAGTGTCTGTGTCAAAAAGGTGATTGGTGGGGATGGAGGGTGTTGGACTCCCACCGATCACAGTTTTGAAGAAGGGCCTCCTCACGACTTACTGAGCACAGCGCCATCCATTGTATAGGGGCTGTGCTTGGTATTGCATCCCAGGCTCATTCATTTGAATGGGCACATAGGCACTGTGACGTCACTGGCCTCTTCTAACAACTGATCGGCGGAGGTGTCTGGAGTTGAAAACCTATCCTGAGGATAGGCCATTAAAATTGAACTCCCAGAAACACCCCTTTTAAATCTTAGGGGACGACCCTTAAAGGTGGAGCCTGTCTTTAAATTCCCAGATCTACCTTTACTGGGATTTTCTACCCGCTGACGGCTTCTCCTGCGTCATCCTGCCACTTTGATAGCAGACTTTCCAAACCGAATGGCCATCTCATTGTCTGGGATTGCTGAATTTGTAGTTCCCCCCCCACAAAGCCTGTGCTGTGGGACCATAAATCCCAGCCTGCCCTGGCTGGCAATAGTAAGACTTTTGGTGGATTTATCACCTATATTATGTTATTCTCTGACCCCACTAATCGCACACGGTCTTGTGAACGCCGCGCAAAAGAGAATTTGCTGGACTTGTGTCATTCACTTTTCATCCCGGCATGAGTCGACAACATGAAGTCAGGGGGGGCTTCTGGAGACCGCATCCTGATTGCACATGTCATCCCGTGTGTTGCACCAGTCCGGTTTCACGTGTGTCACTCCGGGTCATGTGTCTCTTGCGCGTTTCTATTGTCTGAGGCGCCTGGATTAATCCACCCATTGTGCAAACAGTGCAGAGAGCAGGTGTGCGAGCTGGGGCTGTGTCCGCCGGGGAGGTGCGTTTCAATGGGTCGGTATATAGAGTGCCCAAGTACTGTCTGCTGATAGAAGGGGGGGGTTGTACTGCTGCCTGCGCAGGCTAGAGTGTAAATGACAGGGGTATGCCTGAGCCTCTGATTCAACCTGAAGGGGTGGAATTGTGGATCTGTGAGCAGTTGTAGCTGTCTGTGTACTACTGACGGCATGTATGAACCCAGCCTGAACATGAGGGCAGGGCGGGGATGGCAGTTTTATAAAATGCTCTTTTTCAAAATGTAGCTCCCCAATGACTAAGCACCCAGGAAGGCCTATACAGGACTGTCCTTGAGGAAATCGAGGGGAAGACAAATATACAGAGCCGGGAACATTAGTATATATCGTACAGCTGCTCTCATGGGCATTGGACAGGTGCCCAGTATTGTATGGTAATTTACAGTGCAAGTTCAATTGTATAAGGCCCCTTTTCACACGAGCGAGTTTTCCGCGCGGGTGCAATGCGTGACGTGAACGCATAGCACCCGCACTGAATCCTGACCCATTCATTTCAATAGGCCTGTGTACATGAGCGTTGTTTTTCACGCATCAGTTCTGCGTTGCGTGAAAAACGCAACATGTTCTATATTCAGCGTTTTTCACGCAGCCCCGGCCCCATAGAAGTGAATGGGGCTTCAGTGAAAAACGCATCGCATCCGGAAGCAAGTGCGGAGGCGATGCGTTTTTCACTGATGGTTGCTAAGAGATGTTGTTTGTAAACCTTCAACTTTTTTATCACGCGCGTGAAAAACACATCAAAACGCATTGCACCCGCGTGGAAAAAACTGAACGCAATTGCAGACAAAACTGACTGAACTTGCTTGCAAAATGGTGCGAAGTTTCACTGAATGCATCTGGAGCCAATCCGCCATGCTCGTGTGAAAGAGGCCTTATACTCCAGAGCTGCACTCACTATTCTGCTGGTGTGTACATACATTACATTACTTATCCTGTACTGATTCTGAGTTACATCTTGCATTATACTCCAGAGCTGCACTCACTATTCTGCTGGTGCAGTCACTGTGTACATACATTACATTACTTATCCTGTACTGATCCTGAGTTACATCCTGTATTATACTCCAGAGCTGCACTCACTATTCTGCCGGTGCAGTCACTGTGTACATACATTACATTACTTACCCTGTACTGATCCTGAGTCACATCCTGTATGATACTCCAGAGCTGCACTCACTATTCTGCTGGTGGAGTCACTGGGGGAGATTTACCAAAACTGGTGTAAAGGAAAACCAATCAGAGTCCACCTTTCATTTGTCAGATCTCCTTTGGAAATGAAAGGTGGAATCTGATTGGTTGCTTTGTGCAACTAAGCCAGTTCTACTGATAAATCTCCTCCACTGTGTACATATAGTACATTGTGGTGCTGGTCCGGAGGTAAAGTTTTTGGACCTTTTGGTGCCTCGCTCATCATCCGGTAAGGGTATGAGCTCTCGATACACCAATGCAAAGTGATAGTGAAGCAGTTGCCTATCACAACCAATAAGATTCCAGCTCTCATTTCTCAGAGGCTCTTTGGCAGATGACAGCAGCCTCCTGATTGGTTGCTGTGGGCAGAGTCCTTCTGTCTCTGTGCCCCATGAAAAATAATTCAATTCAAGTCTAAATGGTAGTAATTAAGGTGACGACTAATGAGCGTGATGTCTTTTACTGCAGTGTGAGACCGGAGCGTCAGTCTCTCTGCCGGAATCCATGCTGTTTGTGTCTACACTGGACGGAAAATTTCACGCTGTTAGTAAGAAAAGCGGAGATGTGCTGTGGACCTTAAAAGACGGTAAGCCTCTCCCGTGGGCCTTCCCGCCATCATTAGTGACCTGTCAGTAGATAGCCTTGGCCCCTCACTGATCAGCAGAATGAACAGGCCTCTGCACAGCGCCATACATACGAAATGGCCGTGCCTGTTACTTCAGCTGCGGATTCACAGAGACATCTGCGTTGGATTTGTCTTGGTCTTATTGTCTTCGGAGTTGCCCTCACACACGGAGACTCGCAGCTTCAATGATCTTGTTGCCCGAGGAACCCTACGAGTCCTGTACTGATCCCCTCTAATTATCGGATCCACCGTCACCGCTTCTCCTAAACATTCTCAGGTTTCCTGACTCTCCGTATCCATAACTGCAACTAACAGAAGGTGCAGCCGTTTGTTTTGGCCACCTGCCAGCCTTTTGTAGCGTCTTTGCACTATAGCCCTTAAAGGGGTTGTCCAGGATTAGAAAAACATGGCTGCTTCCGCTTCCTTCCGAAAAAAAGTGCCACACTTGTCCATGAGTTGTGTCTGGTATCACAGCTTGGCTCACTTGGAGTTGGTGAAAAGCTGCAATACCACACGCAACCTGTGTACAGGGGTGGTGCTGTTCTTTGTAACGTAGCAACCATATTTTTCTGATCCTGGGCAACTCCTTTGTTGTAGTGTTTTTGCATAAGGGTACATTCAGACAGCAGATTTTCCTGCACGGAAGAAATCCGCTTGGATTTATGACGTAGTTTTGCGTGCCGTGTTTAATGGAGTAAATCTACATGGAGCCGCAGTCATGAAGGGACACATAACGTCTTGTCGCGGTTCGGAAATGGGCATGGAAATAATCTGTGGACAGCAGCGAGGAATCCCATCGTACAAAGTGGAAGGTGGTTTCCATTTTGGATACTGCAAGGATTTCGGCGTGGAAATCTGCACACAACATCCTCTGTGTAAACAAGCTCTTAAGTGAATTTTACCCTAAATTATAAAAGCTCCAGTTTGGATCTTGTTTATATCATAAGTTTTTTTTATAGGGCATCTGTCAGCAGTTTTGTACCTATGACACTGGCTGACCTGTTACATGTGCGCTTGGCAGCTGAAGGCATCTGTGTTGGTGCCATGTTCATATGTGCCCGCATTGCTGAGAAAAATGATGTTTTAGTGTATTTAAATGAGCCTCTGGGAGCAACGGGGGCGTTACCATTACACCTAGAGGCTCTGCTCTCTGCCGCTCCCTCTCCACTTTGATTGACAGCTATAGTTGTTTTCACATTTACACTGACTGGACCTGTCAATCAAAGTGGAGATGGCGCGACTGAAAAAGTGGAGTCTCTAGGTGTAATGGTAACGCCCCCGTTGCTCCTAGAGTCTCATTTGCATATAATAAAACATAATTTTTCTCAGCAATGCGGACACATATGTACGTGGGACCAACACAGATGCCTTCAGCTGCCAAGCGGATATGTAACAGGTCAGCCAGTGTCATAGGTACAAAACTGCTGACAGGTGCCCTTTTTATTTGTCTAATTTAAAGGGGTACTCTGACCTCTGTCTGTTAAAGGGGTTCTACAGTTTGTTTTAACTGATGATCTATCCTCTGGATAGATCATCAGCATCTGATCGGCGGGGGTCCGACACCCAGGACCCCCACCGATCAGCTGTTTGAGAAGGCAGCAGCGCTCCAGCAGCGGCGCGGCCTTCTCACTGTTTACCGCTGGCCCAGTGACGTCACGACTAGTATCAACTGGCCTGGGCGGGGCTAACCTCTGTTCAAACAGCTAATCGGTGGGGGACCCAGGTGTCGGACCCTGCCGATCAGATGCTGATGATCTATCCAGAGGATAGATCATCAGTTAAAACAAACTGTAGAACCCCTTTAAGTCTAGGTCCCACTTCTATCTGTCTGGAGAAAGGGGATCTGTTCACCCTCTTCCTGACGAGTTTGCAAGCAGCATCCAAGGACTGAATGGTGAGGAGGGGGGGGGGGGGGGTAGCATTCAAGTCTATATAAGGGGGCATTCACATGCCCGTATCAGTTTGCCGTCTGCAAATTGCAGATGTGCAAAACACGGATACTGTTCTGCATTCTACATTTTGGGGATCAGCACGTTCCGCCCTTTGTTCAAAATGAACAAGTATAGGACATGTTCCTTTTTTTTTTTTTTTTTGCGGCGGCGTAGAACGGACATATAAGTGCTGTCCGCATCTTTTGGAACCTTTAAAATGATTTGGTCCGCATATGATCCAAAAAAATGCAGATGGATGTGGACCGAAAATACGGTTGTGTGAATGCACCCTTTAGAGAGAGAGTGGAGCAAGCCCCCATTCTCCTGATAAGTGGAGGTCCCAGAGGTGGATGCACTCCTTTTAACATCATTATCAGAATGACTCATTTTACAATCAGAAATGATTCTTGTTAATGACCTGCAGGCGTGGCAGCTTGTATTCTGTGAACGGAGTGATCTGCAAGAGTTTAATTGCAGAACACAGGCTGCTATAAGCTTTTGTGCGTTTTTTCTGATACAGAGCTCTATATCCCCTGCTGGCTGAAACACAACCATAGACTTAAATAATAGAATTCTGCCTGCCTGCAGTCACCACTAGGTGGAGCTTACTTTTATATGGATTTATTAATGAATAGAATGGAAGATGTATTTAAAAAAAAAAGTTGTGTGCGCCCTCTAGTGGATGCCTTCATTTTTCAAAAAAGCATAAAATTCCTTTTTTTTTGCGCCTCTAGTGCTGCAGCTTTTTTGAGTTATAAGTAGAAATGTTTGTATGTTATATTGTGTGTTTTACAATGGAAATCTGATGTCTGTCTTGTATCTTCTCTTTTAGATCCTGTGATTCAAGTACCGTTCTACGTGTCTGAGTAAGTGCAGCATTCACAGCATTCATAGAGAGTGGTTAGTGCAAGATCCTTTTTCTTATCAGAGTAAGGGCTCATTCAAACGGCCGTAGTGTTTTGCGGTCCGCAAATTGCAGATCCCCAAAACACGGATACTGGTCATGTGCGTTCTGGGCCGGCACCATGATAGAAATGTCTGCGATTGTGGACAAGAATAGGACATGCTCTATCTTTTTTGCGGGGCCGCGGAACGGAACTACAGATGCGGACAGCACACCGTGTGCTGTCTGCATCTTTTGCGGCCCCATTGAAATGAATGGGTCCGCACCCGTTCTGCAAAATTGCAAAACGTATGTGGACCTATTCATACGGTCATCAATCGTCCTAATAGGGGCTTCCCTGCAGTCTCCTCTAGGCACACAGTTTTGTAATCTTCTGTGGTTTTTGTTTAGCCTTTGTTTAGCTTGAGATACAATATACAGATTCGCCGCTGTATTGTGTTTGAAAGCTTATGCTGAGACTTGTAGTTCCACAACAGCCAACTATGATTTCTAAAACTGCTGCCTTTTGTCTCACAGACCAGCTTTCCTGCCAGACCCCAGCGATGGGAGCTTGTACATCTTGGGGGGAAGAAATAAGGAAGGACTCATGGTAAGTCCATGTTTTATTATTGTGCAATTCTAGATGTATCACGTTGGGGAAGCTTATTGTATGTCTAGCCATGAGTCAAGAGGAACCGCTATGGGTACCAACACTGGTCCAGAATTTTCCATCTCCAAATGTTTACCCAAGCAGCGTGCAAACCACTATCCTGGTATTTACAGCCTTGTCATAGTGGTTGTCCTCTGTATCAGCGACTAGGATCATCTGTATGCAGTTCAAGTAAAGGTCTAAGGGTGCCCATGGCAGGACCACTAGTCACAATGGTATATACGGAGTTACATATGAACAAGAATAATAAAATGAATATTTTAGGATCCTAAAAGAAAGTTTGGATTGCTGCTTAGGCTACTTTCACATTAGCATTTTTGCGGATCCGTCATGGATCTGCAAAAAAGCTTCCGTTACAATAATACAACCGCCTGCATCCGTCATGAACGGATCTGGTTGTATTATGTCTTCTATAGCCATGACGGGTCCGTCTTGAGCACCATTGAAAGTCAACGGGGGACGGATCTGTTTTTTATTGTGTCAGAGAAAACGGATCCGTCCTGGCACACAATGTAAGTCAATGGGGACGGATCCGT
Organism: Bufo bufo; assembly: GCF_905171765.1. Classification (NCBI taxonomy): domain Eukaryota; kingdom Metazoa; phylum Chordata; class Amphibia; order Anura; family Bufonidae; genus Bufo; species Bufo bufo. The sequence goes on along the minus strand of NC_053395.1, from coordinate 26,961,239 downwards.
TTTCTCTGACACAATAAAAAAACGGATCCGTCCCCCATTGACTTTCAATGGTGTTCAAGACGGACCCGTTTCACTCCGCTGCATCAGGCGGACAGCAAAACGCTGCATGCAGCGTTTTGGTGTCCGTCTCCAGAGCAGAATGGTGACTGAACGGAGGCAAACTGATGCATTCTGAGCGGATCCTTCCTCATTCAGAATGCATTAGGGCAAAACTGATCCGTTTCGGACCGCTTCTGAGAGCCCATGACGGGTCTCCGAAACGAAAAGCCAAAACGCCAGAGTGAAAGTAGCCTTAGCTGTTTAGTTAGGCTACTTTCACACTTGCGTTTTCCGGTATTGAGATCCGGCAGAGGATTTCAATACCAGAATAAAATGTTTGCATTTAGTCCCCATGCATTCTGAATGGAAAGATATCTGTTCAGGATGCATCAGGATGTCTTCTGTTTGGCAGCATTCCGTTTTGTGACTGGTCATAAAAACTGAAAAAATAGATCTGCCACTGAAAACAATGTAAGTCAATGGTGACGGATCCGTTTTCTTAGGAGCCTAAAAAAAACTGATCAATGTATTTAGTGACGGATCCGTTTTTTTCCATTTTGATTTCACACAACTGAATCCTAACCGAACGGATGCATCGTGATGTGCAAAATCAAAACGTATCCGTTTTATTCCGGTATTGAGATCCTCTGCCTCTGATCTCAATACCGGAATTAACGACGCAAGTGTCAAGGCCAGTTTGGATGCTGATCTTATTAAAGGGATCTGTTACTAGGAAATTCACTGATAAACCAGGCACAATGCCTTGTAAGCTAGCTCAGCCAAATGTAATCAGTGATCTGTTGCTTCATTCGGGAGAAAAAGCACTATTAGTCCATATGCAAATGAGCAGTTAAGTGCACAGAGGGCGGGCTTAAGCTGCTCTGTGCACCTTTGCTCCTCCTGCTTCCTCCTTCAGCCCTTATCTCTCTTTCTTGATGGGCAGCACCTGGCAAGATGACCATGCAGGAACCTGACCCTGTCAGAGGACGCAGGAGGAGCAAGGGTGCACAGAGTGGACTGGGCCCGCCCTTGATGCACTTAACTGCTCATTGATCGCTAAGTGATAGGTATCATTACCTTCAGCTGAGGTGGACTTACAAGGCAGTGTGGCAGTGAATTTCCTGGGGACAGGTTCCATTTAAGTTCCCGGTGCCTTAACATTTGTGATTCCATATTCCCTAGAAATTACCCTTCACCATCCAGGAACTGGTCCAGTCCTCCCCCTGCCGCAGCTCTGATGGAATCCTCTATACAGGTAATGGCAGCCTTCTGTGCAATGTATACTACTAGTGTCTGGGTATTCTGATGGGAGGGGCCACATTTAGGGCCACATAACAATCTGCCTGTGATTCAATCTGGACAGGGAAGAAGCAGGACACCTGGTTCGTTTTGGATCCGAAGTCAGGAGAGAAGCAGACCACGCTGTCCACGGAATCGTCTGACGGCCTGTGTCCTTCCACTCCTCTCCTGTACATAGGACGGACACGTGAGTTCCACAGATGCACGCCGTCTCACACATGCTCTACACCTCCGCTAAGTTAAAGGGCTGTCTCTTAATGACTAGCCGCTCTTACATAGGAACTGACCCGTTGTGGGTCCAGCTTCTCAATCCAGTCCGATTAAAGCTGACCGCATAATGCATGGATGGGGCAGGTCCACCGAAACAAGGACCACCATTACAGGGCGCCTCTGCACTCTGACCCTTAGAGGGGGACCACCCTCTGTGAAGCCCATGTGAGACAACCCCTTTAAAGCTTACTTATTGTATAATGCAGCTTTCCAATAGGACTTGGAGTTTCAATTCCTCACCGATTTTAGTTTGTGATTGCTGTCAGCGAATGGAAACAGTAAATCCGCCTCGACCACATACGACTGACACATCACTTGGTGTGCGAAGGGCTAGCCCAGCAGAGGTTTTCAGGTCTCTAGAAATAAATGGTTGCACTCACTGACAGCAAGCAGAGATCTTGAAACAAGAAATGTGATGAATTGGTTGAGACACAAAGTATGTTTATACAGTTTTATTACTTTTCATTAGGGCGTACTTTTGAAGGAGTTTTCCAGGAATTCAATATTAAAGGGGCTGTCCTATCTTGGACTTTGGGGGCTTATCGCTAGGATATGCCCCCAATGTCTGATTGAGGTGCGACCCGCACCTATCGTTAGACCGGAGCCCGCAAAGTGCAGGAGGGAGCACTGCAAATGCGCGGCAGCCCTTCATTAATTTGTGTGGGACTGCCGAAAATAGCAGAGCAGCGCGTTCTGCTATTTTCGGACGTCCCATTGAAATCAATGGGAAGCGCGATGCACAAGCACGGCCACCGCTCCATTCACTTCTATGGGTCTTACGGAAATAGCCGAGCCAGTGTTTGGCTATTTTCAGGAGTCCCATAGAAATGAATGGAGGGCTCCATTCTAAGGATAGGTGTGGGTCCCAGAAGTGGGACCCGCATCTATTAGACATTGGGGGCATATGCTAGCGATATGCCCCCAATGTCCAATATGGGACAACCCCTTTTTTAATGACCTTTCCTAACTGAGTGGTGAGAGTCTGACTCCTGGTGTCCCCGCCGATCAGCAGTTTAAAGGGGCTGCAGTGTTTGGACAAGCCCATAGGCCACTTCACAGTATTCCAAGCACAGCGCCGTACATTGTATAGTGGCTGTGCTTGGCACTGCAGCCCCCTTGAATGGAACTGGGCTACACGAAGGCTATGTGACCCATGGACATGACGTCACAGGACGAGGCCTTAGCGCTAACCTAAGATCTCTGACCCCTTCAAACAGCTGATCGGCAGGGGCGCATGGAGTCAGACCCTCACCAATCTGATATTGATGACCTCTTTTGAGGGTAGGTCACCAGTATTGAAATACTGGACAGCCCCATTAAGTGTTCACTGCTGACTGCTATGGTATATTATAGTCCTATTGAGGGTAACCATCTATTACCGTGCAGAGTACATGATCACAATGTATGACACCAAATCCCGGGAACTGCGCTGGAATGCCACCTTCCATGACTACTCCGCTACTCTGTGTGATGAGAACTACGAATACAGTGAGTATAGTAATGCACACGGGCCGCAGGCTGACAGGGCACGCTGGAAATTGTAATTTTGCAACCGCTGGAAAGCAGTAGGTTGGGGGCAACTGTTATACATGGTAGAGAAAGGCATTACGGACATATGTCTTTGCTTTCCATACATCTGAGTTCCCCTTATTTACCATAGAGATGGCTCACTTTGCCTCCACTGGAGACGGGATGCTGGTGACCGCTGACCAGGGGAGCGGAGAAGTGTTATGGATGCAGAATTATGGTTCTCCAGTGGTCGGACTTTTCATGTGGCACCAAGACAGCTTGAGGCGAATCCCGCATCTGAATGTCGCGCTGGAAACCCTCCGTTACTTGACGTTCAATTCCCAGGACATCCGTCTCCTCAAATGGAACTATCAGGCTGTGCAGGATCTGAGCAGCACCAAGACTCACCTGCTGTGAGTACCCTTACCTGCTAGACGCCAGTGGCGTACATAGAGAGGTAAGGGCCCCACAGCAAGGATCAAACCAGGCCCCCCCCCCCCACACAGAGGACATAAGGGTTGCTGCCTAAACCCCTTTTCAATGACCCTTGGGCCTTTTATTCCACTGCCTCATTTGCTAAAAGTTGTTCCTTTTAGAGGGTGGATTCCTGACCAAGTTTTCACCTCCAGTAGAAGAGAGGATGATCCCAACTAAGACTGGGCCCCCTCTTGCCCTGGGCCCCATAACAGTCGCCTGGTCTGCCGCAATGGTAGTTACGCCCCTGGCGGTTACCCTCTTGAGAGCTTTGGTGAAGGTGGTTTACCCGTGTACATTAAAGGGTTTGTGCCAAGTTATTACGTTTTTATCCACAGGATAGGGTATAACTAACTGAACGCTGGAGGTCTGACTGCTAAGACCCCCACCGATCATGAGGAGCAGGGTCCTGTTCTGATGGAGTGGCAGGTCATGTATGCGCCTGCCGCTCCATTCATTCTCTACAGGAGAATGCCCGACCTGCTGCTCCACCACCAGAACAGGGGAACGGGACCCCCATTCTTATAATCAGTGAACCCCCAGCGATCAGCTAGTTATTCCTCTGGAGAGGTCAGCACAGTCTTACACCACATGGACGGCCCATTGATTTCAGTAGGCACCATGTAATACTTAATTTCCCCTGTGGAGGTGCTGCAGGGAAATTAAGCACTTCACGCTGTGCTTCCACACAGATCACAGCTGATCGATGGGGGTCCAAGTAATCAATTTTTTGACCTGGAATAACATTTGGGACATTTCTTTCTTTTTTTACAGGCCGTCTCTGTACGTGGGGAAGCACGCCAGCGGATTCTATGCGTCCACGTCGCTGATCCACGAGGGCGTCTCTGTAGTGGTGGGAATATTTTCAATCTGTATTCTTTGTGAGATTTGTTCATGTTCCTCCAATTATCATAATGTCATGTACTGTATAAGGGCGGACTATTTTTGTGGAGTCGTCTCGTCGCTATGGAAGCCCTTCTGAGATTCTGACTTTTCCTAGGGACATTGCATAGATCCAAGTCTATCTCCATGAATTCATAGATCTATCATTGTCAGCTAGGGTGTGGACATTGATGTCGTCCCACGCATTGTCCCTATGACAAAGCTGTACAAAACCAGAAGACGTGTAGTAAGGCTGGGTTCACACCTGAGCGTTTTCGCGCTGTAAAACGCTCAACAGGCAAAAACCAATGATCCCCTATGGCCGGCATCTCAAACTCGCGGCCCTCCAGCTGTTGCAAAACTACAACTCCCAGCATGCCCGGACAGCCTACAGGTATCAGCCTACAGCAGGGCATTGTGGGAGTTGTAGTTTTACAACAGCTGGAGGGCCGCGAGTTTGAGATGCCTGCCCTATGGGCATGGTTCTCACCTGAGCGTTTTACAGCGCGTACGAACGCGCTGTAAAACGCCCTACGCCCCAAGAAGTACAGGAGCTTCTTTGGGGCGTATTGTCGCGCGTTTCCGCACATAGACTTCCGGGAACGCGCGACAATGGGCGTTTGCTTGTTTCCGGAGCCGCGTATGTAAACGCCCGATACAATCGCGCATACAGAGCGCATACAAGTATGCTCAGGTGTGAACCCAGCGTAAGTGTTGTCATCTGGCGTGAAACATCAAGCACTGATAAGGCGGCATTTCTGTTTTTCATGTACATAAAGATACCTTAGGTATTCCTTTTTTTTTTTCTAAGTCATGTTTTGGTATCTCTTCCAGCCCCGGGGAATCACACTGGCCCGGATAGAGGGGCCCACCACTAAGGATGTTACCCTAAAGGAGTCCACGGAGTTTGGTGTCACGCCAACCACAGATGTCAAGTACCCGCTTGGGAGCATTGTATCTGCAAACCAATGGCTGCTTATAGGTAATGGCAGTAGCAAGGGCGGATAGGTGAATGTTACTACATGGCTCACTATGCGGCTGTATTGTGCATGCTTGCTACGGCAGTAGTATTTGTGTACTGTGTAGTGGTCTTATTTAGTTTCTGCTCGGGCACTATTGCATGAAGACCCCCCAATAAGTCTGTCCAGGGGCCACCACAGACCTTGATCCAATCCTGGGTCTACAGGACTCTGTCACCAATGATGTGTGGCTGTACTATGTATGTACACTAAGGCAGTAGTATATAGGCACTGTATAGTGCTATTATTTAATCACTGTTGGGGCAGTATTACTTTAGGTTCACTTCTGCAGTACAGTATTCTGGTAGTCTGTTCCGACAGAGTACTGGAATTATCATATCTGGCCCAGTCAGACGCTACCAGGGCCCAGAAGATCTCTGTCCACTATAATGGCATCCGTCAGGTTTCCGGCAAGAACGACGGATTGCTGCTGGAAAATACCGGCTGCACGCTGCTTTTGTTTTTCAGGCAGAAAGCCGTCATTGTTTGTGGAAACCTGACAGATCCCATTATAGTAACTAAGGATCTGGTGGGCCCTGGCGGTGTCTAGCTATGCCGGATACTGCAATTCTGGTACTCCGCTCCTCTGCCGGAACAGACTACCGGATTTCTAAAACACAGATGTGGACGTAGCCTTAACCTTTACTTAACTCCATCACATAAGACATGGGCACCCAACGTGTGTTCATCCAGGGGCCACTACACACCCTGAGCCAGCCCCCCATCTTCACTGACCCTATGCACTCCTGTTATGGTACAATTTCTGTAGGATCTAACCATGTTGTCTGCAATGTTCCAAATCTTTACATTTAGTCTAGGGGCAAAAGAAGGAGAAGACATGACTTTCAAACAGCAAAAGATCCCTTTTATTAGCAAAAACCTGGGTCTTACCCTTACATCCTAACGATCCAAATGAGCCAATAGGATTGTGGCGTGTTTTAACAAAGAGTGATGTATATACCCCCATAGTATGCATCCGGACGCAATTAAGATATTCTAGCGTGGGAAAACCAAAGCTAAGGAATTCCTTTGTCTAGATACATGACGTCCCCTCTGTAGCCATCTAGCTCTTATACCAAACATTGCAACCTAAGTATATCCAAGACTGAGTTATGTTTAATTAATCCTACTATATCACTCCTTTAATAAAATTAGAAGTCTCACTGGATAACACTTTTTTTTCATCAAGGACACCATGAAGTTCCTCACGTTGTTCACACCACCATGCTCCGAGCATTTCCCGAGACCCTGAGGAGGGATACTGAGACAATAATTCGTGGTCCAGCCCCCAAGACCCTATTTGATGACGTAAGAATAATCCAGAATATTGATCGCCTGGCACCTGTTAAAGGGGTTGTCTCCTCTGAGACAATGGAGACATATTACTAGGGTATGTCCCCATTGTCTGATAGGTGATGGGACCCGCACCTATATCGGGAACAGAACCCCGCAAAGTGATGGCTATTTTAGGCTGTCCCATAGAAAATGAATGGAGGGCGGCTGTGCATGCGCAGTGCGCCCTCCACCACTTTCGGGGCTCTGTTCTCAATATAGGTGTAGGTCCCAGCGGTGGGACCCGCACCTATCGGACAATGGGGTTCATATCCTAGCGTTATGCCCCCATTGCCTGAGATGAGACAACCCCTTTATGATGGTTCTTCAGATTTCTGTCTGGTGCGGGATTGTCATGGAGAGCTTGTGTGGATCAAAATCGCCATCCTCATCGGTCTCTACGTCCTCACTCAATCGAATAGTGGCAATTATGTATGGATATGTAGGGGTACATCAATGTATTTTGTGACCCGAAGGTCCCCACAGCAGCGTTGCACCTGACCGAAATCAGATAGAGCCATGTTGTCGTCAGAATCTTTCAGTAGTGCAGCCTCAGGCTTTAGGCCTGGAACTACAAGCAGTCATATCTCAGCATTAGAGGTAACATCTTAAATATCGGTATTCACATTTTGGCTGAACTCGAAATGTACCTTCCCAGTTTTCACCTGAATTAGTGGCATGTCGTGAAACCCATCCTCTCATCTCCCTGCAGTTTCTGACCCCGCAGAATCAGGGAGGATCCCCTCAGGGCGACACAGTAGGGCGAGTAAAGACGGAAGGTACCACAGAAGAAGCAGGAATTGTTTTACCAGACTCTACGATTACCAATCTGCTTTTCACTGGCATCATCACGCTTCTCCTTGGGGGATGGGTGCTGTTCGGATTCACTTTTCCTAAGGTGAGAGGAGGGGGGGGGGATGTGGTATAATATATCGTCTTTTATTAGGAAGCTGAATGCAGTCTATTGTTCTCTATTGTCAGCCATTTGACTAGGAGGATTAAATATCCTCAATTCCAATTAAAAAAAAGTGAGATTCCCCAGGCATATTTTAAGCCACTACCCCTTGAGAAAGCAGCACGCGAAACGCGCGTTGGGGAGTGGCCTGGTGGTGCTTGTACTTTGCTGTGGACTAAATTGCGGTCAGTATAAATTGAAACGTTGTCCTTTTTTTTTTGGTGGATGTTAATAACTTCTGGTTAGGGGTGGGCGATATGGCCTAAAATCTATATTGCGATATAATTTTAAGCATGTGCGATATGCGATATATATCGCGATATATTGTTTTCTATATTTGGGGGGCGTGTTTAAACTTTTTTTTACTTTTTATTTAATAACTATTAGTCTCCTTAAGGGCTAGAACGTAGAACCCTTGTCATATTCACCCTAATAGAGCTCTATTAGGGTGAATAGGACTTTACACTCTCCCTGCTGCCCTGTGCTTTGTGCACACAGCAGCAGGGAGCTGATCCCCCTCCCCTAAATGGTGCCATCCACAGATCCCCCCCCCCCCCCCCCCTCCCCTAAACGGTGCCATCCCCAGATCCCCCCCCCTCCCCTAAACGGTGCCATCCCCAGATCCCCCCCCCCCCCCTAAACGGTGCCATCCCCAGATCCCCCCCCTCCCCTAAACGGTGCCATCCACAGATCCCCCCCCCCCCCCTAAACGGTGCCACCCACAGATCCCCCCTAAACGGTGCCATCCCCAGATCCCCCCCCTCCCCTAAACGGTGCCATCCACAGATCCCCCCCCTCACCTAAACGGTGCCATCCACAGACACCCCCCCCTCCCCTAAACGGTGCCATCCACAGATCCCCCCCCCCACCCCCCGACGCTCACAGGAATACATTTAAAAACGAATCAGTAACTTTATTAATTGCTGATCTCTTTACTGTATACCTTACTAGGTCTTAGCTCCGATAACAGCAGGCAGTGCGGGGGGCGGCGCTCACTCACTGACGTCACGCGCCTGCGCCGCCTAGTGGGAGGAGCAGGCGCGTGACGTCAGTGAGTGAGCGCCGCCCCCCGCACTGCCTGCTGTTACCGGAGCTAAGACCTATTAAGGTATACATTAAAGAGATCAGCAATTAATAAAGTTAAAGTTACTGATTCGTTTTTAAATGTTCTACTGTCAGCGGCGTGGCCCTGTATAGTCTAACCCCCAGGCAAGCGTCCCTGTCACCATGGGAACGCCTGGGGGTTAGAATATACCATCGGATTTGAGTTTTCACGCGCTCACTGAGATCGTGAAAACTCAATGATTTACAGTCAGTCCCTCCCCTCCTCCTCCTCTTGTCATTGGTGGTCAGCGGCAGCCGCGCACAGTGGGGAGGGAGGGACTCTCTCCTTCTCCACTGTGCCCAGTGTGCCGGCTCAGGAGAAGATGGTGCGCGCAGAGAGCGCGATCATATCGCGTTCCGGCGATATAGGCGATATGCTCAAAATCCATATCGTGGCACAAATTTATATCGCATATCGCCTATATCGTCTATATCGCCCACCCCTACTTCTGGTGATCAATATAAAAAGCTTTACTGGCTTTTCACCCTTTGATACTGTACGCCTTCATGCTCCTTGTGTGCCACAACGATGGCGCTAGTGATATCCAGTGTTGATCACGAATATTCGAATTGCAAATTTTTATCGCGAATATCGTCACTTCAAGAATTCACGAATATTTAGAATATAGTGATATATATTAGTAATTTCGAATATTTGAGATTTTTTTTTTTTTAATCAGTACACATGATCCCTCCCTGCTTCTAGCTTGTGGGCCAATGAGAAGGCTGCAATGTCTTTGACTTTAGGAGTAGTGTTGATTGCGAATTTTCGTAATGAGAATCAATGAGATTGTGAAAACTCAGATCCGATGGTATATTCTAACCCCCAGGCATTCCCATGGTGACGGGGACGCTTGTCGGGGAGGAGTATGCCAAAGTGGAACAACTGTACAGATTATAAAAAAAAAAGACGAATAGGAAGGGAGGGAGATAAGACGAGTGACATAACGCAGATCAATATGAGTGGAGGAGGAAACAGACAGTTGTAGCAGTTACAGATAAGGAGTGGGAGAATTTTAATTCCTCTAATAGATATCCAGTCCATTTTTATTTTTATTTTATGCACTTCTATAGCGCTACTATATTCCGCAGCGCTTTACAGACATTAGCATCCAGCTGTCCCCAGTGGGGCTCACAAGCTAAGTTCCCTATCAGAGGATACCCATGCAAACACGGGGAGAACATAAAGTCTCCATGCACCACTGCTAACCACTGAGCCACCGTGCTGCCCAGTCCATTAATGGGATGAACCCAAGAGGTCTGAGGGGCACATTCCTTAAGAGACCTATGATACACATTACTTCATGATCGGAGCGTGTCAAAGGTCCTCATGAGTTTGTATTCCCAGACTTCTCTGTCCTTCTGAGATTTGAAATTCCCGTTGAATATCGAGATTTAGAGTACTTTTACACTTGCGGCAGGACGGATCCAACAGGCTGTTCACCCTGTCAGATCCGTCCTTCCGCTATTTCTCCGTGCCGCCGGACCGCCGCTCCGTCCCCATTGACTATAATGGGGACGGGGGCGGAGCTCCGGCGCAGCACGGTAGTGCACGGCGAAAGGCTGCCGGACTAAAAGTCCTGCATGTCCGACTTTTTAGTCCGGCGGCCTCTCACCGCGAACTGCCGTACTGCGCCGGAGCTCCGCCCCCGTCCCCATTATAGTCAATGGGGACGGAGCTGGGGTACGGCGAAATAGCGGAAGGACGGATCCGACAGGGTGAACAGCCTGTTGGATCCGTCCTGCCGCAAGTGTGAAAGTAGCCTTACATGTCTGTGATGTTGTGGTCATGGCTGCAAAAGACTTTCGGTACAGGCATATGTTTCCTTTCTTCTTTTATTGTGCGGCGATGAGAGTTCATTCTTAGGCTACTTTCACACTTGCGTTTGGTGTGGATCCATTCAGACAATACAACCGCATGCATCCGTTCAGAACGGATCCGTTTGTATTATCTTTAACATAGCCAAGACGGATCCGTCTTGAACACCATTGAAAGTCAATGGGGGACGGATCCGTTTTCTATTGTGCCAGATTGTGTCAGTGAAAACGGATCCGTCCCCATTGACTTACATTGTGTGCCAGGACGGATGGCTCAGTTTCGTCAAGCGGACAGCAGCGTTTTGGTGTCCGTCTCCAGAGCGGAATGAAGACTGATCGGAGGCAAAAACTGATGCATTCTGAGCGGATCCTTTTCCATTCAGAATGCATTAGGGCAAAAACGGATCCGTTTTGGACCGCGTGTGAGCGCCCTGAACGGATCTCGCAAACGGAAAGCCAAAACGCCAGTGTGAAAGTAGCCTAATTGTAAGCTTTTGACCAGTTTCACCAACATAGAGACGCCTAGTAGGACATTTGGTACATACAATAAAATAGACCACATATGTGGATCTTGTCGTTCTGATGTGTACTTTGTCAGTGGTCATTATGCACGGACAGGTCTTACATTTGGTCTGTTTGCAAGGGAACATTCCTGTTGTTGGAGAGGACAGTGAGCGTCTGACAATGACAATAAAAGTTTCCCGCTACTTATCTACAACTGTTTGATCTGCTTTACATCACAGATCTCATCCACCTCTCTATTTCTATATACCTTGGTGTATAAATATGTGAATCTTCAGATGTTGTCTTAAAAGATGCCGGGGGAAGAGGCCTAAGTAGTCTCGAAAGCTTGCAATTGTATCATCATCTATTCAGATAACCTGTAAGGAATCCCATTTGTTTTATCTTCTACTTACCGGCTAACACGGTACAAATATCATTCTTACTTTAGGAGGACCTGGACTTACTATAGGTAAAACTACATCTTCCAGCATGCTGTAATAGCCTACGGCAGTCAGGGCATGCTGGGAGATGTAGTTTCACACCGCTGGAGACATGTGTACAATGACAGGATGATAATGGAGTCTGTATTTTTCAGATGTGGGAGCAGCAGCGCAGGCAGCAGCAGGAATTACAGCAGCAGCTTGAGGAGAAGCTCCAGCAGCTCCAGCATCAGCAGCAAATGGCATCCGAGGCCTCTCCACAGGTGACTACTACCGAGAGCACCGCCTCAACGGGGGAACACAGCTCAGGGAGCGGCAAGCGGAGGAGCGGCGAACAGGAATACAGTCAGGCCAATGGCACAAAGAGGTTAAGCACCGGCGATCCGGAAGGTGAGTCAAGAAGCAGGTTCATGGTGGAGGCAATTTATTAGCCATACGGGTCTTCCCCTTTAAATAAAAGTGTCCTCTGTGATATATGGGCAGCCATTTTGGAAGGTTTAATACACTTGCCAATTTTTGTGCTAGGACAGCCTGAATTTGCCAGGACTGTCTCTGAAAATGAAGGACAGCCCCTGCATATTTGGTTGCTGTGGACAGCAAGGCCCGTTTTCCTGTTATGAGGCCTGAAGTATGTAAATCACTCGTGTCGTTCAGGGCCGCCATGATTTCTTCTCTCTTTCTGCAGCTTTCAATGAGGAGGAGATAGAGGTGGGCAAAATGTCCTTTTCCCCCAAAGAAGTTTTGGGGCGCGGAGCTGGGGGAACATTTGTATTCAGGTAAATAGTGAATCATATTAAAACGATATAATAAAAAGTTCAGCGCCTTTCAAACCTAAAGTTTTTGAACGACAGTCTTTGGGGGGAAAAAAGGAAGTTGTACTGATTTGCTCCAGATTTATTTAAAAATGTATATAATTTAATAGGATTTACACACGTGAGATTAAAAGTTTGAAAATTAAACTGAAATCAATAGATTTGTGCCAAAATGTGCAACTTTTCATGACACTTTTCCGATTTGGCAAGTGCTGAGAAAAATGTCAGATTATTATTATTTTTTTAATGTATAATTCCCGCAAATTGTGACTTTTTATTTATGCGGCAGTTTACACCAAAATCTAGTAAATGGGCCTACGTGTTTCAATTCATCATCATTTTCAAGATCTCAGTGCATAAAAATATTCTCATTTACATTCAAAGACTGAAAACTCTTACTGACCTTATACATCTCACAGCTGATGGTTTGCTACGCTTGCATCCAGGCCTCTGCTACTCTGTGGGTTTGTTACAGTGTGTCAGTTTGGAGTACAGACTGTTTAGATCACAGAGGATTGTCTAGAGTGGATACAACCCATGTCTATATGTGCCCGCATTGCTGAGAATAATTATGTTTTAATATATGCAAATGAGCCTCTAGGAGCAACGGGGGCGTTGCCATTACACCTAGAGGCTCTGCTCTCTCTGCAACTGCCGCGCCCTCTGCACTCTGATTGACAGGGCCAGGTGTGATGGTGTTTCACTTCCTGGCCCTGTCAATCAAAATGCAGAGGGCACAGCAGTGGCAGAGAGGACAGAACCTCTAGGTGTAATGGCAACGCCCCCGTTGCTCCTAGAAGCTCATTTGCATATATTAAAACATCATTTTTCTCAGCAATGAGGACACATATGAACATGGGACCAACACGGATGCCTTCAGCTGCCAAGTGCACATGTAACAGGTCAGCCAGTGTCATAGGTACAAAACTGCTGACAGATGCCCTTTAATATTAACCTGGAGTTTATTTTCCTATAGGGGCAAGTTTGATGGACGTTCAGTAGCCGTGAAGAGAATCCTGCCAGAGAGTTTTACGCTTGCCGATCGGGAGGTGCAGCTACTGCGAGAGTCTGATGAGCATCCCAACGTGATCCGTTATTACTGTACAGAGAGCGACTGGCTGTTCTATTACATTGCCTTGGAGCTGTGTGCAGCCACCCTGCAGGAGGTAAGTAGAAGGCTGCAGGGTAGGGAGATGACGGTGCTGTAGCAAGCACTTTCAGTGTATGTTATAGAACATGTGTGCTTTGCCTGGCTTTGAGTGTCAGGCAAATAGAATGACTATGAATAAAATACTCCATTGTGGCCATTTTGAACTTCAAAATAGATTCATGATAATGATGTAGGTACAGATAGTACTGCATCCCTGTAAATGTTGTAGCTAGAGATAGTACTGCCTCCCTGTCTCTGTCTATAATTAATGTAGGTACAGATAGTACTGCCTCTCTGTCTCTGCCAGTAAATGATGTAGGTACAGATAGTACTGCCTCTCTGTCTTTCCCTATAAATGATGTAGGCACAGATAGTACTGCCTCCCTGTCTCTCCCTGGCAGGTACATATAGTACTGCATCTCTGTCTCCCCCTATAAATGAGGTAGGTACAGATAGTACTGTCTCTCCCTATAAATGATGTAGGTACAGATAGTACTGCCTCCCTGTCTCCCCCTATAAATGAGGTAGGTACAGATAGTACTGCCTCCCTGTCTCCCCCTATAAATGATGTAGGTACAGATAGTACTGCCTCCCTGTCTCTCCCTGTAAATGATGTAGGTACAGATAGTACTGCCTCCCTGTCTCTCCCTGTAAATGATATAGGTACAGATAGTACTGCCTCCCTGTCTCCCCCTATAAATGATGTAGGTACAGATAGTACTGCCTCCCTGTCTCCCCCTATAAATGATGTAGGTACAGATAGTTCTGCCTCCCTGTCTCCCCCTATAAATGAGGTAGGTACAGATAGTACTGCCTCCCTGTCTCCCCCTATAAATGAGGTAGGTACAGATAGTACTGCCTCCCTGTCTCTCCCTGTAAATGATGTAGGTACAGATAGTACTGTCTCCCACTATAAATGATGTAGGTACAGATAGTACTGCCTCCCTGGCAGGTACATATAGTACTGCCTCTCTGTCTCCCCCTATAAATGAGGTAGGTACAGATAGTACTGTCTCCCCCTATAAATGATGTAGGTACAGATAGTACTGCCTCCCTGTCTCCCCCTATAAATGATGTAGGAACAGATAGTACTGCCTCCCTGTCTCCCCCTATAAATGATGTAGGTACAGATAGTACTGCCTCCCTGTCTCCCCCTATAAATGATGTAGGTACAGATAGTACTGCCTCCCTGTCTCCCCCTATAAATGATGTAGGTACAGATAGTACTGCCTCCCTGTCTCTCTCTGTAAATAAGGAGGGTACATATCCTCCCCCTCCACACCCAAAACGGGAAGATGATCAAAATAAAAATAGAATTTGGCTGGTGAAAGGCCAATAACATAGTAATTTATCAAAAAGTGTTGTGCTTTTCCTTTTCACGTGAATGGGACGAGTAGTTGTAATTAATCTGAGCTGCCTCTACAAGCGAGACGATGTGCAGATAATCTTGAAGAGGAAGCAGCGCCCAAAGAGTTGGACCCCCCGCCTATCTGATTTTGATGACCTATCGCGTGATAGGTCATCAATATTTAACCATGGCACATCCCCTTTAACCATATCTCCTGTTTTTCCTGCAGTATGTGGAGAATCCTACTTTTCCTCGCGCCGGCCTAGATCACGTGGCCCTTCTCCATCAAGCTATGTCTGGACTCGCCCATCTGCACTCTCTCAATATTGGTGAGGCGTATTGGATTCTTATTCAGTAACACATATCTCATATTTGCAAAGGGAGATGCAGCTCGACCTGCTGTGATGGTGGCCTCTAGATGCCAAGGGGCACTGACCCCCTTTGCCCGGCCTGTATTCTGGCCCCTGGCTGAACATATTGTCCTTTTCCTTCTCAGTGCACAGAGACCTGAAGCCGTGTAATATCCTCATCTCCCTTCCCAATGCCCAGGGCAGGCAGCGAGCGGTTATATCAGACTTTGGCCTTTGTAAGAAGCTAGCAGTGGGAAGGAACAGCTTCAGCCTGCGCTCGGGGATCCCCGGGACCGAAGGCTGGATCGCACCAGAAGTTCTGCGCGATGGAAGGACCCAGAATCCAGTAAGTGGTTACCGGGTTGCATCTGATGCAAAAAGCCAGGTGCAGCGCGAGATACCATTTCTATTTTATGTTCTCAGACCGCATCTGTGGACATTTTCTCTGCTGGTTGTGTCTTTTACTATGTCCTGGCAAGTGGACAGCATCCCTTTGGAGACAGCTTGAGAAGACAAGGCAATATATTGAACGGTTCGTACAGCCTTCCACACCTCCAGGAGGCGACGCATGGTAAGAAGCTGTAGGATATCTGGATATTGGGCACTCCGTATATACAGTAGCGCAGTGATGTGGACCACTTAGATGTCATGTGGCCAGCAATGTCTATATAGTCCTTCTATGTAACATCGGCAAATTGTGTCTGCAGACAACGTGGTAGCCCGGGACTTGATTGAAGGCATGATCAACAGTGACCCAAAGCTCCGACCTTCAGCGCCTCTTGTTCTGAGACATCCTTTCTTCTGGACCCGGGAAAAACAACTGCAATTTTTCCAGGTCTGAGTGGTGGAAGGGTTCAGAAAGTGTCTATTACATCATGTCCTTATATAAACCCTGTATTTCAACTACATGGGTCCACACTTCTGTGCTGAATCTTTTTAGGGGTGCCAAAGTTATTGCACGTTATTCCCTATCCACAGGATAGGGAATAACTACGAGATGGGGTCCTGCGGCTGGAATCCCCACGATCACAAGAACGGGGACCCCGCCCCCCGAAACGAACGGAGTGCAGATCAAGCATACGCACTGCTGCTCCATTCGTCTCTATGGGAGTTCCAGGAATAACTGTGCTCTGTATTCCGCTATCTTCGCCATGTGCGACCAGCGGCCCATTGACAACGGGTCTCCTGTTCTCATGATCGAAGGGGCTCCCAGTGGTCAGACACTCACTAATCGGATGTCTATCCCCTGTCCTAGGGTTTTTCCAGGCTCCTGATATTGATGGCCTATCATCAGAATTAGTGTTGAGCGAATCGAGCTTTGGATCCAAGATCTGAAGTCGACTCGTTCAAAACTTTGTTTGAATTCTGTACGGAGATTCGTCTCCGTACAGCATTCAAATGTATGGGCTCCGGTGATGGAAATTCGTTGTCACTGAAGTCTCGCGGGAATAACTTTTGGACTTCGATTCTTAAACTTGAAAACCATTATAAAACTTGGATCTGAAGTCGGATTCGGTACCGAAGGCAACTTCGGATCCAAGTTTTTAAAATGTTTTTTTTTAGTTTAAAAATCGATGGCCGAAGTTATTCACCGAAACCTCGCGAAACTTTGGTGATAACAAATTTTACCGCACCGGAGGCTGTACATTTTATTGCCGTATGGATGTCTCTTGGATCCGAAGCTCGATTCGCTCTACACTACTCATAATAGGTCATCAGTATTTAATCAGTGAGGGCCTGACACCCCGCTGCAGCCTCTGTCCTGGAAACAGTTTATATCAGGCATCCTCAAACTGCGGCCCTCCAGCTGTTGCAAAACTACAACTCCCAGCATGCCCTATCAGCCTACAGCAGGGCATTGTGGGAGTTGTCGTTTTACAACAGCTGGAGGGCCGCAGTTTGAGGATACCTGGTTTAAATGGAGCAGGAAGCACAGCGCCAATCAAAGGGAGTGGCTGTGCCTCGTTAACGCAGCTTAGCTCCCATTCTCTTCAATTGAGCTGCAGTACCCCGGCACGGCCACTATACTTTGATTGGAGCTGTGCTTCCTGCTCCGTTCAAAGAGCAAGTGTTGGTGCTGGAGGCTGCAGGGAACAACTGATCAGTGCGGGTGCGGGAGGTTTGACCCTCGCTAAAAGGGCATGAATGACATTTCCTAAGGATAGGTCATCAATATCAGGAGCCTGGAAAACCCCTTTAATAACGTGGCACAACTTGCTGTATACACCTGTGGTTGCTGTGTGAAGAGAAGCAATGTGTATATATGTATAATTAAATATATTATAAAATATATTAATATCTATGATAATCCATTGAGTCTTAGATTTAAATATTAGCTACAACCAGTCCAGTAATACTTTGTTTTCCTCATACCTTCAGGATGTCAGTGACCGCATTGAGAAGGAGCCACAGGAGAGCCCTCTGATCGTCAGCCTTGAGACGAATGCTCGTTCCGTTGTCCGTGTCAACTGGCGAATACACATATCTGTTCCCCTACAGACAGGTAACGTCACAGCCAAAGAACATCAGTGCCAGGAAAAGCGAGGGGGGGGGTAACCCATACTAACCAATCTGGTCATTTAAATTGACGCCACTTACTAGAAAAAGTGACGGCTAAAATGTGATCGGTTCTTTTAAGAGCACCTGTATTTTTACGTTTCAATAACCAACAAGAAGCGCTGGGAGATTTCAGCTCTGAAGCCTGTGAATGCAGCTCTGATCTATAATACAGGCTGTAACTCGGGATCAGTAGAAGAAATGCCATTTAATGACTCCATTTTTAATGTAGAACATATCTATAAACAGGATAAATGGCGTTCAGAAGGAAAAACCGCCGTGGATGGCGAATTATACCTCCATATAAAGGGGGATCACCATTGCAGTGTGTAGGCATACCAGTTGACCTGAAAAAGTTTGTTTTATTCTTTCTTTTTTTTCCCCCCTAGACCTCAGAAAATTCCGTTCCTATCGTGGAAATTCTGTACGAGATTTACTCCGGGCCATGAGAAACAAGGTAGATTACACCACGGCTGGCTGTAAATTAGAAGCAGATTCGTAAAATCATGTAACGTTTAGGAGAATCCTCATCCTCTCCACCAATCCCCCATCATGCAAGTGATACTCTCCATTTTTTGTCAGTGACTAAAACCCTGCCCAGCTGCTCTGGGGTTGTTGCTCCTCGTCAGTAGACAGCATGGTGCTTGTTGGCTGGGTGAGAAGCCGTTGGCGTAGCTCTCAGAGAGTGTACTGGAGAAGAAGAACAGCTGGCCTAAGGGGTGCTCCAGGGAATGCATCCTGGGCAAAAGGTGTGCAAAACCCATAACAACTGTCTGCAGGTGGCTATGGCTTCCCTTTTGGAGGAGACTCTGTCTTGTCTTGGCTAAAATCCCTAATCATGTTTCAAGACTTGCAATCCTGCCTACGACAGGCCATCAAGGCTGAGCAGCCTGACAGCAACACTCACCAGTGTGTAGTACATGCTAATGCCAGAGCGTAGTGTGTAGTCCGGCCCCGTCCCCTCACCCTTCTAGTCAGCTCTGCAAGTGGAGGCAACCAGTCCTGCTCGCATTCTAGGATAGGTTGTTGGCGGCCATTTTAAATAATTCCCGTAGGACCCCTATAAATGGGGCTACTTATAGGTGGCACTAGGTGGCTTTCTTCTTTTTGGAGAAGAGCTAATTTTTATAATTTTCCCAGGGAGCATTGACGGTAAGACACCATATGTCAAGTTGCATTTCCTCAAGGAGAAATAGTGCCCCCTGAATGCTGTGAGATATCTCTGATACACTTCGCTGTAAGGAGTCATGCACCTGTAATACTTGACCAGGATCGATTTTCATCTCTAGAACATCAAAGGGGTTTTCCGAGTGTTTGATATTGATGACCTGTCTTCAGGACAGGTCATCAATATCAGATCGGTGGGGGGTCTTGAGGAAGCACTAGGTGAGCTCTAGGGCCTTCTTGCAGCTTACGCATCTGACTATAAGACGCAACCATGATTTAGAGGAGGAAAAAAATATTTTTCAGCAGACTTCAGATCAAACCCCCAATCTTCACCTGACTTCAGATCAGTCCCCCCCCCAGTCAGACCACCATTCTTAATCAGATCTGAGATCAGACCCTCAAGCTCAATCAGCCTCAGATCAGACCATCATCCTCAGACATTTAAAAAAAAAAGTACCTCTCCTGCTACGGACAGCGCTGCAACTCTGCAGATCCACTCCCAGATCTTCTTTCTTCTTCCGGCCCGCGCTGCACTGACCTGACATCGCACAGGTTATATTGTACGCCTACGTGCACTACGTCCTGACGCTGTAGACAGTCAGGACAGAGTGCAGAGCCTGGTCCGGAAGAAGACAAGGGAGGTTGAGTAGAGCCAGCGCAGCACTTCCCGCATGCTGATGACCGTTAGCATTCGGACTATAAGACGCACTGCCACTTTTCCCTCACAGTTGGGAGAAAAAGTGCATCTTATAGTCAAGAGTACAGTAGCTTTATCTGCCAAAACTGCATTAAAAATAATATTCAGTTGGAGCATGAAGTACTCCCGAAAATAACCTGTCCTGTTAATTTTTATTTTTGGTAACCTACTGCATATATAATGGGAGAAAAAAGTGGGGAACACAGAAAGGGAGTGTGACCGCAGGATCAGACTACACAGGGTTTGTTTGTAGTCTGTAACCGTGGAGACGCATAGGTCTGCATAGAAGCTATAGACCTAAAACAGATTTTAAATACTAGTTTGAAAGCTGAATTTCTATTTTAGATGCATTAGAAAAGTATAAAAATGTGTCTTTATGTATAACTTGGTCAATTTTTGGCTTTCTCCAGAAACATCACTACCACGAACTGCCGGCTGAAGTCCAGGAGACACTCGGCTCTGTCCCTGATGATTTCGTGGCTTATTTTACATCCCGTTTCCCGCTTCTGCTCCTTCACACACACCAGGCTTTGGAACAGTGTGCACATGAGAGACCATTCCACCCCTATTATCTTTGGGAGCCAGAACGTTGACGATGCCACCCAGACAGCCTGAAGTAACCAGACCAGTCTGTGGTGGGGTCAAGCTGGACATGACTTGATTTGTGACCAGGCCCCCTGTTTTTATACTGTCCATTGCACTGCATTATGTATTTGCACGATTATTTTTATCACTCTTTGCTTTTATATAATGTGCTACACAAGGGCACCTTAATAAGACGGTGGTCACTTGCAGCTAAGGAGCTCCTTACCGCCCACACTTCTAAAAACAGGTGCAGATCCCATTAGTGGTGGGGTCTTCAACCTGCAGCAAAACTGCAACTATCAGCCTGCCCTGTCAGGACGTGATGGGAGTTGTAGTTGCTGTGGCACACATTGAAGATCTCTGCATTAAAGTAGGAATAAGTTTCCTGTTAGATCTGTATCTATTTTGGTGCATGGGAATGCTGCATTAAAGGGGGTATTCCAGTTGTTACAAGTTATCTCCTATCCTCAGGAGTACAGCGCTGAGTAATCTCCGCAATGCCTATAGAAGTGAATGGAGCAGCTGCGTGCATGTGCAGCCAACTGCTCTATTCTTTTCAGGGGGGCTGCAGGCTGTATGGGACCCCCGCCAATAGTTTGTGACAACCAGAATACCCCTTTAAAGGTGTGTTGGAACCTCCACTACTAGAGTATATGGATGTTACACTCTGAAGGACTCGTGGTCACCGGGTAACAGGTGGTCACTGGGATTTTAGCTGCTGGACCCAAGGTCCAGTTAAACAAAGGGGTGGTCAAAATAGGACAATCCCTTTGTGTCTTTATAAGGGTCTGTTCTCTTCACTAGGGATGAGCGAATCGACTTCGGATAAAACTTCCGAAGTCGATTCGCATAAAACTTGGATTTAATACTGTACGGAGCGAGCGCTCCGTACAGTATTAGAATGTATTGGCTCCGATGAGCCGAAGTTATCACTTCACAAAGTCTCACGAGACTTCGCATAACTTCAGAAATTGATTTATACTGTAAAAAAAACATTTCCCGGACGCCGGTTCGGTCCCTAATTCGGGAAATTGTTTACCGTATAAATCAATTTCTGTAGTTATTATGCAAAGTGATAACTTCAGCTCATCGGAGCCAATACATTCTAATACTGTACGGAGCGCTCATCCAAAGTCGATTCGCTCATCCCTACTCTTCACCATAGATTCTATTTTCCTAAATATTAAGGATGTTAAGGATTTTTTTAAGGATGTAATTTATTTTGTATTTGCCGGAGAGCGTCTGTATATATTCTTTTAAAGTGATGGAATTAAATGTGCCAATGTAATAACCACTGTTCCGACTATTAAAGGGGTCGTCTCACCTCAAACATTGGTGGCTTATCCTAGCGATATGCCACCAATGTCAGATAGAGGTGGGACCTGCATCTGGCTCTAGACCAGAGCTCCCAAAGTGAACAAGAGCGCACTGCACAACCGTGATAGCCCTCCATCGTCGGAGTGCTGAAAATACTCTCGGCCATTTCCGGCAGTTCCATAGACCGTCCGTGAATGGAGCGTCTTCATTGCTATGGTAGTTCTGAAAAAAAAAAAAAAAAAGCTCAGCGCACCGCTTGGCTATTTTCTGCGCTCCCATAGAAATTAAATAAGGGTGGCGGAGCACATCCACTTTGGGCACTCTGTTCTAGAGCTAGGTTCAGGTCCCACCTCTGGCATGTGCACTTGTCTTACATTAGGGTCATCTACTTAAACCTACTTCACCCACTGCCAGTCTCTTTCTTACCTGCTGCCAGTCTCTTACCCGTTTGCTTCCTCCATATCATTGGTGTGCAGTGCAATTCGGAATCACCATGTAGCCAAAGCTTGCAGGGCACCGCTACAAGTTAGGCTACTTTCACACTGGCAGTTTCTGGGCCCGCTTGTGAGATCCGTTTCAGGGCTCTCACCAGCGGCCCAAAACGGATCAGTTCAGCCCCAATGCATTCTGAATGGATACGGATCCGTTCAGAATGCATCAATTTGGCTGCGTTTGCTCTCCATTCCGCTTTTGAGGCGGACACTAAAACGCAGCTTGCAGCGTTTTATTGTCCGCCTGACGATGCGGAGCCAAAAGGATCCGTCCTGACATACAATGTAAGTCAATGGGGACGGATCCGTTTTTACTGACACAATATGGTGCAATTGAAAACAGATCAGTCCCCCATTGACTTTCAATGTAATCAAGATAGATCCGTTTCGACTTAGACTTTTTTTTGAATGAATAATGCAAACGGATCCGTTATGAACGGATATGAGTTTGCATTATCGGTGCGGATCCGTCTGTGCAGATACAAGACGGATCCGCACCGAACGCAGGTGTGAAAGTAGCCTTACCTATAGCAACTGTCCTGACTGCGTTCATGGTTCTACATGTTCTTTTTCCTGAACCCTGTAACATCCAACACTCATTCATACAAAGGCAAGGTCTGACATCTCTGAACTGCCCCATCAGAACCTTCCAAGATCGCTGCTAGAGATGAGCGAATTTCATGTTAGGAGAATTGAGTTATGGATTCCTTTACCACGGACCATAACGCAGTTCTATGACAGAATGCCTTTAAAGCAGGGACGCCCAACCTGCGGCCCTCCAGCTGTTGCAAAACTACAACACCCAGCATGCCTGGACAGCCTACAGCAGGGCATGATGGGAGTTGTAGTTGAACAGCTGGAGGGCCGCAGGTTGCGCATCCCTGCTTTAGAGGCATTTAGTTATTCATTCCGTCATAATCTGGATCCGTCCAGTTTCCGTTATGCAGGAGAGGACTTCCCTGCATAATCAGTTTTTTGCAGCCCATAGACTTCCATTATGACGGAACACCTCTAAAGGCATTGCGTTATGGGAATCCATCTACCAAATGAAGCGTGAACGAATTTCAAAATATGAAATTTGCTCATCTCTAATTGCTGCATCATGGGAGATCAACTCTCAAGCTGCCCACTCACTTCAAACTTGTTCCCCCAACATCAATTCCTCCCGACCCCCCCACACATCGTCCTAGTGCATGTTTTTCCAGCTAGAGAATAAGATGCTGCCAGACACTTCAAGCAGCTGCTCATCTCCTGGAGAATAGAATTTGACACGTTTCCCCACTCCTAGGGAAATTTGGGTCACCACGAGGCATACCTGCACTTAAAAGCTCTCCTTGATAGACTGGTGTGGGTGTCAATATAATGCATTCTGGGTCTGATGAATATTGTACACGTCCTATAAGGGGTACGGCTACACAGATTTTCTGGTACTTACAGATTACGGAGCTGGAAGCAGAAGGCTCCATTCACGGCAGTGGTCATGTCTGGGGACGGCGGCTCACTTCCTATTCAAGTGCAAGAAAACTACACCATGGATGGAGCCTTCTGTCCATCATATAGTTTCTGGCAGCTCATCAGTAGGGGGGCCGGGTATCTGCCCCCAACAACATAGAAACATAGAATGTGTCGGCAGATAAGAACCATTTGGCCCATCTAGTCTGCCCAATATACTGAATACTATGGATAGCCCCTGGCCCTATCTTATATGAAGGATAGCCTTATGCCTATCCCATGCATGCTTAAACTCCTCCACTGTATTTGCAGCTACCACTTCTGCAGGAAGGCTATTCCATGCATCCACTACTCTCTCAGTAAAGTAATACTTCCTTATATTACTTTTAAACCTTTGCCCCTCTAATTTAAAACTGTGTCCTCTTGTGGTAGTTTTTCTTCTTTTAAATATGCTCTCTTCCTTTACCGAGTTGATTCCCTTTATGTATTTAAAAGTTTCTATCATATCCCCTCTGTCTCGTCTTTCTTCCAAGCTATACATATTAAGGTCCTTTAACCTTTCCTGGTAAGTTTTATCCTGCAATCCATGTACTAGTTTAGTAGCTCTTCTCTGAACTCTCTCTAGAGTATCTATATCCTTCTGGAGATATGGCCTCCAGTACTGCGCACAATACTCCAAGTGAGGTCTCACCAGTGTTCTGTACAGCGGCATAAGCACTTCACTCTTTCTACTGCTTATACCTCTCCCTATACATCCAAGCATTCTGCTGGCATTTCCTGCTGCTCTATTACATTGTCTTCCCACCTTTAAGTCTTCTGAAATAATTACTCCTAAATCCCTTTCCTCAGATACTGAGGTCAGGACTGTGTCAAATATTCTGCCCTTGGGTTTTTACGCCCCAGGTGCATTATCTTGCACTTATCCACATTAAATTTCAGTTTCCAGAGTTCTGACCATTCTTCTAGTTTTCCTAAATCCTTTTCCATTTGGCGTTTCCCTCCAGGAACATCAACCCTGTTACATATCTTTGTGTCATCAGCAAAAAGACAAACCTTACCAGCGAGGCCTTTTGCAATATCACTTATGAAGATATTAAACAAAATTGGTCCCAGTACAGATCCCTGTGGAACCCCACTGGTAACATGACCTTGTTTTGAATGTTCTCCATTGACTACAACCCTCTGTTGTCTGTCACTCAGCCACTGCCTAATCCACTCAACAATATGGGAGTCCATGCTCAATGACTGCAGTTTATTGATAAGTCTTCTATGTGGGACAGTGTCAAAAGCCTTACTAAAATCTAGATATGCGATGTCTACTGCACCTCCACCGTCTATTATTTTATTCACCCAGTCAAAAAAATCTATAAGATTTGTTTGACATGATCTCCCTGAAGTAAACCCATGTTTTTCATCTTGCAATCCATGGGATTTTAGATGTTCCACAATCCTATCCTTTAATAGGGTTTCCATTAATTTGCCTACTATTGATGTCAGACTCACTGGTCTATAGTTGCTCGATTCCAAGCAGTGGAAAACCCCTTAAAAGCAAAAGCTGCACCACAGCCATTTGTGTTCCAATATATATCTTAGAAAAAGGCTACAACACTTCATATTAGATCAGTAGGGGTCTTTGAAGAGACCCCAGTCATCATTGTAGCTTAGCCCACCATGCCCCTTCTGCTGCAATATACTCCCTTTGCTTGCTCCCCAGAAGCATTAGACAAACCATATATCATCCTAACCTCCAAGGTGAGCCAAATCTGCACATTGCTCCACTGATCGCCAGACCCTTCCATCGAAACTATAATAAGTCAGGAATTTTAGTAGACAACCTACATCGCTGAAGTACCAGGGGTCTTCTGACTCTTCTATCCTGACCATGGGGGGGGGGGGGGGGGGGGGGGGTCCAACACTCAAGGAGCTGTTTGAGGTGGCTGCAGCGCTCCTATAAGCACCATGGTCTTCTCAGCCAACCTTACGGTACTTTCACTTGTGGCAGAGTTATCCGGTAAGCAGTTCCGGCACCAGAACCGCCTGCCGGATCAGGCAATCTGCATGCAACTTGACAGCATTTGTAGATGGATCCATCTCACCAAATGCATTGCAAGAACGGAACAGTCTGTCCATTTGTCATAGACAAACGGATCAGTCTCTATTTTTTCACATTTTTACCAATCTGTGCATGCGCAGAGTGGAAGGACGGATCTGGCACGAATAAGTTACTACGGAAAAAATGCCAGATCCGGCATTCAAGAAAGTTCAGTTTTTTGGGGGCCGGAGATAAAACTGTAGCATGCTGCGGTATTATCTCCGTCCTGAACAGTCAAAGACTGAACTGAAGACATCCTGAACGGATTACTCTCCATTCAGAATGCATTTGGTTAAAACTGATCAGTTCAGTTCCGCTCTAGAGCCCCTAGGACGGAACTCTATGCCGGAAAAGGAAACCGCTAGTGTGAAAGTAGCCTTAGGCCATTGGTCATGTGCAGCTTACTGAAGCTCCAGTGAAGGCACGGCTCCCGCCAACAGCTGATCGACGGGGGTCTAACTCCTGTCATGCCCATCGATCACATACTGAGGATAGGACAGTGTAAAACAAGAAACCCCTTCAACCTCATCAGAAGCCTACCATTCCCTTACGAGTAGTGTTGAGCGAACTTCTGTTTTAAGTTCGGCTTCCGGTTAGCGGAGAATCCCGATATGGATTCCGTTGTGGTCCATGGTAGCGGAATCAATAATCGGACATTATTGATTCCGCTACCACGGACCACAACGGAATTCGGAATCCATATCGGGATTCTCCGCTAACCGGACGCCGAACTTAAAACAGAAGTTCGCTCCACACTACTTACGAGGCACCTAAAAGATCCAAGGACTCGTTCACACTGGCATAAGACAAGGCTCCGTATACATAAACAAAGAACTTTAATCTCATTAATATACAAAAGTTATAAATCTGATATTTTACATAAAAACCTGACATTGAAAAGTGACAGACAGGTACATTGAGAAGTGACAGGTTCATGATAAGTAACCAGTTACACAGAAGTCGCCCTCCGCACTAACAGTAAGTGCACATGCAGATCAGAGTAATGAACGTACAGTCCGGTAAGTTAGACATCTAGTTTAATACACAACTTCTCAGTTCTGGCATAAAAAAAACAAACAAACTTCTGCTGCCGCCCGGGTCTGTGTTAAACTCCTACTATCATACATAAGACTTCAGGGCCCCGGGAGCGATGCAGAGGAGACGGCGTCCATTTTTCTGTAGTCCAGCTACGCAGAGGCCTTAACGTGTACGGCGGCTCCAGACCTCGTGTTCTGCAGTTTCTCCACCATCGTGCGGGCGTAACGCAGCCGGCTCGCCAGTTCTTTGCAGCAGCCGAATTCCTCTATGAGGCTCAGCTTGTATGTGTGGAACTCCCGTTTCTCATCAATATAAGAGACCGCAGCCATGAGGGGACACAGGATGATCTTGGTGTGATCCTGAAAATGGAGGAGATCTAGTTAAGGGGCTGTCCAGGGTGAAAGTGGTCACGAGGCAAGTTGCAGGGAGGTTGAAAATCTAACCTCTCCTCCGATTCAGCGCTGCCCTTCAGTCCTCTGCAGGACATCACCCTGTTTAGGGTCCATTCACTCAGTGTGTGTGTTTTGCGGATCCGCAAAACACAGACACCGGCAATGTGCATTCCAGATGAGGGCCTGGGAAGGACATCCTTTTTAAAGGGATTATGCCATCAAAGTTGGATAGGTGGGGGCCCTACCTCCAAGACCCACACCCATCTCCATAACAGGCCCCTGAAAGTGAAGAGTGCACAGCGCATGTACAGCCACCCTCCATTAGTTTCTATGGGACTGCTGAGAATAGCCGAGCACTGGCTGCACTTGTGCAGTGCCCACTCCATTAGTTTCTATGGGAGTTCTGAAGATAGCGGAGTGACTGCGCTCTGCTATATTCAGCACATAGAAATGGAGTGCGGCCGCGCATGCACAGCTGCTTTCCACTCACTTTTGGGGGGTCCCATTCTGCAGATCCCAGGTGGAACCCACACCTGACATTGATGGCATATCCTAGCAATATAATCCAAAGGTAAGACAGCACTACTCACTCCGTCCAATATGGTGGCGGTGCCCACGGTGTAGAGGGTGAATGACCGCAGCGCTCAGTGTCTTCAGAAGCATGGAGGTTTCATTCACCAACTGTGCGACGTTTTGACTTCAGAGTCTCTCAAGCAAGAGAAAGACTGAAGTCGAAACGTCAGTTTGTGAATAAAACCTTCTGAAGACACCGAGTGCTGCGGTCATTCACCCCTTCTACAAAGTATCCTAGCGATAGGCCACCAACATCTCAGATACAAGAAAACATCAGCTGGACGAAGGCAATATTGCTAAAACCTAAAGAGCAACCCGCAACTTGACCGGATCAAGATTAAAGGGGTTCCCCACCACCCCTGTAAGACGTGATACAATAAAGCTGATCAGGAGTGGAGACATTGCCCCCACTGATGCAGTGTCTGTTCCATATCTAACAGGGGCACAGAGGGCAGAGCCCTGCTGATCACAAGCCTGTGGCACATCCTGGCGGTATAACCAATGGTTTAGGATCCCCAAGCGTTTGCAGTGTCTGAACAAGCACCTTCCTTACGGACTCACCTGGAAGAAGTTGATCTGGACCGTTCCGTTACTCAGGTGAAGGATAATGGCGCTTCTTGTCCGGAACCAAGTTCTCAGGAAGGGAAGGCGAGCCAGCTCATCTCCATCCCGAGGGGTGATGTTGGCACCAGCTTTAAGCAGATGCTCGCTCATGTAGTTTCGGAAGTATTTCAGTAGTGTGATCTGCAGGCAGCAAGATGGGGTTCAGCGTCTGCGCAAAAGCCAATATGGCAACTATTCCTAGGCAGGCAATGGCAGGCCCACCTCAAGCCAGACTGTAGGACAGTATTTAAAGGGATCCCCGTCAGCTGGTTTGGGGCTACTAACCAGCCAGTATGCCGTTAGGTAGATTGTGTATAGGGTCTGAATACTGTCCATAGCTGTGATATCTACCCCTGTATTTAAAGGGGTTTTCCAGAATTTTACTACCGATGGCCTATCCTGAGAATAGCCCATCAATACGCAGTTGTCAGGGGTCCTCAACCCACCAGTAAACTGGATCGGGGTAGCTCTGACATCAAACTACATAGCTCGTGCAGTGGATTGAGCCGGTTCCTGCATTTGCCTCACCAGACAACCAACTGGTGGGCGTCTGACACCCAGCTGATCATATATCAACGGCCCATAGTAAACTCCTGGACAACCCCTTTGGAATAGCACCTAAACACCCGCTCTTCACTCCAGTGGCACTTTCATGGTCGCCTGTGGATCGGCAACAAGGTTGTTGACTGCTAGTGCAAAAAGTGCGCCATGGCAAATTGATTGGGCTGTGACCCTTTTATTGTACCAATCAAAAGTTCCAGCACATGAGCCAACCACTGCCATCGCCAACACAGCAGGCAGGCGGTTCTGCTATACCATAGGCTTACCTTCTTGGTCAGAGCGGATGGGTAGGAGCGCACATTCATGTAGGACTCCGTGTTGTTCCTCTCTATGTACTGTAAGCTGTCGCCATCGGTGTACATGATCAGCCGAGTCGAGTCATTGAACAGAACGCCGACGCTGTTGTCACAGAGCTGGTAACCTGGAGGGAACAAAGGGGCCCATGACATGGACTGATGGGCGACCACGATTGGGGATGCTGCAGGGTGTTACCTACCTAAGCCGTACTTGTCAGAATAATCCACCCATTTACTGATCCAGAAGATGGGGTTGCAGGCCGGATCCTCCGCTTCATCTGCAAAGGGAGCGCAACGTTAGGACAGTGTCCTTTATAGTCACACGTGGCAAAAAACAGACCGGCCAATGGACGCCCCTTACCTTGACGAACCACAGCCAACTCTGAGGGTTTAGCAGCATTGACGCTGGTGAGCTGCACCATCATGTCAGACAGGTAGCAGTCGGCAGGCTCCGCCAACTCCGGGGGCACCATATCCTCGTCCTTGGCAAGTGCAGGTTTCTCTACCATGGGAGAGTCCTGGCCTGGAACCAATACAGCATGTTAGATGGACCAAAACCAGCATCATGTATTTACAGGGGCTGAAGACCTACAGTGATGGGGACCTACCTTTATTTATAGCAGTAAGGGGTTTCCTAATGCTTGGATCAATGGTGCTAGGTGCTATGGAGAACCGTGGGGGTACGGTCAAGCAGGTAGTGGGCAGGCGGCTGGGAATGTGACCGCTGGTGAAGAACTCATCCGTCAGCAGCTCATCTATCGTGGGCCTGGTGGTGGGGTCCGAGCGGAGCATCCTCTGTATGAGGGCGGCGGCGACTGGGTTAATGTGCTGGAAGAAATAGAAAATGTAAGCTGCAGCAAGCACTGTGGACGCGTTTCTGTGCAAATTCAATGGTGACCCTAGTGGAAGAGCCATGCCCCCCCCCCCCCCCCCCATTCACGAAAAGGTCTTTACATCAAAAGTGTTCCATTTGTTTGCACCGTCCACTGACTGCAATGGGAGTTGCAGTGCTCAACCTGGCCAGCAGGGGTCCTGCAGCAGAGTTTGCTGAACAACCTCACCCTCTGTTAGTCCCATAGAAGTGACTGGAGAGGTGGATTGACATGCACACCATACAGAGGGGTCCACATACACCAACCCCCCCCCGCGACTAAAACTTACAAGGTGCTGGACCATTACATTAGTAAGTCTGCCCTCCGTACTGAAACTGCAGTGTGAATACCCAGGGCCCGATTCCGCTCACCTTTGGAATGGAGTACTCGTTCTTTTTAATCCTCAAGTAAGTTTCCTTCAGGCACGACGTCTCGAAGGGAGGTTTACCAACCAGCAGCGTGTACCTGCCAGGACAGAGATGTCACCACAGTGTAATTCTTCAGGCAGCCACAAGGTGGCAACCAAGCAGTCTTTCAATCACACCTACAGGAGGGCTAGGTGTAGGCTGACTGCATCTATCCTGCATTTTCTACATTTATGGAAATGTAGGATATTGTGGGCCAAAGTCACGGCAGGGGATGCCAGTACGCGTGACCACCCCATGGCTCCAGCAGCAGAAGGTGCCTTCTTTGCCGCAAATTGGAGACACCCTCCAAGTAACATATGGCCATCAGTCCAGTGACCACCCGCCATGTAGATGCCCATTGCACCTACTTACATGATGCATCCTAAGGACCAGATGTCCACCTCAAAACTGTGTCCTTTCTTGCCCAAAACTTCAGGAGCGATATAATTAGGGGTCCCACAAAGGGTCTTCTTTCGCTCCCCATCAAATTCTACCTTGGTCGCTAATCCAAAGTCACCTGAGAAGATAAATCTATGATTAAAGGGGTATTTCGGGTATAAGGAGGTAACTGACATCAGTGAAGGTCCGACCACCCAGACTATAATACATCATCCCCTCTGCAGATCAGTGGTTGCAGACCGTCTCAAAGCCAACTCCCAGCAGACTGACGCCATCAGGGTTCGCAGGGAGCAACACTCAGACAGCCCAGTGGGCAAATGCCACGAGCCAGTGCAGGGGTGGGCTGCCCCTGGCATCGCTAGGCCAGGACGTCTGGGACTTAGGTGCTGTGTTTTTGCCCAGGACCCCGGAAGTATTGCCCTACTGCAACCACCAGCGTATCACCCTCAGGACAGAGATGCAGTTGAATAGTGTGGTGGGCACAGGAACCGCCACCCTCACAGGGGGCAATACAACTAGTGGGAGCACTATAGGGGCTGTATTACTAATAGGCTTCTACTGGATGCCTTATTACCACTTTTGGGACACCTTGGGGCATTACTACTGGAGGTTGTGGGGGGGGGGGGGGGAATGATTGGGCACAATATGGGGGATCACTACTACTAACAGGCACTGCCAGGGAGCATTATCACTGTAGAGGCACTATAGTAATGAGGGCATTGGTAGTACTTTTAGGAGTACTGTTACTATAGGGGGGGGGTTACTATTCAGGGCATCGGGTGCACAGTGGGCACATTATTGGGGGTAGCAACAGGATAACAATGTTGGGGCACCTGGAACATGCGGAAGATGACGGAAAAGTGAGTAATCTAAGGTGTGTGGTAAACTCTGCTGGGAAGAAACCATCATGGCGGTCTGCTTCCAATGGAGAAGATGAGGACCGAGAAGGACTACATCAGAGGAGACGCCGCTGGATGTAAGAGGTATGGGGAGCTGTATTGTCCTGTATGTTTGGTAGTGCAGAACGTAATGCCCAACCAAATATGCCATTAGCACAGGGGCACTGACAGCACCTTGCACAGGATAAAGGGGAGCCCCGGTTTTACCTATCTTGACCTCCATTTCATCGTTGAGGAAGAGATTCCCGAGCTTCAGATCGCGATGGATGACCTTGTTACCGTGCAGATACTGACAGCCCTGGATGGTCTGCTGCAGGTAGTAGCGCGCCTCCGGCTCGGTCACCGCCTTCCTCCTCTTGTGGAGTTCCAGTAAGGACTGTAGAAGGAAACAGTCAGGAGTCAAGACCCAGGAGAAGAAGAAAATATAATAATCTGTCGTCTCCAACTACTACCCCAATCATCCCCTGCTGCACTTTTTGCCAAATAGTGACAAACATGGTAGAAATGTGGGAGAAGCGACCAAGAATGGGCCCCGGGGGAGGGAGAGGACGCCGAGGAGGGAGGAGAGGAAACTAAACGGTCCCGAGCTGCGGTGCGGGGAGCGGCCAGCGGGTGGCAGCAGAGAGCAGGGCCAGTTGGTATGTGAACTGTTATTGAGCCTCAGGCCATGGACGGAACCAGGTTCTAGAACCAACACCAGAACCCCTCCCCCCCTCAAATCCCCAATGGAAGTGGAAACAACTGCTGCAGCACCAAGTTGTCAATCATGCAGCCCCATTACATAAGGAGGCCAGGCTGCGACCTGTAGTCCGCCCGGAACCAGCACAAAGGGAGAACCGTTAACTGCACTAAGAACCCTGTATCAGCTCAGCTTCGGAGGGCATGCTGGGACTTCTGGTGCCCCTACTCGTAGATAGCATGATCCATAGGGCACAGAAATGTAGGGGCACGCTGGGATCTGTAGTCCTCAGCTGCTAGTGTCAGTTAGCATTAGGCTCTACAGAGCTAGGGGCACGCTGGGATCTGTAGTCCCCTCACAGGCTCTACATAGCTAGGGGCATGCTGGAATCTGTAGTCCCCCATCATATAGCGATGCTAGTGTCAGTTTTCCCTAGGTTCCATAGCGAGGGAGTGGGTATGGCTGGGATCTGTAGTCCCCCAGTTACTGGTGTTATCACTAGGTTCTACATAGCTAGGGGCATGCTGGGATCTGTAGTTCCCTCACAGGCTCTACATAGCTAGGGGCATGCTGGGATCTGTAGTCCCCCAGTTACTGGTGTTATCACAGGCTCTACATAGCTAGGGGCATGCTGGGATCTGTAGTCCTCCATAGGATCTGCATAGCTGGGGGCACGCTGGGATCTGTAGTCCCCATACACAGAGCTGCTGGTGCCAGTTATCCCTAGGCTCCATAGCCAGTGGGGGCATGCTGTGACATGTAGTCCCCCCAGCCCTCCTACCCGCCGCCTGCAGAGCTCCAGCACGACGTAGACGAAGTCGTTGTCCTCGAAGAAGCCGTGGAAGCCGACCACATGCTTGTGCGAGAGGCTGCGCTGGATGGCGATCTCCATGGTCATCTTGTCCTTCTGGTGGGGCTTCAGCAGCATGGACTTGGGGACGATCTTCCCGGCGAACACCTCCCGGCTGGCCAGGTCGGTGATCTCATAGCACTTGGCGAAGCCGCCTTTACCGAGGAAGCGTCCGCGGAGGAAGCGGCGCCGGGTGCGGGGATCTACCAGGACCTCGGGGATCTCCTTCGCCGCGGACACCCCCGGGGGCTTGGCTGGCTGCGCAGCCGTCGTCCTGCCGTCCACTTGGGCCATGACTACACTGAACACTGTACGGAGACTCCGGGGCTGACGTGCTGCTCCTGCCGGCCCTTTAATCCCTCTGCTCCCGGCCCTGCTGCCGCCGTTGGTTTTGAAGCAGAATGCGCTCTCCTGATTGGCTGCTAGGATTTAAATTCCAAAGCCGCCTGCCGCGGAGGAGCATGGGAGGCTGGCGATTTAAAAGGCCTGGGGAGGGTGAACAAGCTTTATTGGCAGCGGTTAGGAAGACAAACGGACAAAAGCCGTGCTGAGGACCGATAGGCAGGGGGAGGGGCAGCCAGCGGTATCTGCGGCCTGCGGCAACGCAAACAGTGTGACTAGCTTCCTATAGAAGGGTATTGCCATAGTTTCTACGGAGGCTTATTAAAAAGTGGTTAAGGAAAATCTTACGTCCGATATAATGTGATAATGATACCACACACGTGTGTGACAGGCAGGAGCCGTTATAGACGTCAACCAGACAGTGCTGCCATATAGTGCACGGATAATATGCCCATATGTAATGACAGCAGCGCCATCAGAGTGCCCCCATAAATAATACTGCCAGCAGAGTGCCCCCATAAATAGTACTGCCAGCAGAGTGCCCCCATAAATAATACTGCCGGCAGAGCGCCCCATAAATAATACTGCCGGCAGAGCGCCCCATAAATAATACTGCCAGCAGAGTGCCCCCATAAATAATACTGCCGGCAAAGCGCCCCCATAAATAATACTGCCAGCAGAGCGCTCCCATAAATAATACTGCCAAGAGAGCGCCCCCATAAATAATACTGCCAGCAGAGTGCCCCCATAAATAGTACTGCCAGCAGAGTGCCCCCATAAATAATACTGCCGGCAGAGCACCCCCATAAATAATACTGCCAGCAGAGTGCCCCCATAAATAATACTGCCGGCAGAGCGCCCCCATAAATAATACTGCCAAGAGAGCGCCCCCATAAATAATAGTGCCAGCAGAGTGCCCCCATAAATAATACTGCCAGCAGAGCGCCCCTATAAATAGTACTGCCAGCAGAGTGCCCCCATAAATAATACTGCCAGCAGAGCGCCCCCATAAATAATACTGCCAAGAGAGTGCCCCCATAAATAATACTGCCAGCAGAGCGCCCCTATAAATAGTACTGCCAGCAGAGTGCCCCCATAAATAATACTGCCAGCAGAGCGCCCCCATAAATAATACTGCCAGGAGAGCGCCCCCATAAATAATACTGCCAGGAGAGCGCCCCATAAATAATACTGCCAGCAGAGTGCCCCCATAAATAGTACTGCCAGCAGAGCACCTACATAAATAATACTGCCAGCAGAGTGCCCCTATAAATAGTACTGCCAGCAGAGTGCCCCCATAAATAATACTGCCAGCAGAGTATCCCCATAAATAATACTGCCAGCAGAGCCCCTAAATAAATAGTACTGCCAGCAGAGTGCCCCCATAAATTATACTTTACAAGAATTTTCCCATACTTCAAGGACCTTGTGCATCCATATTTGTATAAATACACAATTTATTTATTTATGTATATTTTTTATAAATACTTTTATCAGCATTGTTTATCTTCACATTTATTTTTTAGTAATAAATATTTTTTCTGCGTACGACCCGGTGAGGAGAGTCCGTCTATACAGATATATTACATTTTACTTTATTGATTGGGTGAATCACATAGACATTGAGCGCCCAACACATGGTAACGACCAGGTGAGCCACCATAATAACCAGTATTGTACCAAATATAAATAGTATTGCCAGCAGAGCGCCCCCATAAATAGTACTGCCAACAGAGCTCTACATAAATAGTACTGCCAGCAGAGCGCCCCCATAAATAATACTGCCAGCAGAGCCCCTACATAAATAATACTGCCAGCAGAGCGCCCCCATAAATAATACTGCCAGCAGATCACCCCCATAAATAGTACTGCCAACAGAGCCACTACATAAATAATACTGCCAGCAGAGCGCCCCTACATAAATAATACTGCCTGCAGAGCGCTCCCATAAATAATACCGCCAGCAGAGCCCCTACATAAATAATACTGCCAGCAGAGCGCCCCCATAAATAAAACTGTCTGCAGAGCGCCCTCATAAATAATACTGCCAGCAGAGTATCCCCATAAAAAGTACTGCCAGCAGAGCCCCCACATAAATAGTACTGCCAGCAGAGCCCCCACATAAATAGTACTGCCAGCAGAACCCCTACATAAATAATACTGCCAGCAGAGCACCTCCATAAATAATACTGTCAGCAGAGGGCCCCCATAAATAATACTGCCAGCAGAGTATCCCCATAAATAGTACTGCCAGCAGAGCCCCCACATAAATAGTACTGCCAGCAGAGCCCCTACATAAATAATACTGCCAGCAGAGCGCCCACATAAATAATACTGCCTGCAGAGCGCCCCCATAAATAATACTGTCAGCAGAGCCCCTACATAAATAATACTGCCAGCAGAGTGTCCCCATAAATAATACTGCCAGCAGAGTGTCCCCATAAATAATACTGCCAGCAGAGCCCCCACATAAATAGTACTGCCAGCAGAGCCCCCACATAAATAGTACTGCCAGCAGAGCCCCCACATAAATAGTACTGCCAGCAGAGCGCCCACATAAATAATACTGCCTGCAGAGTGTCCCCATAAATAATACTGCCAGCAGAGTGTCCCCATAAATAATACTGCCAGCAGAGCCCCCACATAAATAGTACTGCCAGCAGAGCCCCCACATAAATAGTACTGCCAGCAGAGCCCCCACATAAATAGTACTGCCAGCAGAGCGCCCACATAAATAATACTGCCTGCAGAGCGCCCCCATAAATAATACTGTTAGCAGAGCCCCTACATAAATAATACTGCCAGCAGAGTGTCCCTATAAATAATACTTCCAGCAGATCACCCCCATAAATAGTACTGCCAGCAGAGCTCTACATAAATAGTACTGCCAGCAGAGCCCCTACATAAATAATACTGCCTGCAGAGCGCCCTCATAAATAATACTGCCAGCAGAGCGCCCTCATAAATAATACTGCCAGCAGATTATCCCCATAAAAAGTACAGCCAGCAGAGCCCCCCCCATAAATAATACTGCCAGCAGAGCCCCTACTTAAATAATACTGCCAGCAGAGCGCCCCCATAAATAATACTGCCTGCAGAGCACCCCCATAAATAATACTGCCAGCAGTGTCCCCATAAATAATACTGCCAGCAGAGCGTCCCCATAAATAATACTGCCAGCAGAGCCCCCACATAAATAGTACTGCCAACAGAGCTCTACATAAATAGTACTGCCAGCAGAGCACCCCCATAAATAATACTGCCAGCAGAGCCCCTACATAAATAATACTGCCAGCAGAGCGCCCCCATAAATAATACTGCCAGCAGATCACCCCCATAAATAGTACTGCCAGCAGAGCCCCACATAAATAGTACTGCCAACAGAGCCACTACATAAATAATACTGCCAGCAGAGCGCCCCTACATAAATAATACTGCCTGCAGAGCGCCCCCATAAATAATACCGCCAGCAGAGCCCCTACATAAATAATACTGCCAGCAGAGCGCCCCCATAAATAAAACTGCCTGCAGAGCGCCCTCATAAATAGTACTGCCAGCAGAGCCCCCACATAAATAGTACTGCCAGCAGAGCCCCCACATAAATAGTACTGCCAGCAGAGCCCCTACATAAATAATACTGCCAGCAGAGCGCCCACATAAATAATACTGCCTGCAGAGCGCCCCCATAAATAATACTGTCAGCAGAGCCCCTACATAAATAATACTGCCAGCAGAGTGTCCCCATAAATAATACTGCCAGCAGAGCCCCCGCATAAATAGTACTGCCAGCAGAGCCCCCACATAAATAGTACTGCCAGCAGAGCACCCCCATAAATAATACTGCCTGCAGAGCGCCCCATAAATAATACTGCCAGCAGATCACCCCATAAATAGTACTGCCAGCAGAGCTCTACATAAATAGTACTGCCAGCAGAGCCCATACATAAATAATACTGCCAGCAGAGCGCCCCCATAAATAATACTGCCTGCAGAGCGCCCCCATAAATAATACTGCCAGCAGATCACCCCATAAATAGTACTGCCAGCAGAGCCCTCCATAAATAGTACTGCCAGCAGAGCCCCTACATAAATAATACTGCCTGCAGAGCGCCCCCATAAATAATACTGCCAGTAGAGCCCCTACTTAAATAATACTGCCAGCAGAGCGCCCCCATAAATAATACTGCCTGCAGAGCACCCCCATAAATAATACTGCCAGCAGAGCCCCTACATAAATAATACTGCCAGCAGTGTCCCTATAAATAATACTGCCAGCAGAGCGTCCCCATAAATAATACTGCCAGCAGAGCGTCCCCATAAATAATACTGCCAGCAGAGTGCCCCCATAAATTTTACTGTCAGAAGAGGGCCCCTATAAATAGCAGTGCCAGCAAAGCGCCCCCATATATAGTACTGCCAGCAGAGCGTCTACATAAATAGTGCTGCCAGCAGAGTGCCCCCATAAATAGTACTGACAGCAGAGTGCCCCCATAAATAGTACTGCCAGCAGAGCGCCCTCAAAAATAGTACTGCCAGCAGAGCGCTCCCATATATAGTACTGCCAGCAGAGCGTCCCCATAAATACTACTGCCAGAAGAGTGCCCCCATAAATAGCACTGCCAGCAGAGTGCTCCCTTTTTTTCTGGATTGACAGGGCCAGGTGCGAGGACTATGCAGGACCCTGACCTTGTCAATCAAGAAGGAAAGGGAGGGGCTGGAAGAGGAAGGAGGAGGAGCAAGGTTGCACGGAGTGTCTTGGGCCGCTCTGTGCACTTAACAGCTAATTTTCATATATGTCTTAAAAGTATTTTTTTCGCCAGAATGACACAAAGGTATCATATTCATATGAGCTAGCCGTATAAGACACTGGGGGAGATTTATCAAACCGGTGTAAAGGAAAACTGGTGTAGTTGCACACAGCAACCAATCAGATTCCACCTTTCATTTCTCAGAGCTCCTTTGGAAAATTAAAGGTGGAATCTGATAGGTTGCTATGGGCAACTAATCCAGTTTTGCTTTGCACCAGTAGGGCTTAAACGATTCATCGATTAAATCGAGGCAAAAAAATCCTCGATGGAGGGAAAGAATCGTTTTAATCACATGACCACAGAGCGGGAGTGAAAGAAGCTTCTAACTCCCCGCACCGTGGCCTCCCGAGTCCCGACTCGGCACCGCACTGCAGGGCCTTGCGTGCACACATCGTCAGTGCGCCGGCTGATGCTGTGTGTGACGTCAGGTCCCAGTACATGCTGGGATGAAGACGCGTCTCCTGCGGACGGGCCATGGGGAAAATGGGGGCACCTGTGAATTGGCAATGGCATGTTATTGGGGGAGGGGAGACAGTTTAATTGGGGCACCAGGCTGTGATTTGGCATGTATAAAGAGATATGAGAGGGAGGTGGGGGGATGGAGAGGGGTTAATGGGGGCACCTGTGATTTGGCATGGTGGGGCTGATCTGGGGGAGTGGGGGACATGGTGGATGGCATGGAGGCACAGGGGAACGGGACATCATGGCAATCTGGATGGCATGGAGGGGCTGATGGCAGTGCCATCATGGGGGCACTGGGGGTCATGGCAATGGATGGCATGGGGGTCTGGCTCTGATTGCACTGCAGCAAGGGAGGGTGTGATCATGGGGGCAGGCGGTCTGATTGCGGGCTTGCGGCATGGGGGGACTGATTTGAGGGCAAGGAAGGTTCTTCTTATCAGATTACTCGATTAATCGTAAAAAATAATCGATAGAATACTCGATTACTAAAATATTAGTTTACTGCAGCCCTATGCACCAGCTGTGCCTCTTGTACCCGCGACCTTCCTGGGGGCAGACTCCCTTTAATCATATCTCTACAATTATATATAACAGAAATAAAACATCCCCGGGGACGCCATACGTTTGGTGTGAATGATGGGGATCCCTTCCACTCGTCCTGTACAGTATATCCTGTTGTAGGAGTGAAGCATCACTTGAAAAGCTCAGTAGGACCTCATGGGGTCATTTATATTCACGCCTCAGCGAGGCCTAGTTCACACTTCAGTGTTTGGTCAGTGATTTCCATCAGTCATTGTGAGCCAAAACCAGAAGCGTACACGAAGATAAGGGAAAGATCTGCACCTCTGCTGTGTTTTTGACCGGTTTTGACTCACAATGGCCTCATGCACGCGACCGTTGTGTGTTTTGCGGTCCGAAAATTGCGGATCCGCAAAACACGGACGGCGTCCGTGTGTGTTCCGCAATTTGCGGAACGGCACGGACAGCCATTGATATAACTGATTATTCTTGTCCGCAAAACGGACAAGAATAGGACAGGTTATATTTTTTTTGCGGACCACGGAACGGAGCAACGGATGCGGACAGCACACAGAGTGCTGCCAGCATCTTTTGCGGACCCATTGAAGTGAATGGGTCCGCACCCGAGCCGCAAATACTGCGGATCAGATGCGGACCAAAACAACGGTCATGTGCATGAGGCCAATCACTGATAGAAATCACTGAAGTGTGAACGAGGCCTAATGGTCCTATTACACGGGGAGATTATTGCTAAGATGATTGTATGAATGCTCATTAGCGACCATCTGGCAGTGTAATACTATCGCCGATTACCCGATAAACGATCAAACGCTCTTTGGGGTAATTGGGATCTTTTAGCATGTTAAAAAAATTCTGTTTTGCCGGCAGCAGATCGCGCCGTGTAATAGATGCTCTGCTGCCGGCAAATAATGAGACAGTATAGGGACCAGCGATCGTTTGTCCTTATACTGAGGAGGAGATCGCTGCATGTAATAGCATCGGTCTCCTCCTCACGCTTCCCTCCTGACAATCGCCTGGCTGATCTGTCAGTGTATTAGTACCTTAAGCGGCCGTGTATCCCTCCATATGGACAGTAGCGCCCCCCTAATGTTTAATGCAAAAAGAAACTGCACCAAATGCAATGGCTGGGACACTCGGATGTGACAACTGTCTGTATCTGGAGCTGTCACAGGTTAGTGCCCTCCTCTCCTGCCACAGATGGATTTTGTCATCAGGATGCTCATCAGGTAAAGATTAGTGATGAGCGGCAGGGGCAATATTAGAATTCGTAATACTTTGCGAATATTCACCATATATTTACGAATTCGAGAATTCGTTATCTCCAGTCATTATTTTCTTGATTGTGGAAATCGGCAGTTGAAAAATTCGCAATCAACACTACTCCTAAAGTCAAAGACATTGCAGCCTTCTCATTGGCCCACAAGCTAGAAGCAGGGAGGGATCATGTGTACTGATTTAAAAAAAATCTAGAATATTCAAAATTACGAATATATATCACTATATTCTAAATATTCGCGAATTCTCGAAGTGCCGATATTCGCGATAAAAATTTGCAATTCGTGATCAACACTAGTAGAGATTAGATAGAGGTAGGTTGATGGTTGCACACATGGGCCGCCCAAGCCTTCCTCATGGCTGCCAGCCAGGTATATAAAAATCTGATGCTCTCAGCATTAATTAATGTAGGAGGATCAGACACGGGCATCCGAAAGGGACCACCTGAATTCAACTGTATTTCCATCCTCAGGAGAATGAGACAGTTTCATACTGTGGTGCGGGCAGCAGCATTTTGTGCTGCACTGTGGTATCTGGTTCTGCTGGGGCGGTATTTTGTGCTGCACTGTGGTATCTGGTTCTGCTGGGGCGGTATTTTGTGCTGCACTGTGGTATCTGGTTCTGCTGGGGCGGTATTTTGTGCTGCACTGTGGTATCTGGTTCCCCTGGGGCAGTATTTTGTGCTGCACTGTGGTATCTGGTTCCCCTGGGGCAGTATTTTGTGCTGCACTGTGGTATTTGGTTCTGCTGGGGAAGTATTTTGTGCTGTACTGTGGTATCTAGTTCTGCTGGGGCGGTACTTTGTGCTGCACTGTGGTATATGGTTCTGCTGGGGCAGTATTTTGTGCTGCACTGTGGTATCTGGTTCTGCTGGGGCGGTATTTTGTGCTGCACTGTGGTATCTGGTTCTGCTGGGGCGGTATTTTGTGCTGCACTGTGGTATCTGGTTCTGCTGGGGCGGTATTTTGTGCTGCACTGTGGTATATGGTTCTGCTGGGGCAGTATTTTGTGCTGCACTGTGGTATCTGGTTCTGCTGGGGCGGTATTTTGTGCTGCACTGTGGTATCTGGTTCTGCTGGTGCGGTATTTTGTGCTGCAATGTGGTATCTGGTTCTGCTGGGGCGGTATTTTGTGCTGCACTGTGGTATCTAGTTCTGCTGGGGCGGTATTTTGTGCTGCACTGTGGTATTGGTTCTGCTGGGGCGGTATTTTTTTGCTGCACTGTGGTATCTGGTTCTGCTGGGGCGGTATTTTGTGCTGCACTGTGGTATTGGTTCTGCTGGGGCGGTATTTTGTGCTGCACTGTGGTATCTGGTTCTGCTGGGGCGGTATTTTGTGCTGCACTGTGGTATCTGGTTCTGCTGGGGCGGTATTTTGTGCTGCACTGTGGTATCTGGTTCTGCTGGGGCGGTATTTTGTGCTGTACTATGGTATCTGGTTCTGCTGGGGCGGTATTTTGTGCTGCACTGTGGTATCTGGTTCTGCTGGGGCGGTATTTTGTGCTGCACTGTGGTATCTGGTTCTGCTGGGGCAGTATTTTGTGCTGCACTGTGGTATCTGGTTCTGCTGGGGCAGTATTTTGTGCTGCACTGTGGTATCTGGTTCTGCTGGGGCAGTATTTTGTGCTGCACTGTGGTACCTGGTTCTGCTGGGGCAGTATTTTGTGCTGCACTGTGGTACCTGGTTCTGCTGGGGCAGTATTTTGTGCTGCACTGTGGTGTCTGGTTCTGCTGGCCCCGCCTACTTCTGTTGTCCCACCTTCTGTCAATTTGGATCCACCTACAACATGGGCCCAGTCTTAGTTTTTTTTCCAGGCCCACTTTAAAGGGGTCGTCTCATCTTGGACATTGGGGGCATATCTGGGACCCGCACCTATCCTTAGAACGTGAAGGAGGGCGCACTGCACATGCACAGCCACCCTCCATTCATTTCTAAGGAAGCACCGAAAATAGCTGAGTTCTAAGGTTGGGGGGTAGGGATGAGCGAATCGACTTCGGATGAAACATCCAAAGTCGATTCGCATAAAACTGCGTTCCAATACTGTAGCAGGAGCTCCGTACAGTATTAAAATGTATTGGCTCCGATGAGCCAAAGTTATTACTTTGCGAAGTTCCGCGAGACTTCGCATAATAACTTCATAAATTAATTTCTACTGTAAAAAAAAACATTTCCTGAACTCGGGTTCGGTTCCGAGTGGTACCTTGGTCTACTACTACTTTGCACAATTATAATTGCCAACTGTCCTGAATTTGCAGGGACTGTCCCAGCAAATTCGGGCTGTCCCTGGCTGAAAATGGGTGGGGTGACATTAGCCATGCCCATAAATGGGCGTTTCTGGGTGGAGTTGGGGCACTCCTAGGGGTGGGGTTTTGGATTCCCCTAAACCAGGCATCCTCAAACTGCGGCCCTCCAG
Source organism: Bufo bufo (assembly GCF_905171765.1). Lineage (NCBI taxonomy): Eukaryota > Metazoa > Chordata > Amphibia > Anura > Bufonidae > Bufo > Bufo bufo. The sequence continues at coordinate 26,918,168 of NC_053395.1, read as the reverse complement.
CTGTTGCAAAACTACAACTCCCAGCATGCCTAACAGCCTACAGGTATCAGCCTACAGCAGGGCATTGTGGGAGTTGTAGTTTTACAACAGCTGGAGGGCCGCGGTTTGAGGATGCCTGCCCTAAACATTGGTAAGTCCTCACTTGATAATGGGGATCTGTTGCAGTAGGGATCACGAGGTCTAGGAGAGGACACCCTAAACCTGTCTGTGCAGTATAGCAGAGGGGACTTCGTGCCACGAGCCCAGGAGGAGCGCAGTGGCAGTCCTCATACAGAGGTTCCCTAGGGCCAGGGCAGTGACAGGAGGGCACACCCTTTCTTCCTATGGGGGGACACCCTGATGTTGGGGCTCCTGCCTGACGGTAGTTGGGGGGCCCTTGATGTTAAGCGTTTTGTAAGGATGCATTGACGGACGAGTCAGTAACCAAGACAGATGTTGAAAATAGATAAATCTCTCTTTACTAAAGTGCAGGATAGGAGTAGTAGTACATCCAACAGTTTAAAGGCACAGTTCCAAACAGTTCACAATGCAAATCTTCCCCGATAGCAATGTATGGATAGGAACAACGATGGGGGGTCTTTCTCTCTCTGCAGAATCTAAGGCTGTCAATGAGGATCTTGTGAAACCGATCTGTAATTCCCAGGCTGAGGGGTACAGGAGTAAGACGCGGCTGGGGTGAAGGGTGTATTAGCAATGCCCCTGTGACAGCACCTTACTGACTGTCTCCAGTGCATGGCCTTGCAGATTCTGGACCTTCTATTTCTTCCTTCCCTCTCTCTCTGGATTACTTTAATATAACAATGGCTTTCTTGATGTAAACCTCTCCGAGGCGGTGATTCTTCGTGCCTCGGGCCTAGTCTTATAGAGTTTCCATATCTTCTTATTCTGCAGTACAACCACTAGGTGGCGTTAGGATGGCAGGGTACCACGAAGCCACACTGCTCTCTGTATACAACGATCAAATCACTCCTGGCAGTGTTCCTATATTCAGGGCCAGGATGAGGGGTAGGCAGAGTAGGCAACTGCCTAGGGCACCATTGGGAGAAGTGGCTCAGTCTATGAACTTATGATATAGCTACAGGTATATAAGTGATGGAACTGGAAGAGGGTCTGCAGCAGCTCACAGACCCCACTGCATACAGTATATATAAGTGGGGAGGGGATATGCAAGAATTATTAGAGGGCATCTGTCAGCAGTTTTGTCCCTATGACGCCGGCTGACCTGTTACATGTGCGCTTGGCAGCGGAAGGCATCTGTGTTGGTCCCATGTTCATATGTGTCCGCATTGCTGAGAAGTTTTAATATATGCAAATGAGCTTTTAAGAGCAATGGGGGCGTTGTCATTACACCTAGAGGCTCTGCTCTCTCTGCCACTGCTGCGTCCTCTCCTTTTTAATTGACAGGACCAGGCAGTGAAAACACCATCACGCCTGGTCCTGTCAATCAAAGTGCAGAGGGCGGGGCAGAGCAGAGCCTCTAGGTGTAACAGCAACGCCCCCGTTGCTCCTAGAGGCTCATTTGCATATAATAAAACATCATTTTTCTCACCAATGCAGACACATATGGACATGGGACCAACACAGATGCCTTCAGCTGCCAAGCGCACATGTAACAGGTCAGCCGGTGTCATAGGTACAAAACTGCTGACAGATGCCCTTTAAATATCATGCTGAATGGTGGGGGGCGCATATCCTGAAACCCTTGCTTTGAGCACCAAGGAAGTTTGTCCCATCACTGGATACAGTGCCTTGCAAAAGTATTCACCCCCCTTGACTTTTTTTGTGTTTTGGTGCCTCACAACCTGGAATTATCATGGATTGTTGGAGGATTTGCATCATGTAATTTACAGAACCTGCCGACAACTGTGAAGATGTTTGTTGTTGTTTTTTTTCATTGTGAAGCAAACAACAAATAGGACAAAATAACAGAAAAAGTCAATGTGCAGAACTATTCACCCCCCTGAAGTCAGTACTTTGTAGAGCCCCCTTTGCCTCAATCACAGCTCCCAGTCACTTTGGATAAGTCTCTAGGAGCAGTCGCCACATCTTACCGCTGGGATTTCTGCCCGTTCCTCCTTGAGAACTGCTCCAGCTCCTTCAGGTTGGATGTTTGCTCTTGTAACCAGCAATCTTTAAGTCTGACCACAGATCTTCTATTGGATGGAGATCTGGGCTGTGACTCGGCCATTCCAACACATTTACATGTTTCCAGTTAAACCACTCAAGTGTTGCTTTAGCCATGTGTTTGGGGTCATTGTCCTGCTGGAAGGAGAACCTTGGTCCTGGCCTCACATCACGCACAGAGGGACAGGTTCTGCTCAGGAATATCCCTGTATTTAGTGTAACATCCTGAAGTATGTCACTAAACTTCTGTATCCCTGCTACAATAATGTCAGGTGTATATGTGTATTTCCATCTAGTGTAATCTAACTGTGCATTGCCATGATATGTATTTCCAGGTCTGTATTATATATTTGCTGTAATTTCAATGTACACCAGCAGGTGGCAGCAGTATGTAACAGGATCTTAGCCAGTTTAGTATTGCTAGATTGGAATAGGTCATTCCAACCTAGCTCCCCCCTCTTTGAGGAGGAGTGGAATGTTCCCACATCCTGCCTCATGGGGAGGAAGGAAAGTTCTAGTTAGTGTGTACCAGCCCCCTCCTTGGGGAAGGCTGTGTTGGTAGGAACTCCCACAAACAGGGATCCCAACCTAGGATCCAAGCCTCGGCTGAGGCCCAGGATCACTCTTCCCAGCCTGAGTCATCTAACTCAGCTGGTTGACAAGAAAGCAGCCATCTACAGAACTATAGATGTCCAGGAAGAAGACATCATACCCTGCGAGCAGTCCTGTGAGTACAGATCCAAAGACAAAGAGAAACCAAGTACCTCCTCAGCTAGTCAGGCCCCTACTAAGCAGACTACAGACAGAGCAGAAGACAGATACCTGCCAGATCTACTAGGCATATGATAAGAAGCAGAATAGATATATAATTCCTGCCACATATTGCCAATACCTGCTGGGACCCCAGACTATTGCTGTAACTGTATGGATCAAAGCTGCCAACCACTAAGTAAAGACAAGTTGGATCCTATTACCTGTTTGGATCTCAATTATTCCTCCATTACTCCTACTGACCACACTCAATTTATTGCAAGTGAGCCAGGATCCAGGAGTCCAGCCGTACCAAGGTAGGAGACACCGTTGACACTACCATATCTGCTATACAGAGACATTATCCCCCTCTGGCATTCCTCACCTGGTACGTGAGCTATAACATCTTAAAGGGCCCTGCTACAGTACCTGCGCAAGCTGCAATTGGCGTCACGAACTATTACACATATAAACTGACCCACTGCATAGCATCCCCACTGACCCAGTGTCCTGCTCATTGCATTAGCACCGTCCATCTTTCCCTCCACTCTGACCAGTTTCCCAGTCCCCCCAGTATGATGCTGCCACCACCAGGTCTCACTGTGGGGATGGTGTTCTTTGGGTGATGTGTTGGGTTTGCTCCAGACATAGCGTTTTCTTTGATGGCTGAAAAGTTCTATTTTAGCCTCACCAGACCAGAGCCCCTTCCTCCATACATTTTGGGTCTCCTCAGACCGGAGCACCTTCCTCCATACATTTTGGGAGTCTCCCAAATGGCTTTTCACAAACTCACAACGTGCCTTTTTGTTTTTGCCTGATAGTAATGGCTTTCTTCTGGCCACTCTGCCATAAAGGCCAACTCTATGGAGCGTACGGCTTATTGTCGTCCTATGTACAGATACTCCAGTCTCTGCTGTGGAACTCTGCAGCTCCTCCAGGGTCACCTTAGGTCTCTGTGCTGCCTCTCTGATTAATGCCCTCCTTGCCCGGTCCGTGAGTTTTAGTGGGCGGCCGTCTCTTGGCAGGTTTGCTGTTGTGCCATGTTCTTTCCATTTGGTTATGATAGATTTGATGGTGCTCCTGGGGATCAGCAAAGATTTGGATATTTTTTTATAACCTAACCCTGACTTGTACTCCTCCACAACATTGTCCCTTACTTGTTTGGAGAGTTCCTTGGTCTTCATGGCAGTGTTTGGTTAGTGATGCCTCTTGCTTAGGTGTTGCAGCCTCTGGTGTGTATATGTAATGACAGAACATGTGACACTTAGATTGCACACAGGTGAAATCGTGTCACTAATTATGTGACTTCTGACGGTAATTGGTTACACCAGAGCTTTTTATGGGCTTCCTAACAAAGGGGGTGAATAAATACGCACAGGACAATTTTCTATTTCTAAACAATAGTTTTATTTATATATTTTTCTCATTTCATTTCACTTCACCGACTTAGACTATTGTGTTCTGATCCGTCACATAAAATTCTGATTAACAAAACATTGAACTTAAGGCTGTAATGTAACAAAATACGTGAAAAGTCAAGGGGGGGTGAATACTTTTGCAAGGCACTGTACATATTAGGGTACTGATCGCAGAGGCATCGCAGTGTATCGGTGATCCTATAGAAATGAATGAGGTCCCAGCACGAGTCGCACGGCACAGCAGAGTTGGATCTTTTGCGATTCATGGGTCACAGTTGCGGCACACATGCAACTAAGGGCTCATGCGTCCAAACTTATTTTTTTGTCCGTTCCGTTCTTTCTGCGCCCTGTATGCGGAACCGTTCACTTCAATGGATCGACAAAAAAAACGGAAATGACTCAGTGTGCATTCTGTTTCCGTATGTCCGCATGGCCGTTCCGCAAAAAAGATAGAACATGTTCTATTCTTGTCTGTTTTGCGGACAAGGATAGGCTTTGTTACAATGGATACGCAAAAAAAAAAAAACGTATCCAATACGGATGTCACACGGACGACATTCGTATTTTTTGCTGATCCGTGTTTTGTGGACCGCAAAATACATACGGTCGTGTGCATGAGCCCTACTGCTGTGACCCCATTAATTTCTATGGGATCACCTCTGTGATGACCCTGCAATCCTGGACGCTACCAGTGCGCTGTGTAGCCGTACCCTAATATGCTAAACCCCTTTCAGAAATGCAGCTATTTGTGGCAATTAGCTGATCGCCCCGTTTCCTGATCCCAGCGTCCCCGGCAAACAGCTAAAGCCGTGGCCAGCGGAAATACAGTATTATATGGCGGTTATTCAGTTGAATGGCCATCAATGTAACACACAGACGGCTCAAGTCGTACAGAAAGGGGGCCACTTACACAGACTGTCTCTCCATTCTGGCTCATTTAGGGGAACCGGGGGCACTCCCGCCCCCTCCCCCATGACGGGTGTATGCTGAACAGCTGTCTGCACTACAGCATACAGGCTTGGCAGTAAAAATGCTTGTAAAAAAATAAAAAATCTGTTATTTTTCAATATTTTAATTTAATTATATGGTATTTTGTACAACACTATGGGCCAGGTAATCACAATATAAATCAATGCGAATCCTTTATCAGATCAATGCATGGCAGCTCCACTAGAGGGCAGTAAAGAGCTGTGAGCAATCTAGAATAGGACTTCACCCAGGTGTATACCGCCATACTACATTCATTTCTACAGCTTTCTGTTCCCTAGGTCATGAATTATGAGGACTTACTAGAGATCCAGACCCCATGATCCCCAAACGGCCCATGATATTATCTGATGCATATATAAGGTGTGCTGAGCTGGCTCGGTGGGTATATAAGGTGTGCTGAGCTGGCTCGGTCGGTATATAAGGTGTGCTGAGCTGGCTCGTGGGTATATAAGGTGTGCTGAACTGGCTCGGTGGGTATATAAGGTGTGCTGAGCTGGCTCGGTGGGTATATAAGGTGTGCTGAGCTGGCTTGGTGGGTATATAAGGTGTGCTGAGCTGGCTCGTGGGTATATAAGGTGTGCTGAACTGGCTCGGTGGGTATATAAGGTGTGCTGAGCTAGCTCGGTGGGTATATAAGGTGTGCTGAGCTGGCTTGGTGGGTATATAAGGTGTGCTGAGCTGGCTCGTGGGTATATAAGGTGTGCTGAACTGGCTCGGTGGGTATATAAGGTGTGCTGAGCTGGCTTGGTGGGTATATAAGGTGTGCTGAGCTGGCTCGGTGGGTATATAAGGTGTGCTGAGCTGGCTCGGTGGGTATATAAGGTGTGTGATAGGCTGTCTGCACACATATCCCTTGATACTGTCAGGGGTAAAAAGGGCAATTTATCAGAGTTGCAGGATGGTATTATTATCGGTTTTCGGGCCCGGGTGGCGGTATTTCTGAATCTGCGCAGTGTGAACTATTTTCGTGCTGCTGGGGTAATAGTGTAAGGTGAGTGGACAAATGGCCCCATTGTGAATAAGCGACGTGGAAGCTGTGGAGCACAATGTGTCATGGATGTGAGAGGTGAATGTCGGTTACGAAGGTGCGCGAGGGTGGAGCGACACCCTACAGTGGAGCAGCTCATCACCAAAGTGAACCAGAGTCACCAGACGTGTGTCTAACACTACAGGTCAGAGATCCTACTGTATATGGGGCTCCGGAGCAGACGGACGGTCACTGCTCTTCAGCTTACCAAGTTACATCAGCAGAAAAGGCTTCAGTTTCCGAGGCAGTATGGGAATTGGACCTCCGCTGATTGGCAAAGGGTCGTCTTGTCTGACGAGTCACATCTTCTGCTTCATGGAACGGATGGATGTTGGCGTGTCAGAAGAGGAACATCAAAGAACAAAGCAGCTGTGGGATGCCCTGAGTCAGCATGGCTCCAGATACCTGTGACAACCTACCAGGACCTTATTGAGCCTGTCTAGCTGCTGTCCGCGCTGCTACTCTGGATATCACCTGGTGGTCATAATAATGTGACTCGACTGTCTGTGTATATTGTGACACCGTGAGGGGTTGTGTCTGACAAGGCAGGTATTTTCCTCCCAGCATGTGCGGCTGGACTGGTTTCCAGTCATATGAGGTCAAATACAGGACCGGAGTTTAAGTGCTGGTCCGGGTTTTGGCAGCACCTGGCTGTCCTTAAATGGGCAGCTGGGCTCAGCAGAGATGTCTCTGTTTTTGGGATCTGGGGCTTTGTGCCGTGCTGGAGGGCTGAGGGCCGCATGCTGGGGAAACAGGCCCCCTAAAGCCTGCTGTGGACTACTGGAGGCAGAACTGCCAGCAAGGTGACTTGTGTTATATGAACTTTCCATTGTGTGTGAATTAACACCAAGACTGCAGTTACGTGCTGTTTTGTGCAATTGCCTCAAGTGTGAATAAACACTGATGTTTTGAGTTAAGAACTTGTATTTTGCCTCTGTACTGCGCCCGCTTACCCTATCTACCAGAGCGAAACCCCACAATATATATATTAACCTTTATAGAAAAATTGCAGACAAAGCCATTACAGTCATAAAAGTATTCCCATTCCTATCTATAGGATGTGCCGCTTCCACACACTGTGCTGCATTTCATCCCCTCTCAGGCCTCATGCACACGACCGTTGTGTGCATCCGCGGCCGTTGTTCCGTTTTTTTTCGCGGCCCCATTGACTTTCAATGGGTCCGTGGAAAAATCGGAAAATGTACCGTTTGGCTTCCGCGTCCGTGATCCGTTTTTCCAGTCCGTGAAAAAAATATGACCTGTCCTATTTTTTTCACGGACCCATTCAAGTCAATGGGTCCGTGAAAAATCACGGATGCACACAAGATAGTCATCCGCGTCCGTGATCCGTGTCCGTGATCTGTGTCCGTTTTTCCTATCATTTTCAATGCAAACTTGACTTAGTTTTTTTTTTCACTTTTCATGTCCGTGGATCCTCCAAAAATCAAGGAAGACCCACGGAAGAAAAAACGGTCACGGATCACGGAACAACGGAAATCCGTTTTGCGAACCGCAAAAAAAAAACGGTCGTGTGCATGAGGCCTCAGGCTGATGGACTACCTGCGCTTATTATCCAGACTTCTGATGCTGAATGGGTCCTAGCTGCAATGCCAGAAACAGCCAGTGGACAAGAGTGGCGCTGTTCCTGCAGAAGACAGCATCTTGAACTGCACCAAAAATGGAGGTATTGTACCGTCACAATGTAGCGATGATATTTGAGCACTGTATAGCGGTGTATATGGACACTGACTGGTTACTATCAAATAATAGTATACGTTGTAAGAGCAAGCATATAGCAGGTGACAGGAATGTCATTTCTGGCTCTTCAAAGCCTTATTCCTCCATTAACATTGCTGGAAGAACAAGTTACACAAGTATGATTTACAAATTAAATTTACCTTTCTGTCAGACGTTCCTATCCTCAGGCTAAATTGCCTTGTAGGTAACAGATTTTTTGAGAAATTTTCTTTTTTTTTCATTTATAGACCAAAAAGTTGAGGTAAAGATGCTTCATACAACCATTAGAGTATTGTGGGCATGCTCTGTAACCTGTGCAGAGGTCACTGTGCAGGGAGGGGGAGTAGATATGCTATGACCTCACTGCTAGTGAATTGGATGCCTTCTTAGCTATCTAAATCTATCTATCTATCTATCTATCTATCTATGTATCGATCATCTATCTAGTTCAATCAGGCTCAGTGGCCAGTGTGAAAACTGCAGAATTTTAGGATCAGGTCATACACTTTACCTAGACATTCGCTATCCCCCTAATATATTTGCTGACTTGTGTTCGTCATGTACATGTCACTACCAGAGCTTTGGGACGTTCTCACAGCTCTGTTTCTCCACCCCTGTGATGATGTCACTACTAGAGCTGGGAGGAGTTCTCACTACTCTGTTTACTTTTGGTTTCTTTCACCACAGCTGTTCTTCATGTGTTTGATTTCCCTCTCTTTATATCACCCCTCCTCCTATGATAGGATGTGGATTATAGTTCTCACTTCAGTTGTAGCTCTGGCTTTAGTTTCTTCACTTGTAGCTATCAGTTCACTGGACCTGTGTTCTGCTGCAGCTAGCACTCCGGATATTGCCAGCCTGTCCTTGGATCCGTCTTCTCTGCGGCTGCAACAACGTCAGCTAAGTGTGCAGACATTGTTGTGTTCCTGTTTATTTTCTGACTGGATCTGAGGTGGCCACGGTTCCCTCCATATACTGAGTAGGGCACTGGTGGCCGTGCCCCTTCCACTATTGTAGGGGTTACAGTGGTCATTAGTCTTAGGCACGTGGGCATGCCTCTTTCCGCCATTTGGATCCGGGCATGTGCTTTAGCAGAATAGGGAGAGCGTTGAGGGTCGGACAGGGGTCACCCGTTATCCTCCCTAGTTCTGGGTCCAGTCAGTAGCTCTGTACTGTGTATTACTATTGTTGCCCACATACAGCCGTGACATTATAATCCACCAAAACCGTCCTTTTTTGACATGGATCCGCTTTCTGGCCTGGTTGACCGCATGCAGGGTCTTTCTTTGGAAGTAGCGGATCTCCGTCAATCTATGACTCAGCTTCAAGCTTTGGGCCCTGCTCCGGCTCATGGAGTCTGTTGCGAGCCAAAGGTCTCACTTCCGGAGACGTTCTCCGGGGGCAGTGAGAATTTTGTTCGTTTCAGAGAGGCATGCAAACTCCATTTTTGCTTGTGTCCTCTCTCTCTTCTGGTAATCAAGAGCAGAGGGTGAGGATTGTCATCTCCCTGCTCAGGGGTAATGCTCAGACTTGGGCTTTTTCGCTGCCATCAGGGGATCCCTCCCTTCGATCCGTGGAGGGATTTTTTGTGGCCCTGGGGCAGATTTATGATGACCCGGATCGTGTTGCTCTGGCCGAATCTAACCTACGTGTTTTATGCCAGAACAAACGGTCTGCGGAGCTTTATTGTTCTGAATTTCGGAGATGGGCAGCTGATTCGGGTTGGAATGATGCTGCACTCCGGAGTCAGTTCTGTCATGGTCTCTCGGAGAGATTAAAAGATGCGTTTGCTTTCCATGAGAGACCAACGTCCTTAGAGTCTGCCATGTCATTGGCGGTACGCCTTGACAGGCGTCTAAGAGAAAGAAACGAGACCTCTCTGTCCAGCCATTGTCAGTCTAGGGGAAGTGGTGCGGACTCATTCAGTGTGCAGGGGCCTCATCCTGTCTCGCTCCCCTCTGAGGAGGAGCCCATGCAGCTAGGTCGACTTGCCCCTGATAAAAGAGGATTTAGTCCTCAGAGTATGGTCTGTTTTTGTTGTGGGGGCATAGGTCATTTGGCAAATGTTTGTCCATCTAGGAGATTCTTGAACCGTACTAAGAGCGATAATAAGAGAAAAATCTCAAAAGGTAAATCATCAAGTTCTGCTTCATCTGCTACTTTGGGCAAAGTTGATGTAGGATTTGATGCTTTTCCTCTGACCTGCAGTTCCCGTTTTCTCCTGTCTGCCAGGGTGGCGCTAGAGAGCAAAGTCATTTCTTGTGAGATTTTTGTCGATAGTGGAGCGGCCGTCAATCTTATTGACACTCAATTTGTAGCCATGCATGGTTTTCAGGTTTGCACATTAGATAAAGATATACCTGTTTTTGCTATTGACTCTGCTCCACTCTCACAGAGATCTCTGAAAGGCATTGTTCACAATATCCGGCTAGCTGTAGGTGACACTCATGTGGAGGATATATCTTGTTTTGTCCTTAACGGATTGCCGTCTCCTCTAGTTTTGGGGTTACCCTGGCTCACTAGACATAACCCCACTATTGATTGGCAAGGAAGGCAAATAAATGAGTGGAGTGACTTTTGTAGAGAGAATTGTCTCACAGCGACTTTTGCAGAGGTGTCTACTAAAACGGTGCCATCATTTCTCTCTGATTTCTCGGACGTGTTTTCCGAGAGCGGTGTTCAGGAGCTACCTCCTCACCGGGAGTTTGACTGTCCCATTAACCTCATTCCCGGCGCCAAGCTGCCAAAAGCACGCCTCTACAATCTCTCACAACCGGAAAGAATCGCTATGCGAACTTACATCTCCGAGAGTCTCGAAAAGGGGCATATTCGTCCCTCAAAGTCACCTGTGGCCGCTGGTTTTTTTTTTGTTAAAAAGAAAGATGGCTCTCTGAGACCTTGCCTAGATTTTAGGGAGCTGAACCGTATCACGATTCGCGATCCCTATCCCCTTCCTCTGATCCCGGACCTCTTCAATCAAATTGTTGGGGCCAAGGTGTTTTCCAAATTGGATTTGAGAGGCGCGTACAACCTGGTCAGGGTCAGAGAGGGGGATGAATGGAAAACGGCCTTTAATACCCCTGACGGGCATTTCGAGAATCTCGTTATGCCTTTCGGCCTGATGAATGCTCCAGCCGTCTTTCAGCATTTTGTTAATAGTATTTTCTATCATTTAATGGGGAAATTTGTATTGGTGTATCTTGATGATATTTTGATTTTTTCCCCTGATGTTCAGACCCATCAGGATCATCTTTTTCAGGTTCTGCAGATTCTGCGGGAAAATAAATTGTACGCCAAGCTGGAGAAATGTCTTTTTATGGTATCGGAGATTCAATTTCTGGGTTTTCTCCTCTCTGCTTCTGGTTTTCGCATGGATCCCGAGAAGGTCCGTGCTGTACTTGAGTGGGAGCTTCCTGAGAATCAGAAGGCATTGATGCGCTTTCTGGGTTTTGCGAACTATTACAGAAAGTTCATTTTGAATTATTCCTCTGTTGTCAAACCCCTCACTGACATGACAAAAAAGGGGGCGGATTTTTCCTCTTGGTCGGAGGAGGCGCTTGCAGCCTTTTCTAAGATTAAAGAGAATTTTGCGTCTGCTCCCGTCTTGGTGCATCCCGATGTTTCCTTACCTTTTATTGTTGAGGTGGATGCTTCCGAGGTGGGTGTGGGTGCGGTTTTGTCCCAGGGCCCTTCCCCTGCCAAGTGGCGACCCTGTGCCTTTTTCTCTAAAAAACTCTCCCCGGCAGAGAGAAACTATGATGTGGGCGATAGGGAGTTGTTGGCCATCAAGTTGGCTTTCGAGGAATGGCGCCATTGGTTGGAGGGGGCCAGGCACCCTATCACCGTTTTTACCGACCATAAGAATCTGGCATACTTGGAGTCGGCCAGGCGTATGAATCCGAGACAGGCCAGATGGTCTCTGTTCTTCTCCAGATTCAATTTTGTTGTTACATTCCGACCTGGGATAAAAAATGTGAAGGCTGATGCTCTCTCTCGCTGTTTTCCGGGAGGAGGAAACTCCGAGGACCCGGGTCCCATTTTGGCGGAGGGGGTAGTTGTTTCTGCTCTATATTCCGATTTGGAGGCCGAGGTCCAGGCTGCCCAGACTGAGACACCTGCCCGTTGTCCTTCTGGGAAGTTGTTCGTGCCTCCTGAGCTACGTCACAAACTCTTTAAGGAGCATCATGATACGGTTCTTGCTGGTCACCCCGGGAGTAGAGCCACGGTGGATCTCATTGCTCGGAGATTTTGGTGGCCGGCTCTTCGTAAGTCGGTGGAGGGTTTTGTGGCTGCTTGTGAGACGTGCGCTCGCGCTAAGGTCCCTCGTTCACGGCCTTCAGGTTCCCTTCTCCCGTTACCCATTCCTTCCCGTCCTTGGACACACCTGTCCATGGACTTTATCACGGATCTTCCTCGTTCCTCGGGGAAGTCGGTGATCCTGGTGGTGGTGGACCGTTTTAGCAAGATGGCTCATTTCGTACCTTTCCCTGGTTTACCTAATGCTAAAACGTTGGCGCAAGCTTTTGTCGACCATATTGTTAAATTGCACGGCATTCCCTCTGATATTGTTTCCGATAGAGGCACGCAGTTTGTGTCCAGGTTCTGGAAGGCTTTCTGTTCTCGCCTGGGGGTTCGGCTGTCCTTCTCTTCTGCTTTTCATCCGCAGTCGAATGGTCAGACTGAGCGCCTCAATCAGAATCTGGAGACATATTTGCGCTGTTTTGTTTCAGAGAACCAGGAGGATTGGTGTTCATTTCTCCCTCTTGCTGAGTTTGCTCTGAACAACCGTCGTCAGGAATCTTCTGATAAGTCACCATTCTTTGGTGCATATGGGTTCCATCCACAGTTTGGGACATTCTCGGGAGGGGCTCTTTCTGGTTTACCTGAGGAGGAGAGATTTTCCTCGTCTTTGTCTACCATTTGGCAAAAGATTCAGGGTAATCTTAAAAAGATGAGTGAGAGGTATAAGCGTGTGGCTGATAAGAGACGTGTGCCTGGTCCGGACCTGAATGTGGGTGATCTGGTGTGGTTGTCTACTAGAAACATTAAGTTGAAGGTTCCCTCCTGGAAATTGGGTCCCAAGTTTATTGGGCCTTATAAAATCTTGTCAGTCATCAATCCTGTTGCCTTCCGTCTTGATCTTCCACGGGTTTGGAAGATACATAATGTATTTCACAGATCTCTCTTAAAACCATATGTCCAGCCCACGGTACCCTCCTCTTTGCCTCCTCCTCCGATTTTGGTTGATCGCAATCTGGAGTTTGAGGTTTCCAGAATTGTGGACTCTCGCATGGTCCGCGGTTCTCTTCAGTACCTCGTTCATTGGAAGGGTTATGGTCCTGAGGAGAGGATGTGGGTTCCGGTGTCGGACATTAAAGCCACTCGCCTCATCAGGGCATTTCATAGGGCTCATCCTGAGAAGGTGGGTCCTGGGTGTCCGGAGTCCACCCGTAGAGGGGGGGGTACTGTCACTACCAGAGCTTTGGGACGTTCTCACAGCTCTGTTTCTCCACCCCTGTGATGATGTCACTACTAGAGCTGGGAGGAGTTCTCACTACTCTGTTTACTTTTGGTTTCTTTCACCACAGCTGTCCTTCATGTGTTTGATTTTCCTCTCTTTATATCACCCCTCCTCCTATGATAGGATGTGGATTATAGTTCTCACTTCAGTTGTAGCTCTGGCTTTAGTTTCTTCACTTGTAGCTATCAGTTCACTGGACCTGTGTTCTGCTGCAGCTAGCACTCCGGATATTGCCAGCCTGTCCTTGGATCCGTCTTCTCTGCGGCTGCAACAACGTCAGCTAAGTGTGCAGACATTGTTGTGTTCCTGTTTATTTTCTGACTGGATCTGAGGTGGCCACGGTTCCCTCCATATACTGAGTAGGGCACTGGTGGCCGTGCCCCTTCCACTATTGTAGGGGTTACAGTGGTCATTAGTCTTAGGCACGTGGGCATGCCTCTTTCCGCCATTTGGATCCGGGCATGTGCTTTAGCAGAATAGGGAGAGCGTTGAGGGTCGGACAGGGGTCACCCGTTATCCTCCCTAGTTCTGGGTCCAGTCAGTAGCTCTGTACTGTGTATTACTATTGTTGCCCACATACAGCCGTGACAGTACAGTGGTGTATTTAGCATTTGGGGCTGATCACATGTCGTGACTGCCACAGAGGCCTAGCATATACCTCAATTGAAACTATAATAGGAATTAACAGTAACCACCACCAGGGGGAGCGCAGTGCACACAGAATATATTGCTTTTTTCTAGCAGCATAAATCCATGTGCAGCTAGCTCCCCCTAGTGGTGGCTGCACACAGCCAGAATTATATCTTATAAGGCTGTGCGAAAGGAAGCAGAGGGACCTGGGCAGAAAAAAAAATACAGGAGCCAATCTGCTATGAAGATATTTTATGAAATTATGATGGATTTGTGAGAGGAAGTTCCTGTCACCCACAGTCCAGGAGAGGGAAGCAGAGGATGAGAGTGGTAGTTGTGGCCTTGAGAGTGGTTGTTGTGCTCACAGATGACAGTGGTAATCCCCTTGCTGGCTGTCCGGGGGCCCTGCAGGGACTGTAGGGCGCACACTTTCTTCCCTCGGGACATATCTTGGTTCTGGGACTCCTGCCAGGTGGTAGTTGGGGTGCCCTTAGTGTTAGGTGTTGTTCTGGGTACAAGGCAGGAGGTGTAGGTGCTGCGGCCAGTGTATGGTGGAGTCAATAACCAGGTCAGATGGTGAAGATTAATAAGTCTCATTTACTAAGGTGCAGAATAGGAGTAGTAGTACATCCGACAGTACCAAGGCACAGTTCCAAGTAGATCACAGTACAAATCCTTCCCCAGTCACAATGTGTTGACAACAGCAATGATAGGGGTTATAGTACTCCTCTCCGTCTCTCTGCAGAACCTCAGGCTGGCAATGAGGTTCTTGGTAATTGTTTCTGACCGTGGGGTGCAGATTTCAAATTCGGCTGGCCAGACCACCGCCAAGTGTGGAAGGGTGCGCTGTCAATGTTCCCTCCCACAGCAGTAAGGTTTTTCTGCCATAACGTGCACAATACCTTGCTGACTGACTCCAATGCACGGCCATGTAGATTCTGGACCTTCTGTTTCGTTGGCCGTAGGTTGTCTCAGAGACAAAGGTTTGGGCCTAGCTCTAAGCAGCTTGTACAAGTAGTTCTTCAGTCATCCTCAACTAGACTCTCACTGCATACTGACTGAAATAACCAGGGGGTGGACTCCGGTCCATCTCCTGGTAACCTAAGGGGATGAGCATACAGTGTCCATACAGTGCTATTAGGTATACAAATACAGTAATTCACAGCATTTTACTTAGTAATGTAACAGTTCAACAATTGGCCCTTTCCAGTACCCCAACTGCACATGCACATAACTGCTGCTGGCCAATCAATGGCCTCAGCGGTCACCTGCGCAGGGGACTTGTTCCGTTCCTGAGTCACGTAGATGGAAGACCAGCTGGGAGCATAAGCAGCAGAAACAGGAGCTCGGCGCTAGACCCAGAGCACTTGTGACAAGTCATACTCCTTCTAGTCTCCCCCCAGAGTCGAGGCTTTGGCCAGCCCTGTATGGTTTGCCAGTAATTCATGGTTCTGGGAATATTTGAGGTTTTCCCCATCCAGCTTCCTTCTCTTTTCCCGTCTTGAATTTCCCTCACTGTTTGTTCTGACATTTCTCATTTAAGTCATTGTTTGATTTGAGTCTCATCCGTGTTTACACCTCCAGCGAATAATTCGCGTGACGGGCAGATTAATGTCTTATGAGATGCGTGCCGCCAATGTAACAATAAATTCCACTGATATTTTGCAGAATCCAGGGATCGTTATCCCTGCTCCCCCCCCCCCCAACATAACTACCCCAGAGGGTTGGATCAAGACATCATTGGGGCATATGGACACCATAGAGGAGAGGGGGGGGGGGTACCCCTGCCGATTCATAAATGGAAGGCTCTTTTGATACTAGTCCATCGCCTCCGTTTTGAGGTTGGCGGCGCTGACGATCCATGAAGGTATGTGGTTGTGCCCCATGGGGACAACCCCCAGGGGTGCACCTAGCCTTTCTGCTGCCTGAGGCGAAAACTGAAACGGCGCTCCCCCCCCCATGCAAATTTTTTAACCTAACCCCTTTGCCACAATCAAAGCTCTCATTGCCCATGGCCCTTCCGCTGCCCCCCTCTTGCCTCTACCTGGTGGTGCCTGAGGCAATCGCCTCACCTGGCCTCATTGGTGGTGCACCCCTTACAACCCCATGTTATTCCTCCTCCTGTCATCATAGCTTAGAGCCGTTGACTCCAACTGGTGACTCTCCACAGACTGTCGAGACATGATGAGGGTTATAGTTTCACAGCAGATCATAGTCTCTTGGCACCGGCAGTCAGTCTTGTCCTTGACCTGCGTGTCTTGTCTCCAGCTTCCTTCTCGACTTCGGTGCTGAATGGCCTCTCTGTTTGTTCAGACATCGTACATGTGATGTCCTAGGGCTGGGTCCCATCCTTATCCGTGGTCCTGTCGATGACTGCACGTGCTAAGAGGCGTAATGCTGTATGAGCGCTGCGTCCTGACTGTGCTCGCAATACAAGTCTTTTATTTGATGGTATATTTCACATGTAAATTTTCAGCCAGTCTTAAAGGAACCATCCACCTCCCTTCCCACCGTTCTAGATCCTAGATTTGGCCTGGACCAGTCCTGGCAATGCTATAGACATAGGAATTGCTCATGGTCCGAACAGTGCACTTTAGACTTAAAGGGATAGGATATGAATTGATAGGATATGAATCGATAGGATGTGCCATGAATGTCCGATAGGCTCAGGTCCCAGCTCTAGAACCTGCTCCTATCTCAAGAGCGGTGCACAGATGTGAACGGACACCAAGCGGCGCATGCGCAACATCCGCTCCATTCACTGCTATGAGACGTCTGAAAATAGCTGTCTGCTGGCTAGTTTCAGAAGTCCCATAGTAGTGAAAGGAGAAAGCTGCTCATTAATTCTTTAGATGGGACCTACACCTGTCGGATATTTATGGCATATCCTATCACTACACCAAAAAAATCCAGATAGGACAACCCCTTTAAGTTGGCTAAACCCACCAAATGTGCATGAAAGGCTTGGCAGATGTTCATTTGGAAGAAGGGATGAATGTGGCGGAGCACATATTCTCAAGGGAAATCATCCGCTGTCGGAGGTGTCTGGCAGCGGTTTATTCCCCTTTTCTCATTGTAAACACATGCACACTCAGCCAAAGCGAGTCTAGGGTCTGTATTTGTTTAGGGGTCTGGTCTGGGGTCTATATTTGTTTAGCGGGTGTGGTCTGGAGTCTGTATTCGTCTGGGGGTCTGTTTTGGGCTGTGAATTTGTTTAGCGGGTGTGGTCTGGAGTCTGTATTTGTTTGGGGGACTGTTTTTATTTAGAGGGTCTGTTTTGGGCTCTGTATTTGTTTAGGGTGTCTGGTCTGGGGTCTGTATTTATTTAGGGCTCCAGTCTGGGATTTGTATTTATTTAGCGGGTCTGTTTTGACTTAGGGGTTCTGGTATGGGATCTGTATTTATTTAGCGGGTCTGTATTTATAAAGGGGTCTTGTCTGGGTTCTATATTTATTTTGAGGTTCTGGTCTGGGGATTGTATTTATATAGGGGGTCTGGTCTGGGGTCTGTATTTGTTTAGGGGGTCTTGTCTGGAGTCTGTATTTGTTTATGGCGTCTGGTCTGGTCTATGTGGTTCTTTAGAGGAATTGGGGTTCTGTAATTATTTAGGGGGTCTTGTCTGGAGTCTGTATTTGTTTATGGCGTCTGGTCTATGTGGTTCTTCAGAGGATCTGGGGTCTGTAATTATTTAGGGGGTCTGGTCTGGGAGCTTTATTTATTTAGGGGTCTGTAGTTATTTATAAATCACTTCTTGGAATCACACCTGGGTCCTGATGCTTAAAAGATCCCTCTACCCCATATAAAAAGGGACCAGTACTATGACATGTGAGGGTTGGGGGCCATGTTTCAGATTTTGCAGGATCTTCCAGGGGCAGAGATGTTGCTCTTCTTTCTCTGTATTTCGGGGATTAGCACGGTGAGTGATGGCTCACGTGTCTCCGTCATGCGGCCTGTGCACAATGATGTTTATGTTGATCAAGTGATTTTAATATTTTCATAGAAAACTATTAAAAGTTAGAGAAACACCTCGGTCCTGCTCCGATGATCTCATTCGGCTGCATTGTTTTAGCTGCTGCACCTGTGTCTATTAAAACTTGGCACCGGCTGCAATGTTTAAACAGGTTTCATTAAAAATTGGAGCTTACGGTGTCCAAAAGCATTTGCTTCCCAGCATTGACTGGGCGGCTTCCATTGTTTTGGGGCTCTCCGCTGCCAAAAAACTAGATCATAGATATTGTTATTTGCTGGTGAAACTTTATTACTATTCTCAGTACGACTATCCGTATATAAGGCTGGTGACCAACCCTACTGGAACGGGCAGTCGGTCAGTGGCATTGGTGTCAACTGGGAGCCCATAACTGGATGTTTATGGCAGATCCACCAGATATAGATGCCGGTTCCACCTCTGGGACCCACAACTATCTCCAGAAACGGGGTTCTCTGCTCACACGTTGATAGGAATGGAGAGCTATCTCCATTCACTGATACGGACCTACCGAAAATAGCTGAGTAAGCATGTTCAACTATTTTCATAGCAGTGAATGGAGAGAGGTGCGCACCTGCCCATTCCTAGCTGCACGTGACAGGGCGTCGTTCTTGAGATAGTAATGAGGCCCAGAGGTGGGACCCGCATCTATATCTTGTAGATATGCCATAAATGTCCTGATAAGACGAACCCTTTAAATGATAAACTTTGGCTGCCTGTGGTCACCACTAGGGGGAGCTCACAGTTATCTCTATGCAGTGAGCTCCCCCTACTGGTTCACTCCCTACTACAGGCCCCATAGAAACTTGCATCTGTGGAAGGGGAACCATTGGTTACGTATGGGAGCTAAAATGTCACGGGGATTGTAACTGAAACCAGGTCAAGAGCCCCTTCCATAGACCCAAGATCTTTAAAGGGCATCTGTCAGCAGGTTTGTACCTATGACACTGGCTGACCTGTTACAAGTGCACTTGGCAGCTGAAGACATCTGTGTTGGTCCCATGTTCATATGTGCCCGCATTGCTGAAAGAAATGATGGTTTAATATATGCAAATGAGCCTCTAGGAGCAAAGGGGGCGTTGACGTTACTCCTAGAGGCTCTGCTTTCTCTGCAACTTCTGCACCCTCTGCACTTTGACAGGATCACATGCAATCAAAGTGCATCGGGTGCTACAGTTGCAGAGAGAGCAGAGCCTTTCATTGTAATGGCAACGCCCCAGTTGCTCCTAGAGGCTCATTTATATATAATAAAACATAATTTTTCTCAGCAATGCGGTCACATATGAACATGGGGCCAACACAGATGTCTTCAGCTGCCAACAGGTCAGCCAGTGTCATAGGTACAAAACTGCTGACAGATGCCGTTTAAAGGGGTCCCCGAATACCATGTCATTTATAGTACTGGTATCCTCAGAAGCCTTTGCACCCCCTCAGCTTCACGGTACAACCACAACCTCTGTAACACGACATCGATTTGAATGGACCTTACATTAGCTGTTTAGTCAGATTTGCAGTTTGATCTCCCCCCTAGAAGTCACTGGTGGTCTGAGACGTCACCAGTGTGTCCTTGTTATCTATGATTCTCACTTTGACGGAATTTCCCCTTTAAAAATGCAAAACAACAAAAACAAACTGACACAAATCCCTGAAATAGCATCTTAAAGGGGCGGTTGGAAAAGCACACAGTGTGGAGGGCATTTGCGTCTGGTTGCACACGTTCTTCACTGTGTGTTTTCCGGCGTCTCCCCGCCGGCAGCCATTGTATTCCGCTCACTTGCGGACGTCTTCTCCGCACACCTCCATATCAGCGAGCGGGGAGTACACCGCGTTACCACGCTCCCGGCCAGCTCATACAGTGTCGGAACCAATTCACCTCCTTTAATAAACTTTCCCATGGAGGCAGAACACAAGGTACAGCCGGTCCGGGGCCCTTATCTGACCCCAGATGTTGTCAGAGTGATAAGGTCCGGTTAATCAGATGTCCCCGTCGGCTGTGTACACTGGGCGCCATTATCGCCGGGACATTTCTGTCTGTACAATCGCCTTTTATACGCCCATCACAGAGGAACAGGGCTGGGACGCCAGGTGACTTCAGACCGTTACAAGAGCGCTGCGTTAGCCCGGGTCTGGAGTATCAGAGCTGCACGTCACGGTTGTCGGAGAGTTAAAGGGGTTTGTCTCACTTCAGCAAATGGCATCTATCATGTAGAGGGGGTTAATACAAGACACTTACTAATGTATTGTGATTCTCCATATTGCCTCCTTTGCCGGCTGGATTCATTTTTCTAACACATTATACACTGCTTGTTTCCATGGTTACGACCATTTTGCAATCCATCAGTGGTGGTCGTACTTGTGGTCACTATGGGAAAAAGAGCCAGACTATGCGCGCTCCCACGGTCCAGGCCATCAGAGGGGCCAGCAGTTTTTCCTATAGAGTGCAAGCACGACCACCACTGATGGATTGCAAGGTGGTCGTAACCATGGAAACGAGCAGTGTGTAATGTAATGGAAAAATGAATCCAGCCAGCAAAGGAGGCAATATGGAGAATCACAATACATTAGTAAGTGTCTTGTATTAACCCCCTCTACATGATAGATGCCACTTACTGAAGTGAGAGACAACCCCTTTAAATATTGCCGGCCTAGAAGTGAATGGGGCTGAGCTGCAGTTATCTATGGCCGCCATAGGTTCACAGAACACTTTGTGACAAAAAAACATTTTTGTACAGACAAAATTCATTTTGTAAAAATTTTCTGTGCAACAAAATACAATTCGGTTCATTTTGTGACGTAGAATGCTACAAAATGAATCCAAAAAATGCTTTTTTTGGTCACAAATTGCACTGTAAACAAATGGCGCCCCATAGTTATCATCAGGACCCGGCACCCCCATAGAACCGACCCTCAGCCTCCCTTCCTAGCAGGAGAGCGATGCTTTAAGGAGTATAACACTTAGGGCTCATGCACGGAAACGTATTTTCTTTGCGTGTCCGTTCCGTCTTTTTTTGCGGACCGTATGCGCAACCATTCATTTCAATGGGTCCGCAAAAAAAAACGGAAGTTACCTCGTGTGCATTCCGTGTCCATATGTCCGCTCCGCAAAAAAATAGAAAATGTCCTCTTATTGTCTGCATTACGGACAAGGATAGCACTGTTCCGTTCCGCAAAATACAGAATGCACACGGACGTCATCCGTATTTTTAGCGGACCGCAAAATGCATATGGCCGTGTGCATGAGCCCTTATAATGGGCAGTGACATCACTAGCCATCCTTAAAGAACTTCGCCTTCTCATTTCATGACATCATCATCAGCCTGCTAAAAACCCCGCCCCCTCGCTGTCAGCTGGCTATCTGTCGCCAATTATTGCCTATTAGTGTGAATGAGCTGATAACTATGGGGCAGATTTAGTTAATCCTGTAGATGGCGTAATCACAGGGGCTCAGGCTGGATGATGGATTTGGCGGCTGGCTAGATACTTTTGTCTAACTCTGTTGGTGGGCTTAGTTTGAGACAGAACGGTGGCGCAATTTTTGGATGCCATATAGCATATTATACCATGCCCTGTTTTCCCATTAAGCCACGTCCAATTGTCAGCTGGGCACAGATCAATACGTTAAACCTACATGTGCCAAACTGCACCGCATTATATCATAATTAAGGCGCACCCGCATTAGTAAATTTGGGCCGCTCAGTTTTACCACAGGCTGTAAAGCGAGACAGTTATACCAGGCTGCAGTGTCACATGTTTGGCCACTAGAGGTCAGCACATGTAATATCTTCTCATGTAAAATCTCAGTGGTCGTACCTGGAAGAAAGGATCTTTAGACATGAGCAAACGCACTCTCGACAGCTGGATGCGGTATCCTAGAACCACCGGCGTGCGGAGTAAGGAGGGGCAGGTGGTAAATATCCTAGGTCTTCGCCCTAAAGGGGTGCACATACTTTTGTAATCCAGTACTCGGATAAGTAACCTCCGGCACTAGGACTCCCAGCATGCACACTTGCCTTAATGTTCTTGGAACTCCCATAGAAGTGAATGGACCATGCTGGGAGTTGTAGTTTCACCACAGCTGGAGTTTGCTGACCCCTGAATTCTAGGTGAACCCTCCGGTTCTAATTATAATATAACTTGTACGTCCCCATAATAGCCATGGAGGGCGCCATCTTCAGTTTCAAAATGGGTTCCCAATAAGCCCGGCATCAGATATTATATCACCCAGTCATGTAAAGGGTTAATATATATATATATATATATATATTTAGAAATATTTTTAAAATCTCTGCTTGCTTTCAGTGAATGGAATCATTTTAAGTTCATGTTTGTTCCAAATTTACGGCACAAGTCTCGCTCTTGTCCTGGCAAGGGTTTCAAAATGCACTCCCCTGACCACCACCACCGACCTGGAGCTCAGCGTGATAGCTGTCAGACATTCAGTCAGTGCTTGAGCCCCTTCTTCCGTGGGGCACTAGGCAGCCGCCTACTTTGCCCACCTTTTTCCATAGCCCTGCTGGGATTCCAAGTGGATACATTATTGGAGCTCCAAGGATGTTTTTTTTTTTTTTTTTAATTTTTCAGATTCTGAATGTGAGCAATAGCCTTTGCATTTACTGACAGCAAGCACATGTCTTCAAAATGGTGCAGGATCAACGCAAAGTATATTAGAAAGTTGTAGAACTTTTTGTTTTATAAAGATAAAGCGACTAGAACACCCCCCGAAGGACTTCACTATATATTTGACAGCATTTTATATATTTCACATTGGGTGCCACAAACTCCCCAGGGTGTGGGCTGCACCGTGACACATCCTGAAAAACGCTGTGACATTGCTTCCTATTGTGGCCCACAAGCAAAGCAGCCATTTGTAAAACCGTGTAACGTCTCATTATATAGTGATTAGGTGTACGTCTCAGAGGGCAAAACCTTCATCACGCGCTGGAAACCGCAGCACCATGTCACCTTGGCTTGTGTGTCTAACAGGTGATATATCTCCAGATGACCACCAGGCGGCGCTGCTCATTTGGCCTCTATACACTTGCATCATTGCATTTGGAGCTTGAAAAAATGGGGGTCATTTACTGAAGACCAGCATTTCACATGCCAGTCTTAGTCCCGCTGGCAGAAGACTCTGACCTATTTATTAAGAGGGGCATGATTCTTGATAAATGTGGTGCATTGTCTGCTGTCCATGTGCCAGAACAGAAATCTGGAGCTGGAGACGATTTCCGGTGTAATGTGTGCCGGTTTTTCCAACCTGACGACGACCTCCTCCTGTCCACTTTTTGGAAAAGTGGCGGGGATATTGGATAAAGCTAAAAAGTAGTCAGTTTTGCCGCAAAACGGCACTTGTGAAAACATTTGCAACTTTTACACTAAAAAATACTGGCGTAGAACTTTAGTACATGAAATCTCTTTTCTATTCTGGGATTTAAAAAAAATAATCTATTTTAAATCCATAGCATTCTAATTTATGCTGCCTGCTGATTTCAGGGGTAAGAAGGATTGGGCTGTTGGATTTCAACATGCCTGATCCTTTTGTTCTCAAGGGAGATAAGCTGCCATCTGAGAAGTCTGTCAGCTACATACACTCATATCCTCATGGACAACACATGCATGCTCAGCCGAGCCGAGGGTGTGTGCATATAGGGGGATAGCTATTGAATGACAACTACCTAAGGTGTCTGGGGGTCTTAAAATAATTGATTTTAATGAGACAGCACCTATTACAGCCCTTAGGCAAGATTATAAGAGGGACAATTACCCCGGGACCTCTACTTTGTGCAGCGCACACAACTGACATCTTATTTCAGCGGCATCAAATCTATGGAAACAAGTGGATCCATTGATCTGGCAATCTCCAGCACTAGTTAATTCCCTATATGTTGCTATGTGAGCTCTATATGGCGGTATAATATGGGCATAGAGTGGCACTTATTAGGCCTCTTGCACACGGCCGTTGTTTTGGTCCGCATCCGAGCCGCAGTTTTGACCCATTCAGTTCAATGGGGCCGCAAAAAAAATATATAACCTGTCCTATTCTTGTCCGCGCTTTGCGGACAAGAATAGGCAATTATATTAAAGGCTGTCCGTGCCGTTCCGCAAATTGCAGAACACACGCGGACGCCATCCGTGTTTTGCGTATCCGCAATTTGTGGAACGCAAAACACACAACAGTCGTGTGCATGTAGCCTTAAGCTGATTTTTTATAGCCTTTATATATTTCTCATCCTTCAATATGAGGGGAAGGGTCATAGTGTTATGTCCAGGGGTCTCCACGGTCTTTCATTGACCCCCAGCATGCTGGGTGCTAGTATTTGGCGGTCATACTACCCATGGTATGGGAAATCCTTTTTATAGTATGTTCATCTATGGTTTGCTTAGCTAGGTAAACACTACAGAACATGGAGGACCTGTCATCAGTCGGGGGGAAGGTGGAGGAGGGTAATGTCAGTGAATGTATGCCCTTTTGTCACCCATTCAGCAAATCCTGAGCGTTTCGGTTGACTTCAGCACAATGCCTTAACCTCACGTCATACAGGATCCCGCACCCACCCGACCGGTTCTCTACGGTTCGTGGTGTTCCTGTTGGTGGCTCCTGAGTCCTTCAGACATTGGAACAAAACACATCTTCAAAAATAGGTCTTTTCACCTGCCGTATTAGAAAAGCGATGATGTAAAACTATGACCGCCATGACGCTTACCCTGAAATCAGGAATCCATAGTGGCAGGGCGTCCAGCGGTCCCTAATCTACCGGAACAGTCCTGATTTTAATACGCATGTTTATAGTGTTGACTTGTATAGCGTAAAATTCCTCCCCAATAGGCTACATTCACACGACTGTATGTGTTTTGCGCTCCGCAGACTACAGATCCTCAAAAAACGGAAACTGGCCATGTACATCACACATTTTACATGGGCCCTACAGACGTTCTATAATTTGTGGAACAGCCGCACAGATTCGGACAGAACACGGATGAAGTCCGCATTTTTAGCCGCCCCATAGTAATCAATAGGTCCAGGCGTGCAATTCCAAAAAAAATTGTGGGTTGGACACTGACGAACATACGGTTGTGTGAATGTAGCCAATGCCCGGGCCCCTCGTATTCCATATACTTACCTACATCGCGGGTGATGCTAGGGAGGCTCGTCCCTGACGCGGCCTGCTATTGGCTGCCCGCCCCCCACCGCCATATGTTTTTATCTGAGTCCCGGGGAGATGCAGCGGTGGCCATGCAGGGATCTGGAGCAACGCGGGGTAAGTATATTGTATGCGAGGGGCCCGGGCATTGGGAAGGGGGGGGTCATTATAGGGGTTGGATAACCCTTTTAAGGAGACCTCAAAGGTTCTGGATTATCAGCTTTCCATGCATGGACCTCCTGGGAAGCTTCTGTTGGGCTTGTGCGGATATACATTAGCCAATCTGAACAAGCTGAGCTGCAGTGTAAAGCAGTGGGGTCTGTAGCTTCGCCACACAATTTCGCGTAACCGACAGGAACGGAGCAGAACAGATCGTATTGACTATGAAGGGGTCCTTTCGGGTGAACGTTTTTTTAGCAGTGACAAAAGTCCTGCTCGTTACATAATCACAGCTCTTCTTATATTACATGAGAGGCGTCCACTGTATCATATTAAAGTGTGGAGAAAGCAGTTTTCTCACCCATCCCTTCTGTGTCTTGTTATAATTCACCATGACTGAGGATATTACAGAATGTTCTGGTCTGGAGTATACCTGTGTTCATGGAAGCTCCATTAATCCCCGGTGATTGCTGTGACAGGATCATGTGTAATGTAGCTGGACCTCTTCTGCTGGAACGTGTCCCTGTCAGCAGCGCTAGGACTAAATTTTGCCATAATAATGACATCAGTTTATCCGTATCTACTGTACTGTACCGGGTCTACTGGTGATGAACAGAAAATTGTAGTCACTGTGTACATACATTACTTATCCTGTATTATACTCCAGAGCTGCACTCACTATTCTGCTGGTGGAGTCACTGTGTACATACATTACATTACTTATCCTGTACTGATCCTGAGTTACATCCTGTATTATACTCCAGAGCTGCACTCACTATTCTGCTGGTGGAGTCACTGTGTAAATACATTACTGATCCTGAGTTACATCCTGTATTATACCCCGGAGCTGCACTCACTATTCTGCTGGTGGAGTTACTGTGTACATACATTACATTACTTATCCTGTACTGATTCAGAGTTACATCCTGTATTATACTCCAGAGCTGCACTCACTATTCTGCTGATGGAGTCACTGTGTACATACATTACTTATCCTGTACTGATCCTGAGTTACATCCTGTATTATACTCCAGAGCTGCACTCACTATTCTGCTGGTGCAGTCACTGTGTACATACATTACTTATCCTGTACTGATCCTGAGGTACATGCTGTATTATACTCCAGAGCTGCACTCACTATTCTGCTGGTGGAGTCACTGTGTACATTACATTACTTATAGTATTTCATTCCAGAGCTGTCTTTATATTTCTGATGGTTGTTATTGGAAACGGTCAGCAAGCTTGTCAATAGACACAGTTCTAACAGTATCCTACGTTAGATTACTATGCAGTGCCTGGTGATTCGAACAAAAAGTGATGACCCCCCCCCCCCAGAAACAGCGCTACTCTCGCACACAGGCTGTGTCTGGTATTGCAGCTGTGCTCCATTTAATTGATTACCGCCATACCATAATTCCTATAGAAATGGCTGGATGTCGCCACCTCTCCGGTGTCCTCCGTTATTGAGAGGCAGATGAGATAATTGCTTATAAATCACCATAGCAATACCGCGAGATATAAATATTAACGCATCACCCAGCGACGGGGCAGCAGGCGAGCGTATCCAGCAGGCAACATGATAATATTTGTCTACACGGCCATCCGACCTGCCTGGATCACAGGGTTTTTATTACCGCTCAGGCGTCAGCTATAATAACCACGTTACCATGGTAACAAACACCGCCATTGAAAGCAAATGATGAGCCGAGGATTCACAAGTCGTCACGTTTCTCGGTGCGGACGGCACAGTAGTCAGGCGCCGATATGTGTTCACAGCTCCCACGCTAATTACCAAACGGGAAAAAAGATTTTATTCAGTAACCAAACGAGGCTACATCGTCCAAAATGGTGCCTAACCACCCCAGGGCAATCGATATCGGATCAGCGAGAGTTCCACATCCGGCACCACCCGCCAATCCGCTAAACCCAGACAGAAATGTCGGATTGCTGCGAAACCCAGCATGCAGTTATGTCTCAGACGGATATGTAAATGATTACAGGTGTTGTCTGATTAGACACTGGGTCTTGCCACAAGAGGGCGCAAAAGTGTATCCCTATATAAAGGCTCTCAGAGGCTACTTTTGCGCAGTGTACCTCTTGGTGAGAGATCGCTAAATGCTAGACATGCCTGTACAACGCACTTGAAGACATTTTGGCCAGTTGACAGACTGAGAGAAGCAGGATGGTCATTTCAACGAATTGCCCATCACCTAGGACATTCTGACCTAGCTGTTAGGAGATGTTGGGAGCAGTGGTTACGTGAGGGCACACACATGGCAAACGGGCTCCAGACAGACCATTAGTAGAGAGGATCATGTGATCCACCGACAAACACGAGCAGCTCCCACAGTTTTGTTGCCCACCATCCAGACACAGAGGCACCTTCATTGCACACCTCTGTCTCTGCCCGGACCATTTCCAGTAATGGTGTCATGGCACTCATTACTGTATCCTGCCATGTACAGCCAACCATCTGCAGTGGTGTCACGAAGGAGAAACCTGGACTGGAACCATATAGTCTTCAGGAATGAATCCTGGATGTGTTTGGGATCCCATGTCGTCGGGGAAGTCGGTGGAGGCCTCGCGGTGAGCGCTTCAATCCTGCCTTTGCTGCGGAGCGACACACTGCCCCCACTGCTGGTGTGGTGATCTGGGGAGCAATCGCATACGACAGTCGGTCACGCCTAGTAGTGATACGAGCAGGGGCGGACAGGGAACCTAAAAGTGGCCCCATGTTGTAGGTGTTCCCAAGCTGACAGAAGCTGGGTGAACACAAGTAGGCGAGGCCATAACCTGTAGGCAGGAAGAACCGAAGTAGGCAGGACCAGCAATACCATAGTGCAGCACAAAATACCCCCTCAGTATAAGGCCTCCTGCACACGGACGTTTTTTTTTTTCCCGTTTACTGGACGTTTTTTGTGTTCCGTATACGGTCCGTATACGGAACCATTAATTTCAATGGTTCCGCAAAAAAAAACGGAATGTACTCCGTATGCATTCCGTTTCCGTATTTCCGTTTTTTCCGTTCCGTTTTAACATAGAACATGTCCTATTATTGCCCGCAAATCACAGTCCGTGGCTCCATTCAAGTCAATGGGTCCGCAAAAAAACGGAACACATACGGAAATGCATCCGTATGTCTTCCGTTTCCGTTCCGTTTTTTGCTGAACCATCTATTGAAAATGTTATGCCCAGCCCAATTTTATCTATGTAATTACTGTATACTGTATATGCCATACGGAAAAACGGAACAGAAACGGAAACACAACGCAAACAAAAAACGGAACAACGGATCCGTGAAAAACGGATCGCAAAACACTGAAAAAGCCATACGGTCGTGTGCAATAGGCCTAAGGCCGAATGCACACGGCTGTGAGCGGTCCGTGGTATCCCGGCCTGGCATCCTGCTCAGAGCAGGAGCGCATGGCGTCATTGGTTGCTATGACGCCGTGCGCTTCATGCCGCCACTGTACTACAGTAATACACTGGTATGATCGTGTGCATTCGGCCTAAAATGGTATCATCATCCTGAGGATTGCAATACAGTTGAATTTAGAAGGGCACCTGTGGCTGCTGGTCGGGTGCATAAGTGCCTCATGTTCCTATATTAATTGCTGCTGAGAGCATCAGATCTTCATTTACCTGGCTGGCGGCCATAAGAAGGACTTGGGTGGCCCCCTGAGCATCGGCCCACCGGGAAATTTCCCTGTAGAGTCTATGGCCAGTCCACCCCTGGATATGAGGGACACTAACAGCTCAGTGATATGTGCACGACATCCGGCCACCACAGTGGTTAGAGGCTGTATCTGATTATGTATCCAGGCTGGAGGCCGTATCCCATCTTGTATCCAGGCTGGAGGCTGTATCTTATCCTGTATCTAGGCTAGAGGCCGTATCTCATCTTGTATCCAGGCTAGAAGCTGTATCTTATCCTGTATCTAGGCTAGAGGCCGTATCTCATCTTGTATCTAGGCTAGAGGCCGTATCTCATCCTGTATCTAGGCTAGAGGTCGTATCTCCTCTTGTATCCAGGCTGGAGGCTGTATCTCATCCTGTATTCAGGCTAGAGGCTGTATCTCATCTTGTATCCAGGTTAGAGGCCGTATCCCATCCTGTATCCAGGCTGGAGTCCGTATCTCATCCTGTATCCAGGCTGGAGGCCGTATCTCATCCTGTATCCAGGCTGGAGGCCGTATCTCATCCTGTATCCAGGCTGGAGGCCGTATCTCATCCTGTATCCAGGCTGGAGGCCGTATCTCATCCTGTATCCAGGCTGGAGGCCGTATCTCATCCTGTATCCAGGCTGGAGGCCGCATCTCATCCTGTATCCAGGCTGGAGGCAGTATCCCATCTCATCTCCAGGCTAGAGGCCGTATCTCATCCTGTATCCAGGCTGGAGGCCGTATCTCATCCTGTATCCAGGCTGGAGGCCGTATCTCATCCTGTATCCAGGCTGGAGGCCGTATCTCATCCTGTATCCAGGCTGGAGGCAGTATCTCATCTCATCTCCAGGCTAGAGGCTGTATCTCATCCTGTATCCAGGCTAGAGGCCGTATCTCATCCTGTATCCAGGCTAGAGGCCGTATCTCATCCTGTATCTAGGCTGGAGGCTGTATCTTATCCTGTATCCAGGCTGGAGTCCATATCTCATCCTGTATCCAGGCTAGAGGCCGTATCTCATCCTGTATCCAGACTAGAGGCCGTATCTCATCTTGTATCCAGGCTAGAGTCCGTATCTCATCTTGTATCCAGGCTGGAGGCCGTATCTCATCCTGTATCCAGGCTGGAGGCCGCATCTCATCCTGTATCCAGGCTGGAGGCAGTATCCCATCTCATCTCCAGGCTAGAGGCCGTATCTCATCCTGTATCCAGGCTGGAGGCCGTATCTCATCCTGTATCCAGGCTGGAGGCCGTATCTCATCCTGTATCCAGGCTGGAGGCCGTATCTCATCCTGTATCCAGGCTGGAGGCAGTATCTCATCTCATCTCCAGGCTAGAGGCTGTATCTCATCCTGTATCCAGGCTAGAGGCCGTATCTCATCCTGTATCTAGGCTAGAGGTCGTATCTCCTCTTGTATCCAGGCTGGAGGCTGTATCTTATCCTGTATCCAGGCTGGAGTCCATATCTCATCCTGTATCCAGGCTAGAGGCCGTATCTCATCCTGTATCCAGACTAGAGGCCGTATCTCATCTTGTATCCAGGCTAGAGTCCGTATCTCATCCTGTATCCGGGCTAGAGGCCGTATCTCATCCTGTATCCAGGCTAGAGTCCGTATCTCATCTTGTATCCAGGCTAGAGTCCGTATCTCATCTTGTATCCAGGCTAGAGGCAGTATCCCATCTCATCTCCAGGCTGGAGGCCGTATCTCATCCTGTATCCAGGCTAGAGGCCGTATCTCATCTCATCTCCAGGCTAGAGGCTGTATCTCATCTCGTCTCCAGGCTAGAGGCCGTATCTCATCTCCAGGCTAGAGGAGTGCCAACAGGGTCCTAGAGCCTCCTTTTAATTGTCCAGTTTTCCCCAGTAAATGTCTCCTATTTATTATAATTTGTAACCCCTCCTATATAACATCATTACATTACACATAGAAAATCTCATTCCATCCCAACAAGTCCCTCTTGGTCCAGGATTTTTATTTTTTTGTCATCGAGTGTATTTCGGATCCTCGTCACCAGAACTTCTCTGCTCCATCTTGTGTAGTGGACGAGGCTGTTCCCATTCATTTCATTGGGAGCAGCGCTGCAGTTACCAGCCCCGTCCAGTACATGTGTAGTTCTGGTGACGAGGGGATCAGTGGGGCGCAGGGTGTTGGACCCCTGGGGATAGGCCATCAATATTAGAATCTTGGACAACCCCAACCCCTTGAAAAATATGCTAAAAGTCCTTCTCTACCTCCGTCTCCCCCCCCCCAGTGACTCCCCCAGACCGCACCGTTTACAGAAGGGTCACGTGTACTGCGGATGTCATTTGAACAGAACGCTCTGTAATTCCGATGCTCTGAGTCTGTATATTGAATGAAGGAGTGTCCACCTGTAAAGCACACACAGATAGCGGCTTCGGTGTACACTCATCTGGAGTGAACGGTGGACGGAGGGGAACACGTGGGAGACTGACGACGGGTTATGTGAGGACCAGGCTAAATATATCCAGAGCCACCACACCAAAACATAATCCATACAAGTAGTCATAGTACTGGTAGAGTTGAACTAACACGTTGGACTCTCCACAACGGCACAATAGGTAGCTGCCTACTCCGCCTACCCCTGGCCACAGCCCAGTTCCCACAGTCTTGGAGGTTCACCTTGAGAAAAGCCAAGAACTCAATATCTCATAGACAAATGGGGTCCATTAGATCTTGTTAGCAGTTCATGAAGGTGGCACATCAAGACCAGGTGCAAAAATATAGGTTTATGGACCTCTGATGGTCTTTGCATCAATTAAAGGGGTTCTCAGCTTTGGACAGTCACTAATTGCTAGAATGGCCCCTTGACAATAAGCTGGTCACAATGTGTCCTCTTGCTGGGACCTCCAGCAATCAGCCTATCTGTAGGGAAATCTGGAAGCAAGTGTTCAGTTTTCCTGCAGCGCCACCACAGGGGGAATGAAGCATTACACATTCTCCATGCATGTCAATGGATCGCATGTGTAATGAAGGACAGGGTAGGTCCTCCAAAGCCAGAGACCTTCTTTGGCCAAGAGGAGAGGATTCTGAACAGAGGACCCCCCTCTATTAACATTCTCTAATGGGGTAGTTTTAGGGTTTTCTAATGTGGACAACCCTTTTAATTATCAATTCCTTATGGTTTTCATGATCTCTGCTTGCTGTTATCCAGTAGGAGCCTTCCTTGCTCAAAGGTCATACACAGGCGCAGGCCTTGTAACGGGATACAGATCTGATAACCATTCTGTAAGTGTATCGCAGTCCAATCTAATACTGAGCTCTAGATCTCCTATCTGGTTGCCTGCAAACTCCTTTAGGGCAGGGATAGGCAACCTCCAGCTGCTGTAAAAACTACAACTCACAGCATGCATGCATACTTGCTCTGTCCTTCTCAGAACTTCCATAGAAATGAATAGAGCATGTTGGGAATTGTAGTTTCACTACAACAGCTGGAGTCCCGAAGGTTGCGGACCCCTTCTCTAGGGGGATCTCAGGAGCTTACTGTTTTTATTATTGAATTCAATGCGTGAACAGTATGCAGTGAGCTCCCTCTAGTGGTGGTGAAGAACAGAATTTTATCATTTATCGCATAATTTTTATGTGAAGGATTTGTAGCTCTACCAGAAAAATAGAGCACTGATCCTATATACATATCAAGAAATGAAAGGGGTATTCGGGTGCTTAGGATAGGCTATCAATATCTGACTGGTGGGGGTCCGAATCCCATCACCGCCTCCAGTCAGCTCAGGCTCCTTCACTTGAATGGGGCTGAACTGTGCCTAGGCCAAGTGACCGATGAGCGCGAAGTCACTGGCCGAGGAAAAGAGGCTGCAGCGCTCATCGAAGCGTTGCAGCCTCATTAAACAGCTGATCGGCAGTGGTGCAGTCAATTGGAACCCCACCAATCAGATATGGATGACCCGTCCTGAGGATAGACCCTCAATATCCAACCCCTTTAATCTGCACAGAATCTTGCACCAGTTGTGTTCAGAGTGGACATTCCCTTTAAATCAAACTTTCTCTTTGCCCTAAAAATCAAAAGTGACCTCATCAGATATTGTTATTCTCATGCCTGCGTCACCGCGTGTGAATTCTTCTACTTCCATATTTGGTGCTCCGTCCGCTCGTAATCATTAGAGTGTTTGCTGAGCGTTAATACACATATGATGTCACTGTGACTTTCAGGACATTAAGGATTCGGCTTCCTGGCAGCCGGTGACTCTGACTAATATTCAGGAACTCGTAACCCTCCTTGTGTTCTGCACCTCACCGGTCAGGGCTAACGCATTTAATTTCCCACACAGAACATTATTATTGGTACCAATGTGATTGTCTAAGGGCCCTAAAAAGTGATGGTCTGTCCACTTCTTCTTTTATATTGAAGGCCTATCCTCAGAGGAGAGTCCAACACCCCGCACCCCTTGACGATCAGCTAGTTTGGCGCTAGAACTACAGCTCCATCCATCTTGTAGTGGCCGAAGCTGGTTACTGCAGCGCTGCTCCTATTGAAGTGAATGGGAGAGGCTCCTCCCACTACAAGATGGAAAGAGTTATGTCTTCTCGGCATCAGATCTACTGCCGAACAGCTGAGTGTCGGAGGTGTGGTATGTCAGACCCCCCCAAACAGAGGATAGGCCGTCAATATTAAAGGGAACCTGTCATCACCTTTAT
This sequence comes from Bufo bufo, assembly GCF_905171765.1. NCBI lineage: Eukaryota > Metazoa > Chordata > Amphibia > Anura > Bufonidae > Bufo > Bufo bufo. Next base: position 26,884,352 of record NC_053395.1, on the reverse strand, counting down.
GCTGCCCATACTAACGGCAGAATAAAGTAGAGACAGGTGAGTTGATTTCAGCGCTCTGCCATTTAAAAGTAAGTGGTTGCCGAGAACCAACATCACAATCATTGCAGACCGGCCCTGGAAAAGAGTCATGGCCACCTGAGACAGTGGCAGATCCAGGGGGGAAAGTGTCAACGGGGCAATTGCCCCCCCCCCCCCGAGCTGGCGGCGACGGGGCACAGGGAGATGAGCGCTTCCATTGTGGAAGCGCTCATCTCCATAGTCATCTGTATCGCCGTCCTCAGGACAGAGATACAGATGGCTGTGCTGAGGCAGGGGAGGGAGAGGTGTGTCCCTTTCCCTTCCTCTGATAGGCTGCAGGCACTAGGCCGGCAGCCTATCAGAGGCCGGCGCAGGCGCCGCGATGATGTCATCGCGCCGCCTGAGCCGTACAGCGCGGGACACAGTCCGGAAGAGGTCTGCATCGCTGACATGGAGGTAAGTGTGTGTTTTTTTTTGTGTTTTTATTTTTATTTTTATATATGCAATACTTTTACTGGCACGGGGGGGGGGGGGGGGCTGTTATTGCTGGCACATGGGGGGCTGTTATTAATACTGGCACATGGGGGGGCTGTTATTAATACTGGCACATGGGGGGCTGTTATAAATACTGGCACATGGGGGGCTGTTATTGCTGGCACATGGGGGCTGTTATTAATACTAGCACATGGGGGGCTGTTATTAATACTGGCACATGGGGGGCTGTTATAAATACTGGCACATGGGGGGCTGTTATTGCTGGCACATGGGGGCTGTTATTAATACTAGCACATGGGGGCTGTTATTAATACTAGCACATGGGGGGCTGTTATTAATACTGGCAGATGGGGGGCTGTTATTAATACTGGCAGATGGGGGGCTGTTATTAATACTGGCACATGGGGGGCTGTTATAAATACTGGCACATGGGGGGCTGTTATTGCTGGCACATGGGGGCTGTTATTAATACTAGCACATGGGGGCTGTTATTAATACTAGCACATGGGGGGCTGTTATTAATACTGGCAGATGGGGGGCTGTTATTAATACTGGCAAATGGGGGGCTGTTATAAATACTGGCACATGGGGGGCTGTTATTGCTGGCACATGGGGGCTGTTATTAATACTGGCACATGGGGGGCTGTTATTAATACTGGCACATGGGGGGCTGTTATTATTACTGGCACATGGGGGGCTGTTATTAATACTGGCAAATGGGGGGCTGTTATAAATACTGGCACATGGGGGGCTGTTATTGCTGGCACATGGGGGGCTGTTATTAATACTGGCACATGGGGGGCTGTTATTAATACTGGCACATGGGGGGCTGTTATTAATACTGGCACATGGGGGGCTGTTATTAATACTGGCACATGGGGGGGCTGTTATTAATACTGGCACATGGGGGGCTGTTATTAATACTGGCACATGGGGGGCTGTTATTAATACTGGCACATGGGGGGCTGTTATTAATACTGGCACATGGGGGGCTGTTATTAATACTGGCACATGGGGGGCTGTTATTAATACTGGCACATGGGGGGCTGTTATTAATACTGGCACATGGGGGGCTGTTATTAATACTGGCACATGGGGGGCTGTTATTAATACTGGCACATGGGGGGCTGTTATTAATACTGGCACATGGGGGGCTGTTATTAATACTGGCACATGGGGGGCTGTTATTAATACTGGCACATGGGGGGCTGTTATTAATACTGGCACTTGGGAGGCTGTTATTAATACTGGCACATGGGGGGCTGTTATTAATACTGGCAAATGGGGGGCTGTTATAAATACTGGCACATGGGGGGCTGTTATTGCTGGCACATAGGGGCTGTTATTAATACTGGCACATGGGGGGCTGTTATTAATACTGGCACATGGGGGGCTGTTATTAATACTGGCACATGGGGTGCTGTTATTAATACTGGCACATGAGGGGCTGTTATTATTACTGGCACATGGGGGGCTGTTAATACAGGCACATGATTGGGGGCACTATAGGGGCATCTACTGAGGCCACAAAGAAGGGGTGTTTTATATGGGGCGCTCTGTACAGAACAATTTTCTACTGGGACACATTATGGTGGGTACTATGGGGAAGGGGGGAGAGGAGTACTATGGGGTCATCTACGGGGGGCACTAAGAAGGGGTATTTTATACTTGCAAATTATGGGGGACACTGAGGGCATCTACTGGAGCATTTTATACTGGTACATTATGGGGGGCACTAGGAGGAAGGAGGGTGTGGAGCACTATGGGGGCATTTACTGGGGGCACTATATAGGGGTATTTTATACTGGCACATTTAGGGGGCACTATGGGGACATTAGCTCACCTGGGGGCATTACAAGGGGGTATTTTTTGCACTGTCACATTATAAGAAGAATTATTTCTACTGGGGGGGCATTATGGTGGGCTTTATTACTCCCCCCATTGTATGACCCCCCCCCCCTAGTAGCAGCCTCTCTCTGCTCTGCTATCCCTCTGCCTCTTCTCCAAATCCTTATTATGAAATCTTTCTCATTAGGATAAAACACATCAGCTCCGCCGAGCCCCCGGCCAAAGTGTTGAAGTGGTGTCCGAGATCCCCAAGGGCCAAGCCAAGTAATTGTAAGTTTTCATGTGAAATATGTTTATGTTATACACATATAGCCTACATTGTGCCACACAATGTACAGTATACCGCTACACTGTGCCACCCAATATACAGTATACCTCTACACTGTGCCACACAATATACAGTATACCTCTACACTGTACCCCACAATATACAGTATACCGCTACACTGTGCCACACAATATACAGTATACCTCTACACTGTGCCACCCAATATACAGTATACCTCTACACTGTACCCCACAATATACAGTATACCGCTACACTGTGCCACACAATATACAGTATACCGCTACACTGTGCCACCCAATATACAGTATACCTCTACACTGTGCCACACAATGTACAGTATACCGCTACACTGTGCCACCCAATATACAGTATACCTCTACACTGTACCCCACAATATACAGTATACCGCTACACTGTGCCACACAATATACAGTATACTGCTACACTGTGCCACACAATATACAGTATACCTCTACACTGTGACACACAATATACAGTATACCTCTACACTGTGACACACAATATACAGTATACCGCTACACTGTGTAGTCTGTTCTATAAGCACCATTGTTTTGTGGCGGCGGACAGAAAATAATCTGAAAGTGCCCCTCCTGAGACCAGGCTCTGGATCCGCCACTGACCTGAGAAGAGTCATGAATTCCTGCTCTCCTGCTGATGGCTGACAGTCTTCTACCTTTCCCTCTAGGAGAGAACTGCCAATCATCAGCAGATGGGGGGAGAGCAGGAGATTATAATAACCAGGACTCTTCTCAGGCAGATTTGACTCTTTTCAAGGCCTGGGCTGCAATGATTATGATGCTGGTTCTCGGCAACCACTTACTTTTAACTCATGAGCGACACACCGCTGACATCAGCATTTCTGTCACTACTTTATGCCGCCCTCAGTGAGATCAGCATAAAGTTGATGACAGGTTCCCTTTAAAGGAGTGGACAATCCCTTTAATTTCAAAGATAATATTGGGCAAGTCTTTTCTGAGCAACTCTCTGTAATGTCTGGGAACACTCTGGAGGGCATCTTAAAGGAGTTGTCCGGTTGGAGGAAATTTTATTTATTTACTTAAAAAAATAAAATACATTCTATATATATATATATATATATATAGTGTGGCAATGGAGCTGCCAGAGGGCCATTGAAATGGTGTATCTCACCCAGAGGAGCCGGGTGAGAACAGGAAAGGTTTTCCCCACTGTCTGCAGCAGCTAGGCCGGTAATTAAGAGAATTAGCAGCCAGCTGAGGAGCTCAGGTAATGGTGGGCTGAGCATCTCAATTAGGGCTCCCAGTCTGGGGAAGGAGCAGGTTGCGCCAAGGCCTGCGGGAGCCGGGACCCTCCGACCCTGTGTGGGGTAAACACGGTACTGTGTTTTGGGGAGCTGCGTGGTAGACCCAGATCCCGATAGAGAGGGGGAACTACTGTATAATCAGTGGCCAGACGGCCTAGGATTTGTGTTTATGATTTATGTTTGATCTGCTGTTTAATATGACAATAAAGCTGGCTGTGGCCAGTTTGCACCCAAATCTGCAGTGTTGGAGTGGCTTCTTGAGGTGTGCCAACCGTCTAAGCGGAGAAGACGGCGATCCTGGAATGCTAAGTGACCCCGAGATGTCACAATAGATATACTCACCAATCCCCTGCAGCTCCCGTTCCGACATATCCCGCTGGTCTCTACTTCTTGATGCCTCTTGACATAGGAAATAGACCACTTGGCCAATCACTGATCACTGCAGAGACCCGCCCCTGCATGTGATTGGCTGAGCTGTCATTTCCTGTTTGTCAGCAGGAAGTGAAGACCAGCAGAGATCCAAGAAGAGCAGGAGTGGGAGCGGTGAGAGTATCGCTTCTTTTTTTTATTCCATTCTGAAGCTTTTTTTCCCCCTTTTTTTTTTTTGGGACAACCCCTTTAAAACTTTGTCTTGAATTACGGCAAGAGAGGACATTCACCATTATCACCAATTAAAACTATCTGCTCACGACAGTCGCAAGGTCACTTTTCACCATCATCGCAGTCGCGTCACCTGTACGGTATTTCACTCTGTGCTCCAGAGCTGCGCTTCTCTGTGTGACTGAAGACAGGATGTTCAACCAAATCAGCCAGGTCTTTAGTCACCTGGTCACCAAGCATGCCCACAAGAATCTATGCCCCCCATCCCAATTCCTTTTACACTCAAATTTGGCCCATTTTATGCCTTCACATGGCCTTACCCTTATGGGCCCCATATACCCCAAATCTAGCAATTCCACCATTCACTTGGATGGAAGTCACTGGCGCAGAGGTGTTTTATTGACACCCCGGGGGTGTAGTTGTACCGAGGTTGTAGGGCGGTTTTTGCTCTTGTTACACGATTCTTGCCTTGTCCTCGGTACGTGCAAGTGGAATAGAAGCTGGAATTACAATATGGCTCCAGCGTTATTTAGTGAGGGCAAACATTCTGTACGTACTGTTCTCAGTGTCCTCATCCACAGCATTGTCGTTGTTATATCCAGAGCCAGTAAGTGTGGAACACAAAAAGCTATTCTAGGCAGCTTGCTACTAATCATCCCAAGTCTGAGGAACAGAATGCCAGAAGTGCAGTAAAGACTGACACACAGCAAGGGAGAATTAAGTTGGCTGGAAAATATCTTCCCATATATTCTATTAGGATATATGAAGTTATTTGGGGAGGGGGAGGGGGGGGGGGGGCTAATCAGGACTCCCTGGTAGTAGCCAGAGAGAAAAAAGTCGCTACACAAAGCAAAGACACAGCGGATTACATGGACACATTGGTGAAAATGAGCAGTCAGCCAGTGACCGTGACTAACAGGATTGAAGATCGCTGCTTGCTTTTAGGGAATGGAAACTCATCCTTAGGCTACATGCACACGACCGTATGTGTTTTGCGGTCTGCAAAAAAAACAACTGATGCCATCCGTATGCCATCTGTTTTTGTTTTTTTTGCGGATCCATTTTAACAATGCCTAAAACGGACAAGAATAGGACATGTTCTATTTTTTTTGCGGGGCTATGGAACGGACATACTGATGCGGACAGCACACGGTGTGCTGTCCGCATTTATTGCGGACCCATTAAAATGAATCCTATCCGCAAAAAAAAAACGGAACGGACACGGAAACAAGCAACGTTCGTGTGCAGGTAGCCTTAGACTTGAATGCACTGTAAAGAACCATGCACAAGCTACTATATCGGCTGCACATGGTCCATAAAGCTGGGGGGGGGGTTAGGATATATGCACAAGTGTTTTCATTCACTGACAGCATGCGCAGATTTTGAAATGGTTAAGGAAAAGTGTTGATCATGAAGACGCAGCATTTGCTGCTTCTAAGGGTGGAAAGTGAGTGTATCCCTCCTCCTAGAGAATCAGTATGTGAGAGATGGAGGAAACCCCTATCCCCATAGGAGGGTGCACCCCATAATTCGTGATTGCTTTAACTCTAGGGGTTGTTCCCCTATCTGGGCCTGACCCCTGGAACCCCAACCAATTATGAGATTGGGGATTCCTGTGCCCCAACCCCCATATGAAAGAAGCGACAGGGTGCATGCTCCATTCATATGGGGGCCTCCATTCTTGTGATTAGTGGGGGTTCCGGGGTCAGAATCCCTCCTCAATAGAGGATGTACTTTATAATCTGTGGCTGCAAGGGCATTTTCTTACATTCACTTCTCTGCATCCAAATGGGTGAAAATAACAAGAAAATGAAACTCTGCACACAAGTTGTTAAATTCACATTGTTTATTGATTGATCATCAAACTGTACATTCTTTGATGCCATCGGTGGATGATCGGTAAAGTGCAAGCACCCCCCCTCCCAACCATCAATACAATGGATGACATTACACAGCAAAGAAATAATAAAAAAAAACAATAACAAAAATCAGCGTTGCCCTTTAAACCGCCGGATAAGGGAACGTGCTTGGCTCATTACATTCTGTCCGGGTCTATAAAAAGCTTCGGGCCGGGCCCACACTGTGCAAATATTTTCAGTCCACACAGGATCATTGATTCCCAGGCGTACTACGGTATGTGGCCGAAACACAAGCAACACAATCAGGGGCTTAGCTATGGGGGGCAGAGGCTGCCTAGGTCCTATAGGGGGGCCCCCAAAGAGTATTTGACCCATAGGTGACATACCATATACATAGGGGGCCTGATGAAGATTTTGCAGGCGCTTTAAGTTAACTCTCCCCAGATCACTTGTAAAATACAATTACATATCTATAGTAAAACAAAAACAAAAACAGAAAGGTTTTTTTACATTTAAAAAAAATAAAAAATCAGCAGCAAAATTTGATCCAAGTCATCAATGCCTAAAAACTTTCCTACTGTATCCACCACTTCGCCAGCACCTATAGGTGATATGCACACTAGATTTTACCCATTTCCCCCTTTTTTTTTTTAACATTTTTTAATCGCAAATAGCATAGAACAAATGATCGCATTGACCTCTATGGTGATCAAAGAAGTCGGTATTGCGTTACGGATATTACCCCCTCCCCATAATATTCACAAATCTACATAGTGTGCACAAGACCTAAAGGCAACCAGTAACCAACCATAGGACTACAAGTCCCAGCAGCACAGATCAGAATCTGGTTAGCACAATGTACAGGGACTTTGGGTCCCGCAAACGCCAAAGAGCCACACTTGGCGATCTATGGCTCAGAAGAGGCAACATGACTTGCGTTCCTCAGGAGCGAGCAGCCTCTCCTAAATTTTCCATCTCCGTCAGTTCAGGGGACCAGGGTTCCTCTAAGACAAGATACAACTCTGCTGCTTCCGGCGAGGCTGTTTCTTCCTGGGTTCTGGTTGTGCGCTGGCTCGGCGCCGCTCTAAGGCAGGGCTCAGTAAGCAAGGGAGGTTAACCCTTCGCAGCAGTTCCTCAAACACCTCCTGGACTTTTTGGTTGAGCTTGGCTGAGGTCTCCACGTAGCCGCTGTCCCATTCCAGTTCTGCAGTAGCCGCAGCCTGTAGTGCCATGAGCTGTCCTGTCTGAGATTCCACGCCGGGGAACAAGTCCGTCTTATTTCCAATGATCACGATGGGCACGTCGGTCTCCCCCTTGATCCGGTGGATCTCTTCCCTTAGTCTCTCCACCTCTTGGAAGGACTCTAGGTCTGCCAGCGAGAAGACCAAGGCGAAGGCGTCTCCTTGCTGGATACGCAGCTTCTGCATGGCCGGGAAGGAGTAGCTGCCGCTGGTGTCCACGATTTCGATACGTAACTGGAGGGCATTTGGCTCCGGGTCCAAGCAGTAGACCTCCTCCACCGTGCACCGGTGTCTTGGCTCGAAGCGGTCATATAACAACTGCTGGATCAAGGCTGTTTTGCCCACGCCGGCAGCTCCCATGAAGACCAGGCGAACTGTCCCATTGGATTGCACCGAGATGGACATGGTGATGTCTCCTTGGAGTTGGATCGCTAGAGGAGAGCTGTGGAGCTGATGTGCTGCAGAGGTGACCTGTACACGTCTGTATCAGATGAGAAGCTCTGCACGCCTCGGCTCCTCAGTCACTAATAGTCCTCACACCCACAGCTCACAACCTGCAACTTCTCATCTGCAACTCCTACTTTTATGCTGCAGTCCTCACAGCTCCAGCCAATCAGCCGCCACCGTCATGGAGGGGGGGGGAGGGGGGGCAGAAGCCATGTGCCAAGATAATTAGACTTTTTTTCCCCTACACAATACACGTGTCTTCTGTGTTCAATGCAACTTATCCAAGAGAGAGAGGATGGGGGAGGTGCAGGCTGCAAATCTAAAGATTCTAGAAGGGACCGAGGAGCCGCCCCGCCTAATACTATAAGGCAGGGGGGCACAACCTTTTCTGGTTGGGGGGGCCACATTGTCAGCCTCAACCAATTCCAATGGCCGAAAATAAAACTTAAAGGGGTATTACCAACTGAAATACTGTATTTTTGGCATATTGAACATACAGTATATACTATAAATGTCATAGTTACAGTTCTAAGACTCCCATCTAATAGGAGAATACATGAAAGAAGCCATAAGACATAGACCTACATGTCTTTTGCCAGATGCTTGGGGGCCGCACAGAATGGTATTGAGGGCCACATGTGGCCCCCGGGCTGCAGGTAGTGCACCCCTGCTAGAAGGTAGAAGCTCCACCCAAGACCTGGTGCCTGCCACGTGAGAAGATACCAGTGTTATGAATGGCACGATAGATAGATAGATAGATAGATATGAGATAGAAATAGAGATAGATAGATAGATAGATAGATAGATAGATATGACATAGATAGAGAGACAGATGGATATGAGACAGATGGATATGCGATAGATAGATAGATATGAGATAGACGATAGATAGATATATAGATATGACATAGATAGACATTAGAAAGATGATAGATAGATAGATAGATAGATATGACATAGATAGACATTAGAAAGATGATAGATAGATAGATAGATAGATAGATAGATAGATATGACATAGATAGAGAGACAGATGGATATGAGATAGATAGATAGATAGATAGATAGAATAAAACAGTGCCCAGGGTATGATACATGTTTCGGTGTTAGGTTCCCAGTGAATACATAATATAGTCCTGTCTGTGTGACCCACGTAGTTCTCTACCAGTTAGTGACCTGAAAGGATTAAATGAAGCTTGTAATTGAAAGGTCTTTTTATAAGTATTGGTGTTTGTTTATTTGTAAAAAGTAATTGGTTTTATTGTATATTTTTGTTATTGCCAGTTCTAACTATTTAAGGCTACTTTCACACTAGCGTTGTTTGAATCCGGCGGGCAATTCCGTCGCCTGAACTGCCCGCCGGATCCGGAAAAAACTTGTGAAAACGGATTACATTTGAATCCTGATCAGGATTTTGATCACAATGAAAAAATGCATTGGAAAAAACGGATCCGCCATTTATGGACTTTAACTTTTTTTCACATTTTTCGGGTTTAACATGTAAAAGGCGGATCCGGTTTGACGGAACACACGGCACCGGATCCGGCATTAATGCAAGTCAATGGGGAAAAATGCCGGATCCGGCGTTTAGTCAAAGTGTTCCGGATTTTTGGCCGGAGGTAAAAATACAACATGCTACGGTTTTCTGAAAAGCCTGATCAGTAAAAAACACTGAACTGGATGCATCCTGAACGGATCGCTCTCCATTCAGAATGCATGGGGATAAAACTGATCAGTTCTTTTCCGGATTTGAGCCCCTAGGACGGAACTCAGCGCCGGAAAAGAAAAACACTAGTGTGAAAGTACCCTAAATACTATAGGACCAATACAGCGAATGCCTGAAGAAGGGAGCGTGACCCCCAAAAATGTCACAAGCTGCATGTGTGAACACGCTGCCTTTCCACCTGAACTGAAATGGAAGAACTAATGGATGGTCTTGGACTGTATTCAGATGCTGCGTTTTTTTCAATTGCCATGGATAACGCATATGAATTTGTGCTGTGAAACTGTGATGAAGAACTTTGTCTGAAGAAGTAAACGCACTTTAAATGAAGTCGTTGTTGTGTCCCGTCTACGGTCCAGATGCCAATACAACAGGTAATGTATGAGTATGAAAATATGATACTTATTTACTTTGGGCATGGAAAATGGATATGCTCCAGATACATATAAATATCAATTTTTTCCCGCAGCGGTTTACAGTTCTCCAGAATGAGAGTGAGACATTTCCAGTACATGAGAACAATAGATAAAACTAACCTAGTCTGTGTTGTCACAGAGGTGGAGCAGAGCGCTCAGCAGTGACAACTGCAAAGCTGAGCATGACCACCAGAGGGCACTAAACACATGGTCTGAGCCCAGCTGTGGTGTACTGCACGCTCACATAGAGCATTGCCTGACATGGGTTTTAGACAGAATACATACAGACAAGGCTGTCCACACTTGATATTCAGTCCTTATAGGATTTTTCCAGGACCCGGCAGGTCCCACAATGCCACCTCAATTGCAAACTTTCTGCTATAGTTGTATTCTGTGTAATCTACTTACTATTCCGAAATCGTTTGGATCGGGCTTTCAGGAACCCGGTCAGGTAGCGCTCCCTTTTCTGATAATCCAACTTCCACGGGTGTCTCCTTCTTTTACCAAGTTTTTGGCCTGGGCTAAGGAGGGGACTTCATTTCTACCAGGACCAGAACTATTCCTCTACGTGGCGCGTGCGCAAACTCCTGAATACACCTCACCTGTACATGCACCAGGGAGAGGAGTAGTTCTGGTCCTGTCCACAGTGGAAGTGACATCCCGTTCATAGCCCAGGCCAGAAATCTGGTAAAAGACGTGCCGTCTGCGGAAGCTGGATTTTCAGAAGAGGAGCATCACATGATTGGGTTCCTGGGAGGCTAATCCACCCAACTTCTGGATAGTAAGTACAATTCTTAATTGTAGGTCTTCTGAGAGCTCTTTTGTGCGAGGCATCATTCACATCAGGCAATGCTTCTTGTGAAAAGCAAACCCAGAACTGGTGTGTGTTTTTTATAGGGCAGGGCAACTGTAGCCAACACCTCCAATTTCATCTCATTGATTGGCCTTCAGTTGGCTGACACCTAACTCCAATTAGCTCTTGGAGATGTCTTTAGTCTAGGGGTTCACATACTTTTCCACCTGCACTGTGAATGTTTACATGGTGTGTTCAATAAAAACATGGTAACATTTAATTATTTGTGTGTTATTAGTTTAAGCAGACTCTGATTGTCTATTGTTGTGACTTAGATGAAGATCAGATCACATTTTATGACCAATTTGTGCAGAAATCCATATCATTCTAAAGGGTTCACATACTTTTTCTTGCAACTGTATATTACAAACTGTCTCCTACGGTGTGTACTGGTTAATTAAGGTGAGTTTGCGGAACCTGCCGGGTCTTGGAAACCCCATTTAATACGAACAGTATAGCGCACTCTATGTGGCTTGTTGCGCAGCCATTTCTAGTACTTTTCTGTCTGGTGAGAGTTTTGTGAAGGACGTTACACATATTTTCACCTTTGTGCACTGCGGTCATAGTCTTGATGTAGCAGGGCATTATTTAGCCAGCAGCAGTGTCAATGGAGCTCAATGGAATCTTAAACAAGTCTCAGCCCTCGGGCAGCTGCGGCTTTTTATCAGCATGGAAGATATCCAGATAGTGATAGAATTGTGGCATGTTTATCACTGACATTTTCCACAGTTCATTGCAGATGAAAACAAAAACAAGAGCAGCTGAATGGACAAGAACATGGGATAACAGGGAGGCAATGCAAGGAGGGGGCGGCCGATGCAGGGTACGGGGTTTACCGCTGAAGCTGCAGGAATATAACTGGAGACTATGTGTATTGTTGGGGCTTTAGATTTGGGCGAAGATGCGGGAACTCAGGTTCTCCATCCAATTCTCAAGCCCATAAAATTTCCATGGGACCATAGGCTGGGCCCAGGCTTGGAGACAACAAGTCATGCAGAAGACAAACCCATTTGGAACTGACTTTGGAGCCAATCGCTTACCACTATGGTCTGAATTCATTTTTGGAGGTCACCTTCTATGATGTATCCTAAGAAAAATGTACTTCAACCTAGTTCTAGATGCTCCTATTGAGCCTCCCTGCTCCAACAATAGACATGTCTGCTTGACCATCTCTGCTTGACAGTTTCTACACAAGTCCTGAAGAACTTCATGAGAACATCCATGCCTCTCAACCCTCAAAGCTGCTGGCTTAGCTTACTGGAAATATCTTTCACTATGCCAGACGCTGTTATGGGTCCAAGCCAAGCTTCAGATCAGACCCCTAGGATGGAACATTGACTGGACCGCATTAATGGCTCCCTAACGTATAAGAAGATGACTTATTTGCATCGTGGTAGACCTGACATATGTCATTAGATATGGTGCCCATGGTAGGAGTCACCCTACACTGCCTGTTTGTTGGGTACTCGCTCACCTTAGCACCCTGAAAGATAGCACACACGCATCTAAGCCCTGTTACCGCCACCCCAGAAGTAATAACTTGGTTCCCGAGGATCAAGCTTCTTAAGTGTATGACTGATCTTGATCAATTCTTTGGGATTAGTCTGAATCAACAGGTAAATCCTGGATTACAAATGTAGTCTCATCCCAAATAATCTTCAAGAACTCAGGTTGGCCGGGAACGGATAATATGTTTGGGCGAACCTGGTCCTCTTTGATATTTCAAGGTGCCCATACAACTCGTCCAACAGCTCTCTCTCTCCCAACTCCCCCATATATACACACTCTGTCTAATGGGAAGAGTGGAGAAAGACTTCACCAGAAGCTACTTATCTCATGGGAGAACAAAAGGATTGAGCATTGAAATTCAACGCCGCACAATCCTTCTCTCCCCTGGGAGCTCTCATATACGTAAGATTGTCTGCCGGCCCTGACGAAAATGGAGGGTTTGGCTGACAATAGACTAATGTATAGGGGGTCTATGATACACTTGGGCATCTAGATGGTGAAAGCACCTAAAGATTCCTCAGGAAACACATGCCAATTACAGGGATCTTCCTCCTGGTTTGCGCCACCACATACTATGGAGATAGGAGGGTTTCAAACCTGTTTTCTTCACAGTCCCATCCTTGGCCAGTTGTGCTTGCCCTCCTTTAATCATGTTCTTCTAGCATTGGAAAGGGTCAGCAAGTTGCAGGGATGGAGTTACTTGTCTTCACTCTCTGTAGGACCCATGGCATCTGCAATGTGCCCTCTATGGTATGATGGGTTGGTGGCACAATGCTCTATTGCAGCCATCCAGGTGCAACCCAAAGCTGACCATACACGAAACAAGCTGTTGGCTGAACCCTCTCCCATAGACGTGCACTCCCAGATTGTCCAAATTGTATGTGTAGCTCAAAAGAAGGAGAGATAAGCAGTTGCCAGACTCCTATTATAAAGCTTATCTCCTGGATGAACAAGACTATCAGGAATATTAGAAATCAAAATGCCCCAAACTTTCTTTATACCATCAGGACACGGTTGTGTATATTGAAAGGACACATATATATACGTGGTGGGAACAGAAAAGTGAAGGGCTGCATCAGTCTTTAAAGGGTTTCTGTCACTAGAATTTTCACTATTAAACTGGCTGACATTAGCGATGTGCTAATGTCGGCTGCACCTACAGTGAGGAACACTGCAAGTTCTCCCACTTAGAAATCACAAAGGGGTCTCAAATTTACATTTTAGGTGCATTTCCACTCTGAGAGACAGAATAAAAAAATAAAAAAAAATAAGGAAATCACATTGTCTGATTTTCAAAGAATGTATTTGTCTTTGCACTGCTGAACATAAGTATTTGAACACCTGAGAAACAGCGAGAATTATGTCTCTCAAAGACCTGTTACTGTGCCTTTAAAAAGTCCACCTCTACTCCACTCATTAATCTTACTTAGTAGCACCTGTCTGAGCTCTTTAAAGACACCTGTCCACCCCACAGTCAGTCAGACGCCAACTACTACCATGGGCAAGACCAAAGAGCTGGCAAAAGACACCAGAGACAAAATTGTGGACCTCCACAAGGCCGGAAAGGGCTACAGGGCAATTGTCAAGCAGCTTGGTGAAAATAGATCAACTGTTGGAGCAATTGTTAGAAAATGGAAGAGGCTAAAGACAACTGTCAGTCTCTCTCGGACTGGGGCTCCATGCAAGATCTCACCCCGTGGGGTATCACTGATGATAAAAAAGGTGAGGAATCAGCCCAGAACTACAAGGGAGGAGCTGGTCAATGACCTGAAGAGAGCTGGGACCACAGTTTCAAAGGTCACTGTCGGTAGAACACTACGCCGTCATGGTTTCAGATCATGCATTGCACGGAAGGTTCCCCTGCTCAAGTCATCACATGTCCAGGCCCGTCTGAAGTTTGCCAATGACCATCTGGATGATCCAGAGGAGGCCGGGGAGAAAGTCATGTGGTCAGATGAGACCAAAGTAGAACTTTTTGGTCTAAACTTCACTCGTTGTGTTTGGAGGAAAAAGGATGAGTTGCATCCCAAGAACACCATCCCTACTGTGAAGCATGGGGTGGGGGGGGGGGGGGTGAACATCATGCTTTGGGGGTGCTTTTCTGTGAAGGGGACAGGACGACTGCACTGTATTAAGGAGAAGATTTTGAGCAACAACCTCCTTCCCTCAGTCAGAGCATTGAAGATGGGTTGTGGCTGGGTCTTCCAACATGACAACGACCCGAAGCACACAGCCAGGATAACCAAGGAGTGGCTCCGTAAGAAGCATATCAAGGTTCTGGAGTGGCCGAGCCAGTCTCCAGACCTAAATCCAAAAGAACATCTTTGGAGGGAGCTGAAACTCTGTGTTGCTCAGCGACAGCCCCAAAACCTGACAGATCTAGAGGAGATCTGTGTGGAGGAGTCGGCCAAAATCCCTGCTGCAGTGTGTGCAAACCTGGTCAAGAACTACAGGAAACGTTCGACCTCTGTAATTACAAACAAAGGCTTTTGTACCAAATATTAACACTGATCTTCTCAGATGTTTAAAAACTTATGTTCAGCAGAGCAAGACAATCTCGCTCCGTTCAGCATACGGCGCAGGCGTGGTGAGGGAAGGATGCTCGCTTGCTGCCAGCTTCCTCACCGCACCTGCGCCGAATACTGAACGTCGCGAGAATTCCCCAGCGCACAGAGGCGGCAGGAGGATGCGAACGCTGCCTGGCCCTGTCAATCAAGACTTGGGGGTGTGTAATGGGGGCATGAATAATCACAAGAATAGCATAGTTAGTTGCAGCTGACATTGGCACATCGCTAATGTCAGACAGTTTAATAGTGAAAATTCCAGTGACAGAAACCCTTTAAGGTCAGCAGGAACACAACGGGTTAAACCCGTTTTCCAACATATTTTTGGCATTAACCCTTCCCCACGTCCACTAGCTGGCTGGTAGCGTTCTCAGTAATTGTGTTGGTTCTTCTATAAATATTCGACTTCTCCACCTTCTGCTCGCATATTTACAGATCTGCTGTTTGCAGTAGAAAATTAAAGCATCTGGCCAGTGTTTGACTTACTACTCAGTGCTCCAAACCTCCCTGTTTTATGGCCCTCAATGTTTTGATATAAAACATGGAAATATGAGGGTGGGGGTGGGGCATAAGGTTTCTGTCGTTAGGTCTGGTCTGTGGCAAACGCCATGGCTCATTAGGGGCAAGAGAGTCCCCAAAAGGTGCAAATGAAAAAATCTGTAACATGTCTGTTATAGGCCATTTATAATACTGGTACTGAAGGGGACCAGGGGGGCTTTCTGATTACCTCAGACACCAGGGCACAGGGGCAACCATGTTACCTAAGCGAATTAGTCTTGCAGGAGGTACCCAGTTGGATTGTATATGGGAACCGTCTACTACCATATGCTTACTTGCAGAGGAGATAATGCGGAACTTGGCCAACCAAAGGTTGTAGCTGGCCAGCTAAGACCTGTCCTAGGTTGCTAGTATAGCTTATATGTGTATACAGCTAGCACTGCCAATAACCTTAATACAGTTCCTATGTTTATGTGTTAAAGACAAAAGCAGAGTTATTTACTGTGACATCATGTTTTGGATGTCATATAACTGTTCGCAGAAGCAGAAAAAGATAATATGCCTTTAAGATTCATTTTGTAATGTAAGGTAAGCTCAGTGACACAGCAAAAACAACAGAAAGCATAGTGTTAAACTGTTGTTGCTGGGCAGAAGTCTAGACTAATCACAGCCAGCTTCTCACACAGCAAGAGTTTTCACCAATCACAGCCAGCCTCACACACAGCCTAGCTGGAAATCATTACTCACCAGAGAGAGGAGCTGAACAGACACATAGTTCCAGTCAGAGTCCAGTTTTATGGGAACAAGAGGCCAAAATAGGTATTTAGAACAGTTATATAATGTTCATATTGTTAGTATTGTGATTAGAAATGTATACTGAACCAGTTATGTGTGTTTGCAAACTACAAAGTTCACAATCCAAATTCCATATTGCAATCCAAATTGCATACAACCATACCAGATCATACTCAACCAATCTGCAAATAGTCACTGCTAACTGCAAGTAGAACTATTAGTTAGACCTCAGATATACAGTACAGACCAAAAGTTTGGACACATCTTCTCATTCAAAGAGTTTTCTTTATTTTCATGACTATGAAAATTGTAGATTCACACTGAAGGCATCAAAACTATAAATTAACACATGTGGAATTATATTCATAACAAACATTTGATTACTGCTTTGTACACTCTTGGCATTCTCTTGATGAGCTTCAAGAGGTAGTCCCCTGAAATGGTTTTCACTTCACAGGTGTGCCCTGTCAGGTTTAATAAGTGGGATTTCTTGCCTTATAAATGGGGTTGGGACCATCAGTTGCGTTGAGGAGAAGTCAGGTGGATACACAGCTGATAGTCCTACTAAATAGACTGTTAGAATTTGTATTATGGCAAGAAAAAAGCAGCTAAGTAAAGAAAAACTAGTGGCCATCATTACTTTAAGAAATGAAGGTCAGTCAGTCAGCCGAAAAATTGGGAAAACTTTGAAAGTAAGGGCTATTTGACCATGAAGGAGAGTGATGGGGTGCTGCTCCAGATGACCTGGCCTCCACAGTCACTGGACCTGAACCCAATCGAGATGGTTTGGGGTGAGCTGGACCGCAGAGTGAAGGCAAAAGGGCCAACAAGTGCTAAGCATCTCTGGGAACTCCTTCAAGACTGTTGGAAGACCATTTCAGGGGACTACCTCTTGAAGCTCATCAAGAGAATGCAAAGAGTGTGCAAAGCAGTAATCAAAGCAAAAGGTGGCTACTTTGAAGAACCTAGAATATGACATATTTTCTGTTGTTTCACACTTGTTTGTTATGTATATAATTCAACATGTGTCAATTCATAGTTTTGATGCCTTCATAGTCATGAAAATAAAGAAAACTCTTTGAATGAGAAGGTGTGTCCAAACTTTTGGTCTGTACTGTACCTCTCAGAGAGATCATAAAGTGCTTAAATAACTTAAAGTGAGAGTACAGATACTCAAGAGAGAAATATATCCACCATTTTATGTTGAATGACAAGATTGAACAGTTGAACCACCATCTTATGCATACCGCCATTTTGTGATATCTTTTCAACATGTGTTTTGTAGATGGACTATCTGCTGCAGAGGCGGCAGTGTTATATACTGTATGAAGTAAAGTTGAAGTTAATAAAGAAGTTATTTCAAGCATTTGGTGTGCTCTTTAAACCTACTGTTTCCATAGACCGGCGCTAGAGGAATTTGGTTAAACTAAAAGTCAGAGATATCAAAATTCTTCTAATGCCACAGCGCAAAAGGCACTCCATAGTGCTGCGCCTGCCACAGTGGAACTATTGCCCTCAGAGGGCTAAGTGATAGTGCTCCTCAACTTGCACAGTAAAGAGCGCATTAGAGCAGCAGAGCGCCAGCATATACCACCGCGCAGCAACTATTCCCTGAGTGAGCAAGCAAAGACACCTCAGTGGAGCTACCATAGGGGCCATAGAACATGCGCATTAGTCAAACTGCAGCCGACTCTTAAAGTGGCAGAACGGCAAAGGCAGAATAGTCAGAGCGCCAACCCTCCTGCGATCCCTAGAGAGAGAAAGAGACGCATGGTGGGAGGCCAAAGTCCAGAGCTAGAGTGCCTGGACCGCTATCCCCAGAGAGACCACGTACTGCAGCCAGCTTGTTTCCCGCCACTAGGCCCAAAGCCTGCAGCAGTGTATCCAAGCCAGCGCATCACAAAGCATCGCAAGTCTGCACAGAGCATCGTAACTCAGTGTAGAGCATCGCAAGTCTGCACAGAGCATCGCAAGTCACATCGCATCACATCAAGAAAAGACAAGTCTCCTTTAAGACAGACATTTGTTCCAGCAACCTTCAGATCGCAGTATCCTGCTCTTCAGAATAAGGTCAGAGCTTTCCTTTTATTACTTATCATTGCATATAGGCTTTGGCATAAAGAGACATTTTTGTGTTCAGATAAAGACTTTAAAGTAAAACAAAGGACAGTTTGTATTACACGGATCCTATATCATTTAAAGTGAAAAGCATCTTAATATTTGTATTGATTGTTATAGCATTTAAAGTAAAATGTCTAAGCCTAGTATTAACCATGTCACTGTTAGAGGATACAAAGATAGATAGAGTAGAAGTTGAAGAGCAAGGGAACCTGTCTGCGGTAAAAGAGTCTGATGCAGCATTAGTCTTGCCTCAAGCAAATATAGCCCAAACAGATGAACTAAGACGTTCATCACGTGTCAGGAAACCGGCCTCAAAGATGCTGGAAAACTTGGAGCAAGAAGCAGCATTAAAAGGGAAAAAGTTTGCCCGGATGTATGATAGGTGGAAATCATACATTAAAGACATTCGTAGAAAGCTAAAGCAAAAAAGTATAAAAGGGAACTTGAGTGATATGGTAGAGACGGTAGAAGAATCTGAATCAGAGCTTATGGCAGCATATGTCAACCTGCGGTCGTTTACCACACCTTCCCGGGATATTGTAAGGAACATGGACACATGTACTGCGGTCACTAAAGATTTAGTAAAGCTCATGAGAGAACAATCATCTGCAGCAAACTATGATGAAGTTAAAGCAAGAAGTAGAATGAACTAGCTTTTTATGAGAGACTATGCTAGGTCCTTAGGGGGAACCACAATCTCAAGTGTGACTTTCTTCGCTAGCAGAAGTGCCACCCACATATCAGAGTCCTCAAATACTTCAGCCAAAAGAAAGGAATTAGCTGAACAACTTGCTGTCAAGAAAGCAGAAATTGAGATGGAAGCTGCCATTGAGGTGCAGCGTCAACTGATGGCTGAAAAGCAAGCTGAAAAGGATGCACAATGCCATCAAATGGAAGCTAAAAGGGATGCACAACACCATCAAATGGAAGCTGAAAAGGATGCACAATGCTATCAATTGGAAGCTCAAATGGAGGCACAAAGCCATCAAATTGAAGCTGAATTCGAGGCACAGCTCCAACAGATGAACAGTCTGGAAAGGCAGAAAGAAGTTAAGATCATAGAAGCTAGACTCAAAGTACATGAGGAGGATATGAGTGAGAGTAGTCATAGGTTCAAATCTGTACTAAGTGAAGAAACAGACTCCTACTTTCCTTCATATGCCCAGGAGAATGGAAGGAAATCTCCAGCATGTAGTGA
Source organism: Bufo bufo (assembly GCF_905171765.1). Classification (NCBI taxonomy): domain Eukaryota; kingdom Metazoa; phylum Chordata; class Amphibia; order Anura; family Bufonidae; genus Bufo; species Bufo bufo. The sequence goes on along the minus strand of NC_053395.1, from coordinate 26,864,575 downwards.
AGAAATAAGTCATTATCCTTCCAGCCCTGCTCATAAAAACAAAGAGAGGCCTAGTCCAGTGTTAGGAAAAGGGTGTGTGGATTTACCCTCTATCTCTACCAGAAAAGATAAAGAAAAGGACTCGCCTAATTCAGAACTAAGTGAGAAAATAGAACCGGATGATTCTATTCCTAGATGTCACGGCAATGCTCAGGAGAGTGTTAAAACTATTGTCCCAACGGGACAACAGAAAACAGTCCTCGCTAGACTTCCCGTGCCGGAACCCACTGTATTTTCAGGAGACTTTCTGAAGTTCATAGAGTGGAAGGCAAGTTTTGAAATGATCATTGAGCATCATTGCTTCAGTCCAATCAACAAGTTATTCTACCTTCAGGGATATGTTGGTGGGGAAGCAAAGAAAGTTCTTGAAGGTAACTAACGAAGAAGCCTACGGGCAAGCTTGGGAATATTTAAATGCAAGATATGGTCATCCTTTCTTAGTACAAAGAGCTTTTAGAGAGAAATTGAGCAACCAACACAGCAGCTAAAGGTCCAGATACCTACGAGAGCAAGTCCAAAGTCACTACTGGGGTCAGTAGAGAGACGGAACCGACAAATCTTCAGACTACCTTCAAGTATATGTTCTGTGGGGAGAACCACTCCATATATAAGTGCCAACAATTGAAGGCGAAGTCCCCAGAAGAAAAGAAAACATTTGTGCTGGATAACCAACTGTGTTTTGGATGCCTAAGAAAAGGGCATGTTACTAAGGAGTGTAAGAAAAAGGCCACATGCAGCGTTTGCAAAGGACGCCATCCTGCACCACTACATGAAAAACGTCTAAAGAAAGATAAATCCTCAATACCTAAAGATACTGAGGAAGGAAAGAAAGTATTGGTATTCTCTTGCAGAGTAAGGGAAGGAGAAAGCAATGGCACATCAATGGTTGTACCAGTGTGCATTTCAAATCGTAAAAGGAGGAACAAGAAGCGATACGCCTATGCGCTACTGGATGCCCAGAGTAACGTCACCTTCATTGATCAAGAAATCTGCAAGAAATTACAAGTGGCTACAGAACGAGTAAAGCTCAAACTCGCCACAATGACAGGGAGAGACACATTAGTGAACAGTCAAAGGGTCAAAGGACTGAGAGTTAGAGGACTTCATTCAGACTTCACATTAGATCTACCTCCAGCTTATACAAAAGACGATATATCTCTAGATCGAGATCGCATACCCACCTGTGAAACAGCCAATGAATGGGAGCACCTATCTGTCATATCTCATGAAATGTCCCCGCTGAAGGAGTTTGGTGTTGGACTATTGATAGGCTATGATTGTCCCGAAGCCTTGGTACCATAAAAGGTAATCACAGGAGGAAAGGGTGAACCAAACGCTGTTCAAACTTATCTAGGATGGGGTGTTGTTGGAGTTAAACAGCAGATTGCAAACTCAAGACAAGTGACATGATTGTGTCATCGAATATCTGTCTAAGAGTTACTAACTGTAAGTCCAGGAAAAGTAATCACGATCCTTGAATCCGACTTTGCAGACATAAGTTCTAAAGAAAAGAGTGTATCCCAAGAAGATATAAAGTTCGTACACACTCTAGAAAAAAGTATTCAGCAGAATCAACCAAGTCATCTTGAAATTCCCTTACCTTTTTAGAGAACGACCTCGTCTGCCAAATAACAGAAATCTTGCCCTAGCAATATTGAAGTGTTTGAAGAAAAAGATGGGAAGAGATCCCAAATTCAAGCAAGATTATTTGAAATTCATGGAAGGCATCCTTGAAGAAGGACATGCAGAGAAAGTTAATAACAAACCTAAAGAAGTGTGGTACATCCCACATCAAGGTGTTTACCACTCAAAGAAATCAGATAAGATTTAGAGTAGTATTTGATTGCTCAGCAAAGTACAATGGTGTTGCATTGAACGGTCATCTACTAAAAGGACCAGATATTACAAACACTCTGCCTGGAGTACTCTGTAGATTCAGAAAGTATCCCGTAGCGGTCATGTGTGACGTTGAAAAGATGTTCCACCAGTTTCATGTGAAAAATTAAGATAGAGACTTCCTGAGGTTTCTATCGTGGGAGGATGGAGATACCGATACAGAACCAGCAGAATACAGAATGAAAGTACACTTGTTTGGAACAGCATCATCTCCAGGGTGTGCCAAATATGGTATGAAGTACCTGGCTAATCAGAATGAAAAGGATTGCCCATCAGCAGCAAATTTTCTGAAGAAAAACTTTAATGTAGATGAAGTCTAGAGTCTACAGAATCTGCAATCAAACTAGTGAAAGAAAGCCAAGAGTTATGCGCAAGAGGAAACCTGCGCCTTCACAAATTCATCTCAAACAACAGAAAGGTACTGGAATCCATCAGTGACTCTGAACATGCAGCAACAATGAAGAATGTAGATCTCAATTATGATCATCTTCCAGTTCAGAACGTACTTGGATTGGGATGGAATGTAGAGAACGACAAGTTCTTCTTTGAAGTATCTATTGAAGAGAAAGATACAACTAGACAAACCATTCTTTCCGAAGTGGCTTCTATATTTGATCCATTGGGATTATTGGCCCCTGTAATCCTCAGAGCAAAAGAAATACTGCAAGAATTATGCAGACAGAAGTTGGGATGGGACAAGCCCATACCTGAAAATTTGAGGCCAAGGTGGGAGAATTGTATAAGAGACTTGCAAAACTTGAGAGAAGTTCGAATACCCAGATGTTTTGTACCTCATGATTTCGGAAAGTACAAGAAAATAGAACTTCATCATTTTTCAGATGCCAGTAGTTATGGTTATGGTCAGTGCTCCTACATCAGAGTAATAGAAGAAGAAAAGATGCACTGTGCCCTGGTTATGGGGAAGGCCAGAGTTGCACCTACCAGTATTCAGACAATACCAAGACTTGAACTGACAGCAGCCGTAGTTTCAGCATCAGTAAGCAAGTTTCTGAGAGAAGAATTGGAATTGAAAATAGATGAAGAATATTTTTGGACAGACTCACAAGTTGTTCCATATCTTTGTCGCCAACGGAGTTGAGAACATTCGGGAAGTAACAAATCCAGAACATTGGCATCACATTGACACAAAGCATAACCCAGCAGATCATGCTTTAAGAGGCCTGAATGTAACTGAATTGAAAAATTCAAATTAGTTCACAGGTCCAGAATTTCCTTTGGGAAAAGGAAATCACACCCAGTAAAGGTTACACAGCATTGTCTATGAGTGATCCAGAGGTAAAAATTGTACAAACATTGAGCACTGCTGCCAAGTGTCAAGATGACATACTTGAAAGACTGGCCAGATGTTCAAAATGGAATACAGTAATAAACGTAGTAGCTCGAATTCAACGTTTGGCAAAGGGAATCCGAAGGAAGGAATCATTGAATGTAGAAGAAAGACTGAAAGCTGAAGGAACAGTCATAAGACTCATTCAACAGAGATTCTACAGTGAAGAGTTGAAGAGACTTAGTCACGAACCTAAAAGGCTTCCGAACAACCACACATTGTGCACGCTTAATCTTGTTCTGCAGGATGGTATACTGAAGGTGGGAGGGAGACTGAAAAATGCATTGCTACCTAGCAGAGTGAAGCATCCAGCAATTCTACCCAAAAATTCTACCTTCACAAGATTGATTATTGATCACTACCACAACATATCCTTGCATCAAGGAAGAAGCTTTACCCAAAGCTGTTTGAGAGAAGGTGGTTACTGGATTGTGAAAGGAAGCAAAGTTATAGCAAAGTATATAAGTTAATGTGTAGTCTACAGAAAGGCACTTAGACCTACCGAAGAGCAAAGAATGGCAGATTTACCGGCAGATCGTGTAAACCCATCACCACCATTTCTTTATAGCGGAATGGATTGTTTTGGCCCATTCATCACCAAACAGAACTGCAAGGAGTACAAGAGATATGGACTAATATTTAGATCTCTGAGTTCCAGAGCGATTCACCTGGAAATGCTAGAAGATATGTCAACTGACGCATTCATCAACGCCTTGAGATTTTTCATAGCCATTAGAGGTACTGTCATAAAGCTTAGATCTGACCAAGGATCTAATTTTGTCAGAGCAAAGAATGAATTGAAGAAAGCTCTAAAAGAGTTCGATAAGGAAAAAGTAACTGAGTATTTGTTAGAGAAACTGATTTTCATATAAATGCTCCACATGCAAGCCATACAGGAGGAGTTTGGGAAAGACAAATCAGAACTGTAAGAAATGTGTTAAGTTCAGTGTTGAAAAAGAACACCGGAAGACTAGATGATGTTTCACTTAAGACCCTATTCTATGAAGTAATGTCTATTGTTAACAGTCGTCCACTTACAGTTTATAATATCAACGATCCAACAAGTTTGGACCCTTTAACTCCCAACCATCTACTTCACCTTTAAGTTGGATTACATACAGCCACTAACTGGCAAGTTCACCAAAGAGGATTTATATGCTAAAAGGAGATGGTGAAGAGTTCAATATCTATCAGAACAGTTTTGGAATAGATGGAGGAAAGAGTACTTGGCCAATCTTATGCTAGAAAAAATGACCAAGTTGTCGACATAGTGTTAGTGAAAGAAGAAGATTTACCTAGAAGTCAATGGAAATTGGCCAAAGTTCTAGAAGTTCAAAAGGATGAAGACAGACTAGTAAGAAGAGTGTTGTTACAAATAGGAGACTCAAAACTTGACAAAAAAGGAAAACGTCTCACTACTCCACTCAAGTTGGAATGGCCTATACAGAAGTTAGTTGTTCTACTTGAGAGTGATAAAAGACACTTGGGAGGTGAGAACCTGAAGGAAAATTCCTCAAATTCATGTTCAAGTCCTACCACTAAGAACATAGAATTATAGGTAATTTTGGTGGGAGTGTAGCAGGCCAGCTAAGACCTGTCCTAGGTTGCTAGTATAGCTTATATGTGTATACAGTTAGACCTGCCAATAACCTTAATACAGTTCCTTTGTTTATGTGTTAAAGACAAAAGCAAAGTTTTTTCTACTGTGACATAATGTTTTGGATGTCATATTACTGTTATATTTTGTGTTCACAAAAGCAGAAAAAGATAATATGCCTTTTAAGATTCATTTTGTAATGTAAGGTAAGCTCAGTGACATAGCAGAAACAACAAAAAGCACAGTGTTAATCTATTGTTGCTGGGCAGAAGTCTAGACTAATCACAGCCAGCTTCTCATACAGCAAGAGTTTTCACCAATCACAGCCAGCCTCACACACAGCCTGTGTGGGGAATTCCCCTAGCTGGAATCATTACTCACCAAAGAGAGGAGCTGAACAGACACACAGTTCCAGTAAGAGTCTAGTTTTATGGGAACAAGAGGCCAAAATAGGTATTTAGAACAGTTATATAATGTTCATATTGTTAGTATTGTGATTAGAACTGTATACTGAACCAGTTATGTGTGTTTACTTACAGTTCCACCAAATTGCAAGCTACAATTGCAAACTACAAAGTTCACAATCCAAATTAAAATTCCATATTGCAATCCAAATTGCATACAACCATACCAGATCATACTCAACCAATCTGCAAATAGTCATTGCTAACTGCAAGTAGAACTATTAGTTAAATCTCATATATACCTCTCAGAGATGATAAAGTGCTTAAATAACTTAAAGTGAGAGTACAGATATTCAAGAGAGAAATATATCCACCATTTTATGTTGAATGACAAGATTGAACAGTTGAACCACCATCTTATGCATACCGCCATTTTGTGATATCTTTTCAACACGTGTTTTGTACATGGACTATCTGCTGCGGAGGCGGCAGTGTTATATGAAGAAAAGTTGAAGATGATAAAGAAGTTATTTAAATTATTTGGTGTGCTTTTTAAACCTACTGTTTCCATAGACCGGCGCTAGAGGAATTGCAGAGTAATAGACAGTCTGGTTAGACTAAAAGTCAGAGATATCAAAATTCTTCTAATGCCACAGCGCAAAATGCACTTCATAGTGCTGCACCTGCCACAAAGGTTCCTCCAGTTTTCTGGTGGGACCGTTCGACCCTCCCCTGCTCTGCATAGCATGCTCGGCCAAGCAATCAAGTCTATAGTCCATTCTTCTAGAACTGCGGGTTCTACTGGGTCATTGTTCTAGAACCATGAGTATTATTTTTACAAATGTGCTGGGACCCTAATTATGAATAGATTCCCAAGTAGCAGCCCAGTTGGAAGCCGAAGCACGGCTTGGCATTTCCTAAGCTTCAGCAAAGGATGGCCACCTGTCCCTGGCACTTGCAGGCCCTTCTGACTCAGAAGGATGGGGAATAGATCATGAAGGCCCTTCTCTTATGTAGAGACCTTGCAATAGACTGCTTCCTTGTACACTTTTTTTGTGTGGCACGCTGCATCGCTGCACTTTTTGGGACAGGTGAAGAAAGTCCCAATCTCAGGCATGAAAGGGGTTATTATTCCAGTATCTCAAGTATTATTAAATTGTACCAGTTAAGTTGTACCAGTTCTCTATCAAAAGTGGAGAAAATCTAATTTTCTTTTTAGCAGAAGACATAATTAAGTATTGAAACAAAGGTTGTCACAGACCTGGTAATTATGCCTCTAATCCCGTTACTGTAAGATGTGCCTGTTATCCTTAAATGATCATGCCAAAGCAGGTGTAATAGTGGTTGCCACACTCTGGTGCCCCAGGGCTGGAAGATTAGGGTTCTTCAAAACCAAGACTTATTCCTTGTGAGATTACAGGTGTCCTAAAATATAACTACTATAATACTGCTCCTATGTACAAGAATATAACTACTATAATACTGCTCCTATGTACAAGAATATAACTACTATAATACTGCTCCTATGTACAAGAATATAACTACTATAATACTGCTCCTATGTACAAGAATATAACTACTATAATACTGCGCCTATGTACAGGAATATAACTACTATAATACTGCTCCTATGTACAAGAATATAACTACTATAATACTGCTCCTATGTACAGGAATATAACTACTATAATACTGCCTCCTATGTACAGGAATATAGCTACTATAATACTGCGCCTATGTACAGGAATATAACTACTATAATACTGCTCCTATGTACAAGACTATAACTACTATAATACTGCCTCCTATGTACAGAAATATAACTACTATAATACTGCCTCCTATGTACAAGAATATAACTACTATAATACTGCCTCCTATGTACAAGAATATAACTACTATAATACTGCTCCTATGTACAGGAATATAACTACTATAATACTGCTCCTATGTACAAGAATATAACTACTATAATACTGCGCCTATGTACAGGAATATAACTACTATAATACTGCTCCTATGTACAAGAATATAACTACTATAATACTGCTCCTATGTACAGGAATATAACTACTATAATACTGCCTCCTATGTACAGGAATATAGCTACTATAATACTGCGCCTATGTACAGGAATATAACTACTATAATACTGCTCCTATGTACAAGACTATAACTACTATAATACTGCCTCCTATGTACAGGAATATAACTACTATAATACTGCCTCCTATGTACAAGAATATAACTACTATAATACTGCCTCCTATGTACAAGAATATAACTACTATAATACTGCTCCTATGTACAAGAATATAACTCCTATAATACTGCTCCTATGTACAAGAATATAACTACTATAATACTGCTCCTATGTACAAGAATATAACTACTATAATACTGCTCCTATGTACAAGAATATAACTACTATAATACTGCTCCTATGTACAGGAATATAACTACTATAATACTGCTCCTATGTACAAGAATATAACTACTATAATACTGCCTCCTATGTACAAGAATATAACTACTATAATACTGCCTCCTATGTACAAGAATATAACTACTATAATACTGCTCCTATGTACAAGAATATAACTACTATATATACTGCCTCCTATGTACAGGAATATAACTACTATAATACTGCTCCTATGTAGCGATGGACGAACATCAGCCGGGACGATGCACAAACGCGATCAAATGTTTGCGAACCACAAGTTTGCGGTGGGCCCCATTCACTTTAATGGCAGGCGAACCTGAAAAACCTTCAGGTCGTATTTGCAGCCACCAAATACTTACTAGAAGTGCACAAATCGTCCCATAACATGGAAAGTAACATACCACAGGGGGGTCAATGGCAAAAATTCCCCCCAAAAATATGTATTTTAATCAGGGGCCATTTTTATGCGTCTTAAAGGGAAACTGTCAAAAATGTGCCCTGCTGGAGCCTAGAATTTTTTTATTTTAGACCACGGAAGTACAGGTCCCATACATTAGGCAATCACCGGACAGAAAACATCAAGTTAATATGTGGCTGGAGGTACATTAGGCGGTCACCGTATAATAATTTTACTGTTGGCCAGTTAGATTACAGGCCCCAAAAATTATTCATTCACCGGGCAGAAAACATCAAGTGATTATGTGGCTGAAGGTATTTTAGACTGTCATTTGATATCAATTTTACTGCAGGCCAGTACAAATACATGTCAAATACATGTTTAAAAGAACTAAAAATATAAAATTTAATATAAAACATGGCTAACGAAATCCCCCCTCTTGAAAAAAACCGCAATGGTAATAGGTGAAATTCAATTAAACGTGGTCGTCACAGGTGTTGAATTCCTCCGAGATCCATGCCTCATTCATTTTTAGAAATGTGAGGTAGTCCACACTGTCGTGAGCTAGGCGAGTGCGCTTATCGGTCACGATCCCCCCTTCTGCGCTGAACGTCCTTTCGGACAGGACACTCGACGAGGGGCAAGCCAAGAGTTCCATGGCAAATTGTGGCCACAGGTCAAGCCTGCACACCCAGTAGTCAAGGGGTTCCTCGCTTCTCAGAGCGTCCACATCGGCCGTTAACCCGATGTAGTCGGACACCTGTCGGTCTAGGCAGTCCCTGAGGCTGGATCCGGAGGGCGGCTGTCGATGGGTTGGCTGCAAGAATGATCCTATATCCAAAGTGACCAACACATCTTCAAACCGCCCTCTTCTTGCATGCGAGGTAGGATTGGTACCCGCACCTGTTTCTCTGTGGGTGGAAATTCCTCTGCCAGCCCCCGCAACAGCAGAATGCAGCATCTCTCGAAGCAAGGCCTGGAAATGCTGCATTCTGACAGCCCTGTGTGATGCTGGTAACATGTCTGCCATTTTGTGTTTGTACCGGGGCTCTAAGTACGTTGCCACCCAGTACTGGTCCTTGCCCTTTATGCTTTTTATACGGGGGTTCCTCTTCAAACACTAGAGCATGAAGGCCCCCATTTGCACTAAATTGGAAGCGGTGGAGCGCCCTGGCTCCTGCTCATCGCCCAGGAGAATGTCGTCCTCGGTCCCACCCCCATCCACGGACAACACCACGGATCCCAGAAAAGTTTAAAGCCTGCTCTTCTTGCTCCTCCTCCTCCCCCCAGCCACCATCCTCCTCTTCAGACTCCTGCTGAGTTGTCTGAGATGGAGCAGCCCCCTGTTAATTCATTCAGCATTGCGACTTTCTCATCTTCCTGCTCCTCGACGGCTTGATCAATGACACGTCGCAATGAACGCTCCAGAAAGAAGGCGTGAGGTACGATGTCACGGATGACGCCCTGGCTGCGACTGACCAGTTTGGTGATCTCATCAAATGGCCGCAGAAGTCTGCATGCGTCGTGCATGAACAGCCACTGGCGCGGTGGGAAAAAAACAAGCTCCCCCTGTCCTGCCGCAGAGTTCGTACAGGTAGTCGTTAAAGGGTTTCTACCACTTCGTTTTCACATAATTAGCTTTCAGACACTAGCGATCGGCTAGTGTCTGCTCTACCAAACAATCCTAATATAATAGCTTTTTGTGCAGCCGTTTCGCTAAAAAACGAACTTATATTGATATGCTAATGAGCCTCTAGGTGCTATGGGGGCGTCATTAGCACCTAGAGGCTCGGTCTACCTTCACAAAATGCCGCCGCCCAGCGCGTCCCTCCAGCTCGCCCATCTCCTCCGGAATGCGATCCTCCCTGTGAGCCAGCGGACGAATTCTCGCGCATGCGCCGTGCGCGTCTGTATTCGGCGCAGGCGCAGTTAATGTCTGACCTCTTTCTGCACAGACATCTCCACTGCGCCTTTTCCTCGGAGCACTATGACGTCATCGGCGCAGGCGCAGTGGAGATGTCTGAGCAGGGAGCGGTCAGACATTAACTGCTCCTGCGCCGAATACAGACGCGCACGGCGCATGCGCGAGAATTCGTCCGCTGGCTCACAGGGAGGATCGCATTCCGGAGGAGATGGGCGAGCTGGAGGGACGCGCTGGGCGGCGGCATTTTGTGAAGGTAGACCGAGCCTCTAGGTGCTAATGACGCCCGCATAGCACCTAGAGGCTCATTAGCATATCAATATAAGTTCGTTTTTTAGCGAAACGGCTGCACAAAAAGCTATTATATTAGGATTGTTTGGTAGAGCAGACACTAGCCGATCGCTAGTGTCTGAAAGCTAATTATGTGAAAACGAAGTGGTAGAAACCCTTTAACGGCACGTTGCTGCTGGAGCAGCCTATCAAGCATATACAAGGTGGAGTTCCAGCGTGTCGGGCAGTCACAAATCAGACGTCTGACGGGCAAGTGGTGTCGTCGCTGAACGTCAGCAAGGCGAGTCATGGCCGGGTAAGATCTTCTAAAATGGCCAGAGATTTTCCTGGCCTGCTGCAAGACGTCCTGAACCCCGGGGTATTTGGCAACGAATCGCTGCACGACTAATCAGGACGTGTGCCATGCACGGCAATCTCTGTCACCAGATTGTCACCGTTGTCGCTCACCACTTTACCAAATGTCAAATTGAGCGGGGTTAGCCACTGATCGGCCTGTGACCGCAGAGCTGAAAGCAGAGCAGGACCGGTGTGGCTCTTGGCTTCCAGGCACAACATCCGCAGCACAGCATGGCAACGTCTCACCTGGCACGTCAAATAGGCGCTGGGGGGGTGCAGCGGAAGAGGCGGTAGCAGTGGAAAAGGAGGAGTCAGCCGAGGAGGAGACGGAGCATGGAGTAGGAGGAACCATAATCTATCCAAGGCTGAGACCGAGGCATTATTATCTCTAGAGGGGGATCCCTCTATAGTGATCAAACCCTCGGGTAAGGGGGGAAATGTGGTTGTTTTGGGAGCGGAGCAGTACACTGAGATGTGTCTAAAGATCTTAAAGGACAAGCACTGTTATCGTGTGCTGGATGGTAAGCCTATGGAGGCTCTCCATATAAAATTGAAACACATCCTGCTGAAAGCGTGCGAAGAGAGATTGATCAGTAAAAGTGAATATACGTATTTGCTCCCTAAACATCCACAGATGCCTTGTTTCTACAGCCTTCCAAAGGTCCACAAAGGGTGCTCCCCCCTCAAAGGAAGACCCATAGTGTCAGGCATTGGTAGCCTGACACATGGTATCAGCACATATGTTGATATGGTCTTGCGTCCGTTTGTACTTGCTCTTCCATCCTACATACGTGACTCAATGGAGGTGATTCAGAAACTGGAGGGTATCCAAACTGATGGGCATATGTTGTTGGCCAGCTTGGATGTGGAGGCACTCTACAGCTCTATACCCCATGACAAGGGCCGTAGAGCTGTGGGTGATTTCCTTAAACACCGAGGAATACATCTGTGGCCACACAATGAGTTTATCCTACAACTACTCCAAAACAATGTGTTTCTCGGACCGTCGGATCTACCACCAGCTCAGGGGGGTGGCGATGGGGAGCCTTTGTGCCCCCACGTTCGCTAACCTCTACCTGGGCTGGTGGGAGCGAGAGGTTGTTTTCACGGATGATAATGGGAGATGGACACAGCACGTCAATTTATGGTTACGCTTCATTGACGACGTGTTCATCTTATGGTCAGATTTTGATGACTTTGTACAGGTGTTGAATATAAATGAGATGGGACTCTTTTTCACCTCTGAGATCCATGACCATAAGATTGATTTTTTTGGACCTGACAGTTTTTAAGGACCAGGAGGGCTGTCTAGGGACCCGTCTCTTCTGAAAGAAGACTGCCACAAATAGTCTGCTTCAATGGGACAGTCACCATCCGGGGTCCCTTAAAAAAGGCATCCCTAAGGGACAATATTTACGGTTATGGCGCAATTGTTCCAGGGTGTCAGACTATTTGGTGGCAGCCAAAGACTTACAACAGAGATTTCGGAGGAGAGGGTACCCACAATATGTGCTGGCAAGGGCACATCAGCACTCGCTGGCGGCTGACCGTAATACTCTAATGGTTCCATGGACGAAAACTGTGGATGACGAGAAAATTTGCATCATTGCGACTTTTGATGATGCCCATGAGGTAGTTCGGGCTACTCTTACCCAATTTTGGGGGATTTTGCAATCGGACCCGGATGTGGGTCATTTGGTGGGTGATGAACCGAGTATCACATACCGCAGGGGGAGGAACCTGCGTGATAGGCTGGTGCATGGCTTATATCAATCCCCTGTTGCATCAACCTGGTTGGGTACTAGACCTATGGGCACTTTTTGCTGCAGTGGGCGCGTTGCCACTGGTGCCTACCTTGCTGCGTTACAAACCGCCGATTTATTCCTGTTTAATTTCAGTGTTTTGACACTAGCTATGGTTCGTTCCTGGAGTGGGCGGCTGGCATACTATGGTAACCGCATGTCTAGCTCCGTGATTGGCCGTCTGGGGGATGAGCTCCGCCTTTGATAGGAGTGGCCTAGGTGACTTAATCAGCTGTTATTGGCGCCCGCGTCACGGCCATCCTATCGCCGACGTTGCCGCCTCCACATGTGAGAGGGGCAGCGCTGTTTGTTTGTTTGTCAGTGTTATCTGTCTAAGCCCTTAGCTCCTGATGATTTACCCTAAAGAAACGCGTTGAGCATATAATGGGCGATACATAGGCATATACAGACTGTAGCTGCTAGGTGTAGGGCGCTGTGCCGTCCCGGGCACTGCATCATCTGTGTGAGGGCGACATTGATATGGGGAGTTAATAGGAGGATTTGGGGGCGAATATAGAGGCTACACGGTGTGAGCGTGCACCAACGCTTTTGTTGAACACTGTATTAAGCATTTCTGCCCACTTTTCTCCTTGCAAGTAGTTTTGTCTGCCCTGTGCTCGGTCCTTTCTTTATTTGTGGATGCATCACGTCATTGAATTGGTGGATGCTCTACAATTGATAGGGGTTTATCACCTTGCAAGCTAAATTTTGGCAGAGTTACCTCTTCTATGTACCCCGCATAAAGTGATAGGGGTGGGAGTACACTCTGAGCGGAATTAGTGCCAATTGTTGCATTTATACCTATACAAGGGATAACCCTTATTGTGAATATTATTTTGCATAGGTATTCACTCTCGTTCAATTTTTTTGGTGTATTAATAAAGTTTAACATTTTAAATATATACACATACAAACGTTCTACTGTTCAGTGATAAGTGGAGTAGGAGGAGGAGAAGAAGAGGCAGGCCTGCATGCAATCCGTGGCGGTAACACCAAATCCACACGGGTGCCATGGGTTACATGCTTGACAGCCGTCAGAAGGTTCAGCTAGTGGGCAGTAAAAGTTATGTACCTTCCCTGCCCGTGTTTGCTAGACCACGTGTCTGTGGTCAGATGTATCTTGGCACCGACACTGTGTGCCAGAGATACATTCACTTGCCGCTGAACTTAGCCATATAGCTCTGGGATGCCCTTCTGGGAGAAATATTTCCTTCCTGGGACCTTCCATTGCGGTGTGCCAATGGCCACAAATTTTCTAAAGGCCTCCGAGTCCACCAGTTTATATGGCAGTATTTGGCGGGCTAGCAGTTCCGACAAGCCGGCGGTCAGCCATTGGGCAAGAGGGTTATCCGGCGGCGTCAACTTTTTACGTTCGAACATTTGGGCTACGGAAGCCTGCCTTTTGCCAGATGAACGCTGCGTCGACGGCACGGTGGAAGGTGGAAAAATGGAAGGAGAGAGAAGAGGCAGCACGTGAAGCGCCGGGAGCTCGGTGATGGGAGGATGGGAGGCCAGGTGCCTTCTTAAGGCCGTCGTCCCTAGGTGAGTGTTGGGCTTACCGTGACTTATGCGTGGACAGCACAGGCTGCAGATGGCAGCACTATTGTCAGCAGATGACACGTTAAAAAAAGCCCACACTGCGGAGCCATGTGCCGGCATCCTGGTAGCGCCAGATGTGACCGTGGATGGTGGATGGCTCACTCCAGATACATTTTCAATCTGCTTTTTGCCTCCTGTGCACTGCGAGTTCTGCCTGCTGCGCCTCCTTCTCCTCCCTATCTACTGCTCCCTCTGAACTCCCCCCTCTTCCTCTCTTGTGGGCACCCACGTGACAACCATCGACATGTCATCATCGTCACCTTCACCACCACTGACCTTAGAGATCTCGGAGTAGGCAGCAACAGCGGGGACCACCCTCCTTGGGCTGATCTGGGTACTGTCGTCAGACCGCTGGGTGGCGGCCGTTGCTACCTCCTCTTCCTCATCCAATGCCAAGAATGGATGTGCATCGGTAAGGTCTGGGAATGGATGGGAAAATAATTCCTCTGACTCGAGTGGAGGGGCTATGGTGGTGGTGTCTTTGGGGGTGCACACAGCAGAGAGTGAGGAGGGTGCAGATACAGAGGATGAGGAGGGTGCAGAAGCAGAAGGCTGAGTGAGCCACTCAACCAACTCTGGTGCGTCCTTTGACGTAATCACATGCACCTTCTCCAACTTCCCACTTAGGCTTCGGCCTAGTGCACCTGCCGACCGCTACCACCCCTGCGGAATGGCCTGCCTCTTCCTCTGCCTGTCATTTTCAAAATGACCCTATAGAAGAGCAGTATTTGTGGAAGCAGGTATATAGAACCCCTTAATGATTATTTGCTGGAAGCAGGTATATCAAACCCCTTAATCAGTTTTGTTTGGGGCAACTGGTATATCACACCAGTTGCAATTAGTTGTTCCAATAGCGTTTGTCCCTCTGTATACCTGCGGTATCGCAGCAGAACCGCACACAACTGCTGCACAATACAAATGTACTATAATATACTTTCTATGTTAGAAAGTATATTATAAGTATATCGCACACCTCAGGATGTCACACCTATACCAGTCCCCAAAAGTACTTTTGTGGCCCTTTTAGCTAGTGTTTGGTGTCCCTAACAGTCTGTCGCTGCTCCACACAGCAACCTCTCCTTACACTTTCAAAAGACTGAATGTAAAATGGCGGCCAGATCAGGTTTATTTAAAGGGTAGGGGGTGTTTCCATGTGCTGAAACGTCTCAATTGGCTGTTCTGTACCACCTGATGGATGTGTCATGGGTCAAAGTTCGACGCTATGCAAAAAAAATATGGCGCGTGCGAATATCTCTATTCCTATGTACAAGAATATAACTACTATAATACTGCTCCTATGTACAGGAATATAACTACTATAATACTGCTCCTATGTACAAGAATATAACTACTATAATACTGCTCCTATGTACAAGTATATAACTACTATAATACTGCCTCCTATGTACAAGTATATAACTACTATAATACTGCCTCCTATGTACAAGAATATAACTACTATAATACTGCCTCCTATGTACAAGAATATAACTACTATAATACTGCTCCTATGTACAGGAATATAACTACTATAATACTGCTCCCTATGTACAGGAATATAACTACTATAAAACTGCCTTCTGTATACAAGAATATAGTGTATTCGTAAAATCTCCCGAAAATCAGTTTCCCCCATCCTTCTGCCCTCAATTCACATAATGAGAAAGTGAGAACAGAATGTTAGAAATTTTTGATAATTTACTGTAAAGTAAAATCTTGCACTGACATAAGTATTCACCCCCTTTACTCAGTACTTAGTTAAAGCCCCTTTGGCCGTGATTTCAACCTCCAGTCTTCTTGGGGATCAAGCCACAAGATTTCCACACCTGGATTTGGGGATTTTCTGTCATTCTTCTATGCAGATCCTCTCAGATTGGATGGGGACCATCGGTGGACAGCCATTTTCAGGTCTCTCCAGAGATCTTCCATTGGTTCAGGGCTCTGGCTGTTGTCCCTCAGCCTCTCCATTGTCTTCGCTATGTAGGGTCATTGTCTTGTTGGAAGGTGAGCCTTCGGCCCAGTCTGAGGGCCAGAAATCGGGATCAGGGTTCCATTAAGAATATCTCTGCAATTTGCTGCATTCAGCTTTCCCTCCACCATGACTAATCTCCCTGTCCCTCCAGCATGAGGCTGCCCCCACCATGCTTCACTGTAGCAATGTTATTGGGCAGGTGATGGGCAGCGCCTGGTTTTCTCCAGATATAACGCTTACAATTGAGGTCAAAAAGTTCAATCTTGGTTTCATTAGACTGTAAAATCTTGTTTTTCGGTCTGAAAGTCCCTTAGGTGCTTTTTTTGTAAGCTCCAGGTGGCTTCCATGTGTCTGAGGAGAGGCTTCTTTCTAGCCACTCTGCCATAAAGCCCAGATTGGTTGAGGGTGCGGTGATGGTTGACCTGGAAGTTTCTAGCTTCTAGGTCCACGAATATAATTACTATAATACTGCCCCCTATGTAAAAGAATATAACTACTATAATACTGCCCCCTATGTACAAGAATATAACTACTATAATACTGCCCCCTATGTACAAGAATATAACTACTATAATACTGCCCCTATGTACAAGAATATAACTACTATAATACTGCTCCTATGTACAAGAATATAACTACTATAATACTGCTCCTATGTACAAGAATATAACTACTATAATACTGCTCCTATGTACAAGAATATAACTACTACTATGGGGGCGGAGTTTGGCCGCTGAGCTGCTGGTGACTGAGCTCCTCTTCCTAATCGGCACAAACCCCCTTAAATAGCACTTTTCAGAAGCTAAAAATGGGCAAAACGGGGAGAGATCGCCCCAGGGAACCTGTCGACCCACCTGTGAACCGCTCCAAACAGCCTGACATGGAGCAATTTCTGAGGAAAGCTGCCAAGGGCACCGCTGCAGGGACGCCTAAGATGGCGCCGGCTCCCTCACTCCACTCCGATGCGGAAGACTGCTCAGAAGCGGGAAGTATTTCGGATGCTTCCGAATATAAAAACAGACGACGGGGACCAAATCTTTCAAAAGCGATCCTTCGCGAAGTAATGGATTCTGCTCTGGCTCCCCTGAAGCAGGACTTGGCGGAAATAAAGACCGATCTCCGTTCCATCGGCCAGAGAGTCGCGGCACTGGAAAATTCGCAAGATGCGATTATTCGCTTTAGTGAGGAAACATGCTCTACCCTGGGTGCGCATAAAGATCTCATTAACGATGCCCTCCTGCGAATCGAAGACCAGGAAAATCGCAGCCGCAGACGTAATATTCGCATCCGAGGCATACCTGAAATATTCGCACCGGAAGCGCTCGAAAAAGTCGCGAAAGAAATATTCGCGAATCTTTTGAATCCAGAAAGAGCAGCGAATATTGTTATTGAACGCATACACCGTGCTCTTCGTCCCAAGCCAAAAGCCTCAGATCCTCCGAGAGATGTTATCTGTGGTATCCTCAGCTTTGTGGACACTGCGGCTCTTTTGAAGGCCAGTAGAGAGACAGACCGTCTAGAATATGAAGGCTCGCAGCTGCAGTTCTTTCAAGACCTGGCACCTTCCACGCTGACAAAAAGACGTATTTTGCGTCCACTTTTAGAAGCGCTTAGATCCTCCGGGACCCAGTTTCGCTGGTTGTTCCCCTTTGGCTTGGCCGTCTTCAAAAACGGAAGGCAGATCACCATACGCACACCCCAGGACTTGTCCGGGGCCTGGGTCTCACTGGGTATAGCCCCGATTGAAATCCCGTCCTGGATGCCAGCGGACCAGGGAGACCCTATACCCTCGCCTCCGACTACAGAAACCTGGTCCCTTGTACCGGCCGGGAAGAAATCCCGTTCCAGCCTGGGTTTTCAAGCCTCCACTGCTGCGGAACGCTCTCCTCATCGCTGAAGCCTTTCTGCTGTGAAAGTTGTCATCTCTTGCCGGCCATAGTTCCGGTGTTCTCCTGAAGATTTCCTCTGTTTTACTGTTCAGGACATGCATCAGGGCCGCCTAGTTTTTGATGAGGCCTTTCTGGATGTATTCAGGCCTTTGTTCACCTCCCTGTGGACCTTACCTTCCTGAGTTTATTCACCTCTCCCCTCCCACCCCTTCTGCACAGGGGATTTGTTTGCCAATGTTTCCCTCATTGACTTCCTTGTTACCTGATGGCCTTTTCTTGGCCTATTCCGGCTCTACGAGACCCCCCGCCTGATGGATCCCGGCACCAGTCCGTGATGAGAAAGGATCCTCTGGTTCACAGGCGCTCCGTGGAGCTCTTAAAATTGCATTATGTGATTTTGAATAATTGTTTGCCGTTTTGTCTACCCTTTTTTGCCCTCATGTGTTTCCCCTCTTGTGTCCTCCTTTCCCACTTTAATGTTCTTGCTTGGTTCGCTCAGACCTTGATTGCAATGTGCTTTCCCACTGATTTAAAATGGCTTCTCTTGTAGTCTCATCCCTTAATGTCCGGGGCCTGAACGAGCCGTGCAAAAGATCCCAAGTGATTTCCTTGCTACAGAAAGACAAAGTCTCGATCGCCTTTTTTCAAGAGACACACTTTCGGGCAGGTAAGATTCCTAATCTTCCTTCCAAAAAGTTCACTCAGTGGTACCACAGTGCGCAGACCTCTGCTAGCCGGGGTGTCAGTATTGCCATTCACAAGCAGGTGCCCTTTGCGGTTACAGCCTCCTCCTCAGATCCTGATGGCCGGTACTTATTTGTGAAGGGCTCTATAGCAGGCACACCGGTTACACTGGCCAATATTTACGCGCCTAATAGGGGACAGGTTGCATGGCTGGTTCAGACCCTCTCGGCGCTTGCTGCATTCAAACAGGGTATGGTAATACTAGGGGGAGATTTTAATGTAACTCTAGACCCACTCCTGGACTCCTCCTCGGGGAGATCGGCTATCACTCATGTCCGTCTTAGACGCCTGAGGGTGGCTCTACGTAAATTAGGTGTTATTGACACCTGGCGTACCCTGAACCCTACTGGTCGTGACTACTCATTCTACTCCCATGCCAAGTCCTCACACCACAGGTTAGACTATGTCTTTCTCTCCTCTGAACATGTCAAACAAATTGTAAACACCCGAATAGGCAGCATCACGTTGTCGGACCATGCCCCCGTCTTCCTGACGGTATCGCTGTCCGCCCTCCCTACACGGGAACGGAACTGGCGTCTTAATGAAACCATCATCCAGGACCAGGTGTCATCTGAGAAAATAGCCACCTCCCTCCAGGAGTTTTTCAGTACTAACTCCGCAGGTCCCTCCCCTCCCTCACCTGCTATAATCTGGGAAACCCACAAGGCTGTGATCCGTGGAGAGCTTATCGCTCTCGGCTCCCATATTAAAAAACAAAGAGCCCAGGCCATGTCTACCCTCCTATCCCGTATCGCTACTCTCGAGCTCAGCCATAAGCAATCCCAAGCGATAAGCCTCGCGGAGGAGCTTTCGGTCGCGCGATCTCAACTAAAAGATATGTTAAACATTACTTCGGCTAAGTTGCTCCTACGTGCGCGCTTTAAGTCATATGCACACGGTGACAGAGGGAACAAGCTTATGGCGGCACTAACTAAACAACAATTTTCTGATTCCTTCATCCCGGCAATTAAAGACACTGCGGGCAATCATCTTAAATCCACCCCTGACATAGCCAAAGCATTCTGTGCTTTTTATGAAGACCTTTACAACCTCCCGGCCCCTCCTGGTTCATCTCCTTGCTCCATCGCGGAGGCCTCGAATAAGTTCCTCTCCTCCCTTCAGCTTCCCTCCATATCCCCAGACCAGTCCTCCCAACTAGTGGCTCCTATCTCTGGCCCAGAAGTCCTGAAAGTCCTAGCCACTATTCCCTCCGGACGTAGCCCTGGCCCTGATGGTTTCACCATCTCCTATTATAAAACTTTTAAATCTGTTCTAGTCCCTCACTTTAGCTCTTTATGTAATTACCTCCTGGAGGGTGGCCACCTTCCTCCCCAATCACTCACAGCCCATATCACCATTATTCATAAGGAGAATAAAGACCCGTTGCAATGTGGTAGCTACCGCCCTATCTCCCTACTTAATACGGACATTAAATGGTGGGCTAAGATCCTGGCTCAACGGATTCAAAAAGTTCTCCCGGATGTTATCCACAAGGAACAAGTTGGCTTTGTCTCTGGCAGACAGGGCAATGAGAATACCGTTCGCCTCCTTCATCTTATGAACTGGGCACGGACTACTTCAACTCCACTAGCTCTGCTGAGCACTGATGCAGAGAAGGCTTTTGACAGAGTGAGCTGGCAGTATATGTCACTGGCTTTGTCAAAATTTGGCTTTCCTGATCAACTTATTTCAGCTATTCTCTCTCTATACTCGGCCCCCTCTGCCAGGGTCAAAGTCAACGGCACTCTTTCACCTGCCTTTGCCATTACTAATGGCACTCGGCAGGGTTGCCCTCTCTCCCCCTCGTTATTCGTGATAGTCATGGAAACTCTCCTGTGCAAAATCAGGCAAGATCCCGATATTGAAGGTCTCCAGAAAGCTTCCCACACCCACCTTACGGCTGCGTTTGCAGACGATCTCCTTATTATGACCACCAACCCGGAGAAATCCTTCCCCCGGTTGCACTCTATTTTTGAAGAATTTGGTTGGGTCTCCAATTTCAAAATAAACTATAGCAAATCCCTTGCCCTGAATGTCACCTGTAAACCCGCTCTCGTTGCGTCGCTTAAACGCTCCACCCCCTTTACCTGGGCTGCACGGGACATCACATTTTTGGGGATCCACATCTCTGCTAACCTGAACGACCTTTTCAGCCTTAACTACACCCCTATGCTTAACTCAATTACATCCCATCTACAGTCAGTAAAACTTCCTTTCATATCATGGATAGGCAGGAAGAATTATCTCAAGACCTTCATTGTTCCCAAGCTCCTATACCTGCTGCAGACATTACCCATATGGCTCCCGCTTTCGTACTTTAGAGAACTACGTAGAAGATTTTCCCTTTTCCTCTGGACGAATAAACCATCTAGGATAGCTTACTCCACGTTGACGAGGGAAAAGAGGTTTGGTGGCTTCGGCCTTCCCGATGTCCACCTGTATTACACTGCAACGCACCTGAATAGGTGCTTCTCTCTCCTTTCGCGAAGCTCCCCAAACCTGTGCACAGCTCTAGAGCGTGGCCTAGTTACATATAAGGACACTCTCGTCCTATGGGGGTTCCGTAGCTGCACGCCCTCACATTCCTTTGCCTCCCCCATTTGGAAGGGCATGCTCGTTGAGTGGGCTAAATTATACAGATCCAGAGATCTTAGATTCCCCAATCCCCACCTCCCTCTGCACCTACTACAAAACTTAGCTCACCCTGAATCCACTACTCCTACCGGGGTCTGGCGTCAATTGTCTAACCACAAACTGCAGGACATTGTATCTGCGGCTGGGGACTTGGCATGGGACACAATTTGGGCCTTACCGGAGGTTCAAAAGCAATCCTTCCTGGCTCTTGCGGCCTTTCGCAAAGATACTGCGAACCTGAAACTCCCTCCCTTCTGCTCGAAGGAACCCACATGGCTAGAAAAGAAGATAGTTATGCCGGTCCCCCCGAAGAAGCCTTTGTCGACTCTCTACAAGGAACTTCTCTCTTCCACACCCCCGGCACTGTCCTTTCTAACTGCCTGGGAAAAGGAGCTCTCGTTTCACCTCTCAGAACCTGAAAAGGCATTTATCCTTTCCAATTCTCATGGATTCAGTCGTTGTATCAAAATACAGGAAAACTCCTTTAAGCTACTCACACGTTGGTACAAAACGCCTGAGTTCCTTCATAATCTCAATCAGGAAATACCCGATCGGTGCTGGAGGTGTGGAACAGAGAAGGGGTCGCTTTCTCACATATGGTGGTCCTGCAGTCTAATCCGTCCCTTTTGGACACAGATTGAGAGCTTAATCAGG
Organism: Bufo bufo; assembly: GCF_905171765.1. Lineage (NCBI taxonomy): Eukaryota > Metazoa > Chordata > Amphibia > Anura > Bufonidae > Bufo > Bufo bufo. The sequence continues at coordinate 26,842,606 of NC_053395.1, read as the reverse complement.
CACATCTGTGACTCCCATATAAGTCTAAATGCACAATTAGTTCTGCTTTGGTGCCCCAATGTGTCCCTTACTCCCTCTAAGAACAACCTACCAACATTACTTCTTACTGCTGCCCGTCTGCTAATCCCTTTGCTGTGGAAGAACGATTCTGCGCCTACGCTGCTGATGTGGCAAGAGAAAGTGGATCAGATATGTCGCTTTGCAGAGCTGGCTCACTGGGAATTCACACTCGCCCTCGTTTCCTAGAGATATGGAGCCCCTGGAAAGCATATCGTCACCTAACGCCTTGAACAACCTTATAGGGGTCTGACTGATACTGCCATCATTGTACCTACCCCCTTCCCTTCCCACCACCCCCCCCTTTTTCCTCCCCTCTTCTTGTTTGTGTTTTCGTTATCTCTATCCGATGTCTTGTATGTCTATTTTGGTTTATTACCCCCCCCCCCCCTCATTTATTTGGCTGCGGTTATATATGATTGCACTAATTTGACGCCATCTGCGTATGGCGTATGCTGTACTGTTGCACTTTCTAACTATTTGCTGTCTCAATAAAAAGAGATTTGGTTAAGAATATAACTACTATAATACTGCCTCCTATGTACAAGAATATAACTACTATAATACTGCCTCCTATGTACAAGAATATAACTACTATAATACTGCCTCCTATGTACAAGAATATAACTACTATAATACTGCTCCTATGTACAAGACTATAACTACTATAATACTGCCTCCTATGTACAAGAATATAACTACTATAATACTGCTCCTATGTACAAGAATATAACTACTATAATACTGCTCCTATGTACAAGAATATAACTACTATAATACTGCCTCCTATGTACAAGAATATAACTACTATAATACTGCTCCTATGTACAAGAATATAACTACTATAATACTGCCTCCTATGTACAAGAATATAACTACTATAATACTGCCCCCTATGTACAAGAATATAACTACTATAATACTGCTCCTATGTACAAGACTATAACTACTATAATACTGCCTCCTATGTACAAGAATATAACTACTATAATACTGCTCCTATGTACAAGAATATAACTACTATAATACTGCTCCTATGTACAGGAATATAACTACTATAATACTGCCCCCTATGTACAAGTATATAACTACTATAATACTGCTCCTATGTACAAGAATATAACTACTATAATACTGCTTCCTGTGTACAAGAATATAACTACTATAATACTGCTCCTATGTACAAGAATATACTGTAACTACTATAATACTGATCCTATGTACAAGAATATAACTACTATAATACTGCTCCTACTTTTCATGTATGAAATGAGATCTAACAAGCAGAGAGCACTTTTCATTACTGGATTATCTTTTGTACATTGTGAACTCATCAATATTTATTTCCAGCATGAGATCAGAGGATACAGAGCCTCCGTGTATGGAACCTGATTAACATGCATGGAAATCATCTGTGCAGAGCGTAACTTACTGAATACTACATAATGACAGGACGCACTAGCGTGTGGGGTCCATGACGTGGAATTTTCCTTCTTATACCATACGACAGGAATGCACAACTGTATAAGACGACTGCACACATGAGCTGACAATCTACAAAAGGTCAGGGGAGACTTCCAATTTGAGGCTGTGTACCCACAGTGCCCTGAGGTACCTCTTCCCCAGCAATACACAGCAGGTGGGAGATGTTATCAAACCTGGAGACTAAAATCACCATCCATTTTAATGTTATCCTGAGGTGAGGTGACTTGGGCTCTAAAGGGAAAAGCGTTGGTGATGACTCCATACACAACACCATTAATTTAATGGAACCTGACAAAACCCCAAACATTGCACAAAGCAAATGAGGACACCCTAATAATACCCGTAAGAGCATGACGCATGCGGTGATCATCTATTGTGTTGGTATTATTGAGTCTCATTTTCCAGCTCTACTTCTATACCAACTTCATCCTCTGTTCTCATCCCTTGCCTTATCCCACCATCACCTTTCCCTCACATTTTAGGCGTTCCTCAGCAGGGGTGTAGCTATAATTTGTGCAGAGGTAGCACGTGCACCTCTGCCCTGGTGCCTGAGGGCATCTGACGGTCCCTCTGAGGCCATTATTATAAGCGGTACATGGAAGTTGAGGCCCAGGAGCTTTAGGTCACACTTCTGCTCTTCATATTTCATCCTAACCCCTCCTGATGTTCACCCTTTCCACATTTCCATGTCCTTTTAGATTTAATATTGAAACCCATTTTTGCCTTCTTCTCCCCATCTGCTTCTCCTCACATGTAGTCCTCATAGCACTTTACATTTCCCAAATACAACCCTATCTACCATAAGACGCACCTAGGTTTTAGAGGAGGAAAATAAGAAAAAAATATTCATCAGACCTGAGATTACACCCCTAATATTCATCCGACCCCCAATCTTCATCAGACCTTAGATTATCCTCCATTTTTCAACAGACAGATCAGACCCCCATTCCTCATTAGACCCCCATTCCACATCAGACCTCAGACGAGATGTTAAATAAATGAACTTACCTTTCTTGCTATAGACGCCGCTACCACTCTCAGATCCGGCATGCTAATTCTGTACTCACCACTCCCTGGTCTCCTTCTGCTGGAGCTGCATGCTGTGCTGTGACCTGACGTCGCACAGCGCCAGGTCATAGTGCACACTTACGCCAGCAGAAGACGACCAAGGAACGGTAAGTAGAGCCAACACAAGGAGCGCTATATTCACCGCTCCCTGGTCCTACTGTGTACTAATGAGCGCTTCCATAATGGGAGCACTCACTAGTATTCGCTTCATAAGACGCAATGCTATTTTGCTCCCACTTTTGGGCAAAAAAGTGCTTCTTATGGTGCGGAAAATACGGTAATTCTCAAAGCCCTTACACCCTGGCGTCCCATTATCTGATCTTTGCTCCCTTAGAAGGAGTTGTATGAGATTAGAAGAATATTTAGAAGAATTTCTTCCAAAGACAGCGCCACATCTATGCACTGGTTGCATGTGGTATTGCAGCTCAGCTCCATTGAAGTGAATTGGACTGAGATACAATACCGCATACAACCTGTAGACAGAGGTGGTGCAGTTTCTAGAAAACAGACTTAGAAGGCAGTCATGTTGGCGACCTTTAGCGTCCATGACGTCCTCAACACTGGGGCACACCGCCATCCTACTGAAGTGAATTAGCATAGATTATGGACTTGTCGGTAATGCTCATACCCTTTCGCTCGTGACCCCTGGTCATGTGCAGCACCCGTCTGGCGGGTACATGGCGCAGGGGAACTTTTATCCTGACCCCCGGTTGGTGCTTCTCTGACAGGTACGGCAGATTGATGGTATTTGGGAATGTAATCAGCAGCACAAGTCTGTGTTTGTGGAGGGTGGGGAAGCAGAAGCTGTGAGAGATAGGGACGCTAATCTCATGTTGATGGGCACTGACGATCAATAGTGGTTTATTTGATTTAAGTAGGTGCAATTTGCACTTCTTTTTTTTTTTTTATATATATATTAACCTTTTCATGACCACGGCATAGTTATGGCAAAAAAAATTTTTAGATTTGCAAAATGAAGGACATACATAATATTATAGTTATATAACAACTGTTATTATGTTCAATGCAAAATTTACTGAATATTAAGTGGCCACCTAGGACGCATCACTTTTAAAGGGGTTGTCCCACGAAAAAATATATTCTGCATCTTTCAAACCAGCACCTGGATCTGAATACGTTTGTAATTGCATGTAATTATAAACATTGTATAGCCACTGAGTTATTAACCACTTCTCATCTGGGCCCTTTGCCCCCTTCCTGACCAGGCCAAATTTTGCAAAACTGACATATCTCACTTTATGTGGTAATAACTTTGGAACACCTTTATTTATCCAAGTCATTCAGAGATTGTTTTCTCGTGACACATTGTACTTCATGATAGTCATAAATTTGAAAATATTTCACCTTTATTTATGAAAAAATCCCAAATTTACCCAAAAATTTGAAAAATTTGCAATTTTCTAAATTTCAATTTCTCTGCTTTCAAAACAGAAAGTGATACCTCATAAAATAGTTATTATTTAACATTTCCCATATGTCTACTTTATGTTGGCATCATTTTGGAAATGTCATTTTATTTTTTTAGGACGTTAGAAGGCTTAGAAGTTTAGAAGCAATTCTTCAAATTTTTAAGAAAATTGCCAAAACCCACTTTATAAGGACCAGTTCAGGTCTGAAGTCACTTTGTGGGGCCTACATAGTGGATACCCCCATAAATGACCCCATTGTAGAAACTACACCCCTCAAGGTATTCAAAACCGATTTTACAAACTTTGTTAACCCTTTAGGCGTTCCACAAGAATTAAAGGAAAATGGAGATCAAATTTTTAAATTTCACTTTTTTGGCAGATTTTCCATTTTAATCAATTTTTTTCTTTAACACATCGATGGTTAACAGCCAAACAAAACTCAATATTTATTACCCAGATTCTGCGGTTTACAGAAACACCCCACATGTGGTCGTAAACCGCTGTATGGGCACACGGCAGGGCGCAGAAGGAAAGGAACTCCACATGGTTTTTAGATGCCATGTCCCATTTGAAGCCCCCTGATGCACCCTTACAGTAGAAACTCCCAAGAAGTGACCCCATTTTGGAAACTAGGGGATAAGGTGCCAGTTTTATTAGTACTATTTTTGGGTACATATGATTTTTTGATCATTCATTATAACACTTTATGGGGCAAGGTGACCAAAAAATTGGTTGTTTTAGCACAGTTTCTATTTATTTATTTTTACAGCGTTCACCTGAGGGGTTCAGTCAAGTGACATTTTTATAGAGCAGATTGTTACGGACGTGGCGATACCTAATATGTATACTTTTTCTCATTTATTAAAGTTTTACACAATAATAGCATTTTTGAAACCAAAAAATTATGTTTTAATGTGTCCATGTTCTGAGAGCTATAGTTTTTTTATTTTTTGAGAGATTTTCTTATGTAGGGGCTCATTTTTTGCGGGATGAGGTGACGGTTTTATTGGTACTATTTTGTGGGACATACGCGTTTTTGATCACTTGGTGTTGTACCTTTTGTGATGCAAGGTGACAAAAATTGCTTGTTTTGACAGTTTTTTTTTTTTACGGTGTTCACCCGAGGGGTTAGGTCATGTGATATTTTTATAGAGCTGGTTTTTACGGACGCGGCAATACCTAATATGTATACTTTTTTTTATTTGTTTCACTTTAACACAATAATAGCATTTTTGAAACCAAAAAAATGATGTTTTAGTGTCTCCATGTTCTAAGAGCTATAGTTTTTTTATTTTTTGAGAGATTTTCTTATGTAGGGGCTCATTTTTTGCGGGATGAGGTGACGGTTTTATTGGTACCATTTTGTGGGACATACGCGTTTTTGATCACTTGGTGTTGCACCTTTTGTAATGCAAGGTGACAAAAATTGCTTGTTTTGACACAGTTTTTTTAATTTATTTTTTTACGGTGTTCACCCGAGGGGTTAGGTCATGTGATATTTTTATAGAGCTGGTTTTTACGGACGCGGCAATACTAAATATGTCTATTTTATTTTATTTTTTCTATTTTTAATTTTTTTTTTTTATTCCTTACTTGGGATTTTTTTTTTTTTTTTACATGTGAACCTTTTTTTTATTTTATTTTTTCAACACTTTATTTTATTTTTATTTTATTTTACACTTTTCGTCCCCCATAAGGTCATACAAGACCTCTGGGGGACATTTACTTCACTTTTTTTTTTTTTTTTCACTGTTGATTTCTCCTGTAACTGGGGCTGACATAGTAGCCCCAGTTACAGGACAAATGCACCCCTATAGAGGCTGTACAGCAGCAATCCTGCGCTGTACAGCCTCACAGCAGGGCTGATCGAGGTCTCTGAGAGACCTCACACAGCCCCTGCACTCTCCGGTCCCGGCGGTCACATGACCGCCGGGCCGGAACAGGAAGCGCACAGCGCTTCCTGCTCTGCAGACACAGCGCTCGGTGAGCGCTGTGTCTGCAGCGATCGTGAAGGCAGGGACACCTGGGCACTGTCCCTGCCTTATCTCTGGGTTGCCCTGCTGTCACTGACAGCGGGCAACCCGATCAGCAGCTGCACGATTAGCGTGCAGCTGCTATTTCTGACAGGACGTTTTAAAACGTGCTGTCAGAAATAGACGTCCACCCATAGGACGTTTATATCCTATGGGCGGACGTGAGGCGGTTAAAAAAAAAATCTGTATAGCGCCACCTGCTTTGTTCTTTCCCTTATTCCTCCGTCCCCTTAGTAACATCCCTGAGGTCGCACATGCTCAGTTCCATCTTTCAACTGCCACAAATCGTATCTGACAGTTACAGGGAAAGAGATGCTGCAGAAAGGACACACCTTCTGAGTTGTGATAGGGAGAGAACTGTACCTGAAAGGAAACATGCCCCGTGACAAAGGACACACCCCTTAAGCTGGCAGTTTGAAATTTCTTTATTTTTTGAATTAATCATGGAATAACCACTTTAAATTAAAGAGTAACCCTTCTCTGTATTCTGCTCATTTCCAAATAATAATCTGAGTCTGGTTGCTATGGAAGAACCCCCTGACAACCTTACCTAAAGGCTGTAGCTGTTAAGCATTGTTTCCATGGCCACCTAGACTGTTCAGCTTTAATGTGGTTGCTATGGAAGTGCTTCCTAACAACCTCATCCACATGTGGTGGCCACCTAGACTGTTCAACTCAATTCTGGTTGCTATGAAAGAGCTTTCTAACAACTTCTGTTAAGCACTGTATCCATAGCAACCAGGCTGCCTTAAACAGTACTCAGTTTTTTTTTTCTATTGGCTTGCTGTGGTGTAATTCACTATGGGGGTAGATTTATGAAACTGTCTAAATGAAAGACTGTCTTTGTTGCCCATGGCAACCAATCACAGCGCAGCTTTTATTTTCCAAGAGCGGAATATGAAATGAAAGCTGCACTCTGATTGGTCAGGCATGGGACCCTGTATGGGTTATCATCTATAAATTAATGGCTTCTTACCAACCCCAATAGTTATGATACCTCGGAGCAGGTCTGACCCAATGCCTTTGATCACGCCCTTGGGGGTCTATAGGTTTGAATCCAACCACAGTATCTAGCCGTTTGCAGTTGGGGACATGAAATGGTTAACAGGCAGAGCAGCTATCGGTTTATTACACCAGTGCCATCCACACATGGTGCTCAATCCTTCATCGAGAGTTTACTGGAGGTTTTATCAGTGACCTATATTCCATTTAATGGCCATGGCTGCAGAATCAAGGGCACTACTGAAGTTACGTCCTCGGGTTCAGACTCTGCAGCTCTAGTTATATGGATATCATAAAGAAAACTGGTGCCGGCAGCAAGAATTTAAAGGGTTCTTCCAACTCATCCATATGCTCCATTAGAACATATATATTTCGCTGCTCCACTCACCCTGCCCAGTGGCCCGGACCCACTGTCCTTTTCCAGGCGGTCCACTCTGCTTTACCTCTCCTTGTGTGCTCATAGGGTGCACACAGGCTCACTACCGACAGCTATTAAAGAGCCAGCGTGCATGTCCTTATCTTCACCAGCCAATGGCTAGTAGTCTTGATACAGTTAAGGCACCTTACCCTGAGCAACAGCTTTATTAGGAACCTGCCTGAGCAACAGCTTCAGTAGCTTGCTAAGTTCCCTGATCTGCTGTCTGCCCGTGTACTGAACTCTGCCTGTTTACTGTTCTCTAACCCTCTGCTGCCTGACCAGACCTGTTACCTATATTGATTTCAGTCTGCCTGCCCTAACATCAAACTGTTAGCCTGCTAAATTCCCAGATCTGCTGTCTGGAGGTGTACTGAACTTTGCCTGTTTACTGTTCTCTGACCATCTGCTGCCTGACCTGACCTCCATATTGACCCTTCAGTTACCTGTATTAATTTTAGGCTACCTGCCCTGACCTCGAACTGTTAGCCTGTAAAGTTCCCTGATCTGCTGTCTACCCATGTTCTGAACCCTGCCTGTTTACTGTTCTCTGACCCTCTGCTGCCTGACCTCCATATTGACCCTTCAGTGCCCGACCAGATCTGTGCCTGTTACCTGTATTGATTTAAGGCTGCCTGCCCTGGCCTCGAACTGTTAGCCTGTAATGTTCCCTGATCTGCTGTCGGCCTATGTACTGAACCCTGCCTGTTTACTGTTCTCTGACCTTCTGCTGCCTGACCTGACCTCCATATTGTCCCTTCACTGCCTGACTAGACCTGTGCCTGTTACCTGTATTGATTTTAGGCTACCTGCCCTGGCCTCGAAATGTTAGCCTGTAAATTTCCCTGATCTGCTGTCTGCCCATGTACTGAACCCTGCCTGTTTACTGTTCTCTGACCTTCTGCTGCCTGAGCTCGATATTGACCCTTCACTGCCTGACTAGACCTGTGCCTGTTACCTGTATTGATTTTAGGCTGCCTGCCCTGACCTCAAACTCTTAGCCTGCAAAGTTCCCTAATCTGCTGTCTGCCGTGTACTGAACCCTGCCTGCTTACTGTTCTCTGACCCTCTGCTGCCTGAGCTCGATATTCACCCTTCACTGCCTTACCAGACCTGTGCCTGTTACCTGTATAGATTCTGCCCTGACCTTGAACTGTCCCTGACTACATATTCTGCCTGACCACTGGTGTCTCCGACCTCCGTGGGTTAGCTTTTAACCACACAGACACTACTCCAGGAGGTAACGGCCTGGTGGTTCCCCTGCAGAAAAGTCCTGATCCCTATATTGGAGTTAAAGGGTGAAAACTAGGGAACTGCCAGGATAACGCCTGTAGAATTAGCCCCAAGCCAAATCCATTGGTTAACACACTCACTGCCTTAAAGTGTAACTGTCATATTTTTTTTATTTGCTAGTTTATTAGAGCTAGGCATGTATACCTGAGTTAGTCTGTCAATGATTGTCAAAAGATCTGTAATTACCTTATAATAACAGCTTTCATTAATATCCTCTGTCCCTTTCCACTGCTCCCTTAAAATACCGTTGCTATGGCCGTTAGTATAAATAGAAGACAGAGGGGCGGTCCTTCACACTGGATGCCTGCATTAGGCTTGAGTGAGGAGGCATGTCTCTCAGGAATCTAATCTGATTGGCTGGCAGGGAGCTGCTGGCTACAGCAAGTGTATTTGGGAAGTGAGGGAAACAGTTTTGGCCTCAGAGAACTGGCAGGGGAGCCATCTTGAGAAGGTTCTCATATTTTAAATGTTTAAACAGCCGTAAATAAGGGAAAAACTCAAGGAAAACAGTGGTAAATATTGCTTTATGCATAATGCTGCTGCAGCAGTAACATATGCCAAAGTTGATTTTTTGATGAAAACATGACAGTTACCCTTTAACAATATAGATATCATAAAGCCCTGAGACCCCTTGTCTATTAGCCAGAGCAAAGCTGGAAGTGGCACTATAAAAGGGCACCATAGCTGAGGATATATATGGCTTATAGTACTATAGCTGGTGGGTAACAGGCACTACTATGGTTGGCTCTATTTTATGGGCACTAATACGCTCCATGAGCAAATATATGGACACCACTAGAGCTGGCGGCACTGTTTGGGGACTCCTGCGTGATTGAAACTATGGTGCTGACAGTACTAGAGACTGGTACTTGGTCAATTCCATACAAAGAAACATTCAAAACAGTTTTAGTTTGTGGTGGAAGGGCACCCAACCCAAATTTTTGCCCTGGGAGAAAGAAAACTTAGTTTTGTCCTTGCCATATACCCAAATATTATAATGCTGACCAACCAACCAACCAAGAGGGCATCCAATTCCCAAAATTCATCCTTCTCCATTTCCGCTGGTTCAATAAAATTCATCAGAATCTGATTCATGTGGGAGATGATGCTCAGGACAGGTAAACATACCTCAAATAGTGTACCCCCCCCCCCCTTCCTTTTTTTTTGGAAAGACGTGATAGACTGAGGTGAGATTCCCTCCCTGGACTTGGAACTGACGTCAGCTCCATCTGTACCTGAAACCCAACACTACCTGACAGAGGCGGCCGCGCTCAATGGTTCTCTACTTATGAATCTGAAACAGGGCCGGGTGCAGGGTTACGATCTGCGCACAAGTCCAATGATGTAACAGTTCCCTATTCATACCATCCCCAGCGTGCGCTTTACTAAGGTCAGCTATCAAACCTGAGACATTCACACATTACCAAAATATATCGTAGTCGTTTGGTTCTGATAATCCATTCCATATACACAAAAATTAGGAAAGTGGATATTGATAATGGGTGAAGTCCCCACTCATGACCCTCATCGTTTAGACAGAGTAGAGAGAGGGCCCATGAAGATCACCTCTCTTTCTGGAGGACTCAACACGTCATTTACTCGACATGTAAAAGGTGTAATGCATAATTTCTCCTGCGGGGGTGCTGTAGGGTAATTGATTAGTTTTCTCTACAAATTAGAGCTGAGCGGCTAGATTCCTTGTCCATAGTGAATACTTCCTTGGACAACTGGTATATAACTTCTGAAGATACGTTATGTTGATTGGTGGGTCTGATATTCAATACCTCATCTTGTGACGGGTCTCATTATTTAAATGTTGTTCACTCCACATCTTCACAAGGTATCGTTCATAAAGAAAAAAACACTCTTGTAAAACTCAATAAATGTTTGTCGATAAAGTGCTCAGTGATTATTCGAATGGATAATCCAAGTCCAAGATATGGGGGTCAAGATGTGTTCATCAGCTGATGTGCGGGTCTTAGAAACCAGACGCGTTTCGGGGTCTTTTCCTAGCCCCTTCTTCAGTGGAAGGGGCTAGGAAAAGACCCCGAAACGCGTCTGGTTTCTAAGACCCGCACATCTGCTGATGAACACGTCTTGACCCCCATATCTTGGACTTGGATTTTCAACCTGTTGAACCCCCGACTTTTTCGGCATACAGCGAATATTTTGACCTGAAACATACAGGGTCATGATAAATGCTAACTTCTATTTACACGTCTGCTATACCTGATAAAGACGGGAAGACCACTGGAGAACATCTACATCGGGGGCTGCTAATCTGCCTGAACTGCTCCAGCTGAATCCCCACAATCAGGTACCGCCGGATCTGACTCCATCAGCCACGTGGGACGCCACCGTGAGCTTTAGTCAGACGGCAAATTGAAAGTATAATCATTGTATGCCATACAGGGGATATATGTCGAATTTGTTTAAATAATCAAATGGAATTTATCGAACTCTGTCCGGACATCCATTTGAATAAAAAAAAAAACTCTCAGGCTATGAGCTGAGCGCTGTGATTGGCCAGCGCTACAGCATAGGAGAAAGAGACGCCGTCAGGTTCCCCTGGGTGGAGCCTAACTATGAAGATACCGGAGGCTATAACCGGAGAACGGAGCGGCGCCCGGGGATAACAGCAAGTGCAGGGAGATCCCTGGGCGCCGCTCTACACCTCTGTATACTTAGTTTAGAGGTTTTATTCTGGTGAAAGGTCCTCTTTAAGGGCTCCACACGTCATTTTCTGAGTCTCTCATAGTACCCTACATTTAATGCACTTTATTAATCCTATGTAATTTCATTGCATGTTTTGATATTTATGATGCTGTTTTTATTTTTATTCTGAATTGTTCTTTTTAGCCATATCACCACCTACTGTTCTTATTATTTGCTAGATATTACTATTTTAGTATTTGTTAGATATTACTGTTTTAATTGTCATATCTGCATCAGGTGTAAAAAAATATTGTCACCATTACACATTTTGTCTGTATCTCTGTATGGTCCAGGTGTAGAGTGCTCAGCCTATCTACTTTTTCTATATCCTTCCTTTTTTGACTGGGTGAGTCATAAGGCTTGGTAGCACCTATCCACAGCTATAAACGGAGTGAGCCACCATATCTGTTTTCTACTCTTGTAAAACTGACCACAACTGTGATAAGCCAGCCCCAGTGACATATTAAGAGCAAGCATCTGCCAGAGCAAGCGGCACAATATAAATAAACCACACCGATTCACATGAATGGGCGTTTTATGGCGGCACATGACTTCCTATCTGCTACACCCTTAATATCCGTCTCATATGGTCCTATTGTTGTCCTGGTTTGTTTTCTCCCAAGACAGATATTGCAGAAAATGAAGTAGTAAAAGTCCTTGTATTCTAGTCATCTGTTTTCAGGAAGCAGATGCTGGGTGACCACCACTGGTGGCAGCCATGACAGGTCCCAACTTAATCAGTAATTAGAATTCCACCATTTATTTATTTTTTACAATTGGGCTACATTCATACGACAGCGGTGTGACAAACGTTTTTTATTTCATCCATTTTCATAGACCGTCAGCCCCCATCCAATTGAAGGGGACCGTGTTTTTTTTTTAACAACTGTTTCTCAGAAAGGCATCAGTGAAAAAAAACTGCCTTTAAAAACGGATAAACTGTCAGTTTTTCATGGCCATTTTGCATCCATTTCCTGGCATTCGATCAGATTTTAAAATATATATATAAAAGACCCCTCAGTGTCACCCAGTATATAAAAGGCCCTTAAAGGGGTTATCCTGGAAAAGATAATGATGCCTTATCCTCAGGATAGGTCATCATTCTTACATCTGTGGGGGGTCTAAGTCCTGGCACCCCTGCCGATCAGCCATTTTAGGGAGCCACAGCTCTGGCGAGCGACGCAGGCTCCCAGCAGCTTTCCGAGCACAGCGCTGTCCATCGTATAGTGGCACTGCTTGGTATTGCAGCTCTGCCCCATTGACCTGAATGGGGCTGAGTCGCAACTAGGCCATGTGACCGATGTACGTGATGTTACTGGTCTAGGAAGAGGCCGCAGCGCTCAAGGCCTCTGCTCGCAGCTGATTGGCAGGTTTCCCCTTCGTTGTTTATCCAGGCACAGTGACGTTATGTCTGGAACTGAAGGTCAGCGGGAACCACTACTGGTAGTTTGAAATTTTCGATAATCCGGCAATTTGAGGATTTCACAAGACTTTCCAAATACAGCTTTATGCCCCATTGCTACGGACACATTGCAACCAGAACCCTGCCAATATTGACCCAAGTACCTTCATAGAATAGGATGGTCGACTGTCATCAGATTTCAGATACGGGATTGTGGCTTTCTCCCAACCACTGGGGAAACTCAGGTGCTCAGTTTACAGACATTAGAGACCAACTGGGGTAAGATGGAGTCTTGTGAGGGCACAGCGAGACCTTACCGCCGTACAAAACACTGATGTTTGCGTGGTGACATACAATGAGGAGCAGCTTCCCAGGTGGGAGATAAGACAGCGCTTACGGGAAAGGTGAGAGCGGAGCAATCCTATTTATAGGTAATTGATTATTCATGGCCCTAACAAGAAATAATCTCTATTCATTAAGAGATTTCTCGGCAACGCCGAGCCCTCAGCACAAACTGAGCAATGGCAGATCAGATAAAGGGAAGATACTAAGCAGACGGCTTAGCGTAAGTGCTGGGGCAGGTGACATGGAAAGCTCGTCCCAGCATGACCAGAAGCCTTCCGCCGAGTCCAAGGATTAGACGAGACTTGGGGCTGTGTACGGCGGAAACGCTATTTATGATATACCGTTTTGGGCCTATGGAAGTGTGAAAGCCCCATAGGTGCTCAATGTCAGGCAGCAGTTGCAAAAGCCATTAAAGGGAACCTGTCACCGGGATTTTGTGTATAGAGCTGAGGACATGGGCTGCTAGATGGCCGCTAGTACATCCGCAATACCCAGTCCCCATAGCTCTGTGTGCTTTTATTGTGTAAAAATAAGATTTTATAGATATGTAAATTAACCTGAGATGAGTCCTGTCCCTGACTATGGGGACTGGGTATTGCGGATGTGCTAGCGGCCATCTAGCAATCCATGTCCTCAGCTCTATACCCAAAATCCCGGTGACAGGTTCCCTTTAAAGGTGTGTTCCGTTTGTTTGAAGTTATCCCCTATCCACAGGGGTTCCAGCGGTAGCCCATTACCTCCTGCAGCCCCCCTGAAAAGAACGGCGTGGCCACTCCATTAATTTATTTGGGAATTCCGGAGATAGCTGACGGCGCATAGTCGCACAGCAGCCACCCCTCCATTCACCCCTATGGGGCTTCCGAAAATATCCAAGCCCAAGTACTAGCAACATACTATCAATGTCACTGATGGGAATACCCCTTTAAAGAGGTCGTGCCATGAAAAATATTTTACTGTTTTCAAACCAGCACCTGGCTCTGAATACTTTTGTAATTGCATGTAATTAAAAATGTAGTATGGCCACTGAGTTATTCAATAAACTGTATCTGTATAGCGCCACCTGCTGGTTTTTCTTTAGCTTGTTTCTCGTCCACCTCACTCAGGTGGTCGCACACGCTCAGTTAAATAAATCTTCAACTATCACCAGCCATATCTTCTGTTAGAAGCTGTGACAGTTAGGGCTCATGCACATGACCGTATGTATTTTTCGGTCCGCAAAAAAAAAAAATTGATGACAACCATGTTACATCAGTATTTTTTGCAGATTCATTGTAACGATGCCTGTCCTTGTCCACAAAATGGATAAGAATAGGACATGTTCTATTTTTTTGGCAAAACGGACTTGCAAACATAAGGATACGGAATGCACGCGGAGTCATTTCCTTTTTTTTGCGGCCCCATTGAAATGACTGGTTCCGCATAAAGGCCGCACAAATAACGGAACGGACAAAAATATGTTCGTGTGCATGAGCCCTTACAGGGAGAGAGCTACAGCAGAAAGGACACGCTCTTTGAGAAAGAAAATGCAACCCCCAGCTGTGATAGGGAGAAAGCTACAGCAGAACCCCCCCCCCCCATGTCGGGGATCCCCACCTATTTTGAGAACAGCTCCCATCTCACAGCCACAATGAATAGAGAGGTGGTGGCGCCTGCGCAGCTCTCTCCGCTCACTTCTAAGGGAGTTCTCATAGAAGTGAACGGAGAGAGAGAGAGAGAGCCATAAATGTCCAGGTGAGAATAACCCTTTAGAAAATTGCTCTGCCCACTTTTTTGTCATCACCTTACTAAAAGTTGTCTGTAACGTTAAAGGGTTTGTTCACTTTGATAGAAAAGTCCACTGCGGTGAGCCGATCACAGGCTCCCGCTGCTGGAAACCCCAGAAATCCGCAGGGGGAAGAATCTAGCACCAAGCAGTCAACTTCGCAGCAGCAGCGCCACCAGAGGAGAAATGAAACATTGCACAGATTCCATCGATATCAGTGGGATGTCGGGTCCTCCAGAGGGATGGACGCACCTTGAAGCTGCTCTCCACTATGGCTAATATAATAGATAAGGATCCTGAATGTCGGTCCCTCCTCTAGTAACTCAGAATTCACTAATACGGCATTTGAAAGTAGGATTTCTTAATCAACCCCTTTAAGGCCTGATACCTTAGGAGTCCTAACCTGTTTGACAAGCAGGACCTATTTACTAATCATAGAACAATGCACCAAAAGGAATATACTGTTCTCAGTGAAAATCCTGGCCAAGACATGAAAGTACAGGGAACAAACAGCCTATAAATCCTTGTCACATCACGAGAACTCTGCATGTTCCTTACCTGATAGCAGAACCTCTGACTCCTCTTGTGAACTCTGCAGCCTGGATGGTATGCTGGGACCTGTGGTTCAACAGCCAGCGAGCCATAGGTTACAACTCACTGCATCAGAAAATGTATTCGCTGTTCTCCAGCTGCTGATAAACTACGACTCCCCCCAGCTTCAGGTTACCTGGTCATGCTGAGAGTTGTGGTTTACTACAGATGGGAAGCCCAGGTTGGACACCACTCCTTAAAGGAAAACTCTGACCGGAAGACAAAATGCTTCTTGCCAGGTTCCACTTCAAAAACCAATCTTAGGATCTGATGTCTGTGATGGGTCCCTGCTTCCTTGCTCTCCCGCCTCGCTCAGTTTCCCTGCAATCAATATATGCTTTGATGCTGCTGCAGCCAATGACTGGTTGCAGTGGTGAGCTGCCCCTCTGATGTCACGTCAATTGGTCGTGTGACGCAAGGCAGGTCACCGCTGCGGTGGCTTCAGAGTGGATGTTGGCAGCGGTGGATCTGAGGGAGGCAGCAGGGGAGCAAAGGAGCGGGGACCCAGTGCAAGAGCAAGCAAGCATGGTTGCAGGGTGGATAAAAATCAATGATTTAAAAAAAAAAAAAAAAAAATCTGATTTTTTTTTTTTATATAAAATGCTTTTTGAGGAAAATATATTACCATCCAAAGGTTATTCCGTCATGAAATAAAGATGAGTTTTTTAATTATGTAGAATAAGGCAGTACGTGGACTCCCATATTGTTGAATGGATTAGGCAGTGGCTGAGGGACAGACAACAGAAGGTTGTAGTCAATGGAGTATATTCAGACCAAGGTCTTATTACCAGTGGGGTACCTCAGGGATCTGTTCTGGGACCCATATTGTTTAATATCTTTATCAGGGAAATAGCAGAAGGCCTCGATGGTAAGGTGTGTCTTTTTGCTGATGACACAAAGATTTGTAACAGGGTTGATGCTCCTGGAGGGATACACCAAATGGAAAAGGATTTAGGAAAACTAGAGGAATGGTCAAAAATCTGGCAACTAAAATGTAATGTTGATAAGTGCAAGATAATGCACCTGGGGCGTAAAAACCCAAGAGCAGAATATACAATCAGTGACACAGTCCTAACCTCAGTATCTGAGGAAAGGGATTTAGGGGTCATTATTTCAGAAGACTTAAAGGGGTTGTCCGGGATCAAAGTTATTTTTTTTTAAAGTGTACTCCCCCACGCACTGTTTACATCTCTGTTTTGTCTAACTTAATTCCGCTCTGCACTGTGGGTCCCAGCGCAGCGCGGCATCACTGCTTTCAGATGACTCTCCTCTCCGCCCCCTCATCGCCATGTCCTCCATGCATCCGCCCCCCTTGAATCATAATCAGTTTTCTGCCGCACATTCCCCCCCCCTTAGTAACGCCCCTAAACTCCTCCTGGCTCAGTCCTCAGAGTATTGCTTCTATCTCCAGCCTGCCGCCCCATTTGCCTGCATTGGAGGCGTTTACTATGCTAATTAGCATAGTTCCCTTGCCTCCTTCATTGTGAACAACACGCCCTGCCCGGTGACGTCACCGGACCAGAGAGGCGTGGCTTAGCGCAATCTGTTGCCGAGCGCTCTGCATAATGCCTGCGGCTGATGGCGACGTCACCGGGCTCCCTGCGAAGCGGCTTCGCTCTGCAGAAGGGACCCGGTACGTCACTGAATGTGAGAAAAGACTCCCTTCCGGCTGAGAATTTGTGTAATGAATATGGGGCATCAGAAAAGTATGGGAAAGGTAGGACAGTCATGTAGGAGATATTTATGTCCTTGTTAAACAATTAAACCAAAGTCCCCAATCCCAGACAACCCCTTTAAAGGTAGGCAGCACCTTATGTGGAACTGCCCTAGGCTGAGGAGATATTGGGGGGTATAATAGATCTAATACGAAAAGTGTTTGAGACAAGAGTGGAGGCAGATGCCAGATTATGTGTACTAGGCTGTACTGAGTCTGTACAACTAGCCGCTGAGCAGAAATTAGCGGTTATCCGCATAGTGTATCAAGCAAGAAAGGTGATTGCGTACCATTAGGTGGATCATGATCCTCCAGAGGTGGGGGAATTTGTTCGTAAGGTTCACACATTGTTGCAAATGGAAAAATTTGTATACCAGAAGAGGAATAACAGTAAAAAATATGAGCAGATTTGGGGAAGATGGAGGCAATACCACAATATTGTAGATTAATGCGGTTTAAGTAGATACTGGGATCCGAACCGCCCCGGCATTACTTATGTTTTTAGAGGCCACACATGAGAAGCATGGATGTTATTGTTCACTGGGAGGGGATGAGGGGTGGGAGCTGTAAGAGGGTCTAGAGTATAGTCTTTTGAGATGAGAGGTGGTATATATGTTCTGTTACGCTGCCATGTAATGTACTGATGTATCCGAACTGTTGACATCTGTTATGTGCTTGAGGATTATGTACCGGATGTCCAGCTGTAATGTAAAGCTATTGCATTTCAATAACAAACTCTTTATGGAGAGGACTTTTGGAGATGTTCTCCTTGGATCTAAGACGCTTGGGTATGGGGAGGGGGAGGGATTGCTTTGTTTGTCTCATAAAATGCTTTGAAAATCTCAAAAACAATATGATTTAAAAAAAGGTAGTCAGACCATGTCATAGAGCAGCAGGAGATGCTAGCAGAATGCTGGGGTGTATAGGGAGAGGCATTACCAGTAGACAGAGGGGGGCGCTCATGCCGCTCTACAGAGCACTAGTGAGACCTCATTTGGAGTATTGTGCTCAGTACTGGAGACCATATCTCCAGAAGGATACTGATACTTTGGAGAGAGTTCAGAGAAGAGCTACTAAACTAGTACATGGATTGCAGGATAAAACTTACCAGGAAAGATTAAAGGACCTTAACATGTATAGCTTGGAAGAAAGACGAGACAGAGGGGATATGATAGAAACTGCTAAATACATAAAGGGAATCAACAAGGTAAAAGAGGAGAGAATATTTAAAAGAAGAAAAACTGCTTCAAGAGGACATAGTGTTAAATTAGAGGGGCAAAGGTTTAAAAGTAATATCAGGAAGTATTTAGGCTACTTTCACACTAGCGTTCGGGTGTCCGCTCGTGAGCTCCGTTTGAAGGCTCTCACAAGCGGTCCTGAACGCAGCCGTCCAGCCCCAATGCATTCTCAGTGGAGGCGGATCCGCTCAGAATGCATCAGTCTGGCAGCGTTCAGCCTCCGCTCCGCTCAGGACACCTGAACGCTGCTTGCAGCGTTCGGGTGTCCGCCTGGCCGTGCGGAGGCGAGCGGATCCAGACTTATAATGAAAGTCAATGGGTACGGATCCGCTTGAAGATGACACCATATGGCTCAATCTTCAAGCGGATCCGTCCCCTATTGACTTTCAATGTAAAGTCTGAACGGATCCGCTCAGGCTACTTTCACACTTAGAAATTTTTCTAAGTTATAATGCAGACGGATCCGTTCTGAACGGATGCAAACGTCTGCATTATAGGAGCGGATCCGTCTGATGAAACATCAGACGGACCCGCTCCAAACGCTAGTGTGAAAGTAGCCTTACTGAGAGAGTAGTGGATGCATGGAATAGCCTTCCTGCAGAAGTGGTAGCTGCAAATACAGTGAAGGAGTTTAAGCGTGCATGGGATAGGCATAAGGCCATCCTTCATATAAGATAGGGCCAGGGGGTATTCATAGTATTCAGTATATTGGGCAGACTAGAGGGGCCAAATAGTTCTTATCTGCCGACACATTCTATGTTTCTATATGTGTAATTTTTTTTGGTAAATAAATTCCATTAATCCATTCACAATGTCCGGCTCTTCCAGAGGTTTTTGTAAGATTATTGGGCAGTTTCTCTGCCTACAAGATATTATCACAGATGCTTGGTTTACTTTTGCAGTTCTCAAAACTGAATTTGACTCAGCAGAGATCACAGGCCTCTTCTTCACAGCAAAAATGTTATAACATGAACAGAGTTGAGAAAAAGACCTTAATCCTAACTTCTACAAACCTATGAATGCAGAATCAACCTAATCAAACTAATATGAAAAGTTGCATATTATAAGTTATACCAGCAAGAATTAGTCTTTATGTAAAAAACTATGATTTAAATCAAGCCTTACTGACTAGTGATTTACCGTATTTTTCGCTTTATAAGACGCACCTGATAGCACGCACCTAGGTTTTTGAGGAGAAAAATAAGAAAAAAAATATTTTGAACCAAAAGGTGTGCTTTTGGTAGGTTTTTAACTAATGGTGGTCTGTGGATGCCGCACTTATGGGAAGGGGGGGGGGGGGGGGGGATCTGTGTGTGACACTGATGGGGGGGGATCTGTGGGTGACACTGATGGGGGGGATCTGTGGGTGACACTGATGGGGGGGGATCTGTGGGTGACACTGATGGGGGGGGGATATGTGGGTGACACTGATGGGGGGGATCTGTGGGTGACACTGATGGGGGGGATCTGTGGGTGACACTGATGGGGGGGGGGATCTGTGGGTGACACTGATGGGGGGGGATCTGTGGGTGACACTGATGGGGGGCATCTGTGGGTGACACTGATGGGGGGGATCTGTGGGTGACACTGATGGGGGGGATCTATGGGTGACACTTATGTCATCCACAGATCCCTATAAGTGTCATCTACAGATCCCCCATCAGATGCATCAGTGTGGAGGGAGGAGGCGGAGACAATCATGGCGGAGCCCGGTGCAGTGATTCTACTCTAATACACCGGGCCAAGCAGCTGTTAAGTACATTCAAGCCGATCCATATCTTAATGTATACCGCACTGTTCTGTACTTACTGTAGTACTGTATGTATAGCATTAATACGGCGCAGACCGGCAGCTCCCTCGGTCATGCGCCGCCTGCCTGCTTATCTCTTAACTTTATTAAATGAACAGGCAGGCGGCGCATGAGGAGGGAGCTGGGGCAGGCGGCGCATGACCGAGGGAGCTGCCGGTCTGCGCCGTCTTAATGCTAAACATACAGTACTACAGTAAGTACAAAACAGTGCGGTATACATTAAGATATGGATCGGATTGAATGTACTTAACAGTTGCGGGGCCCGGTGTATTAGAGTAGAGTCACTGCACTGGGCCCCGCCATGAGTGTCCTCGCCTCCTCCCTCCACACTGATACTTGGCTGGCCGCGCTGTGCAGCATAGCGGCCAGCGAAGTATTCGCTTTATAAGACGCATGGCCATTTCCCCCCCCACTTAAATCGTGATTTACATCATTTTGATTTAAATCAAATCCACCCTGCATGGTTGTCTTTGCAGTTCTAGCCAGGAAGGTAAACAATCCCTTCAAATGCATTGTCTGGAAATTACATATTGATGACCTATCCTCCAGTCATCAATATATGATTGGTGGGGATTCGACTCCTGGCAACCCCTCTGATCAGCTCTATGAAAGGGCTACAGTGCTCAGACCAGCGCTGCGGCCTCTTCACAGTATACTACTGTACAATGTATAATGGCCGTGCTTGGTATTGCAGCCCAGGCCCATTCACTTGAATGGGACTGATCTGCACAAGGGACATGTGACTGATGGACGTGAAGTCAGAGGCCAAGGTGCTCATCTGAGCGCTGTGGCTTCTGCAAACTCTGATCGTTGTGGGTGCCGGGAATCACCTACCCCCCCCATTGATCAGATATTGATGACCTATTCAGAGGCATCAATATTTAAATCCCGGGAAAAAAACTTTAACCCAAAAAGCTATTATTTTGAAGGTAAAGGAACAGCCAATGCCATCGTACAATGCGAAGACCACATCATGGCTTCCTAGACCCCTGCAGGTACGACACAACAACAGAAAGGGGAATTATACAGTTAACTGCAGTCATACCTGATTTTTTTTTTACCTGGACATCTCTCGTATCTCCAGCACTTATCCCTTCACCTCTACCCTTTGAGGGCTTGTGCGGGTATCACGTGTGGTTAGGATTATGCACAAAAATAAGGTTGTATAATATAAACCCTGTCCGGAAAAGCAACACATAAGCTGACATTTACAATAAAATGAAAGGAACATTGTGTCATCATGAAGTCGAAATCCACCCACACAGGGAAGTCATTACTCGGAAGCCATAAATTATCACTTGCCACTAATCACTTGTTATTTGTACACCGAGGCTGGGTGCTGCTGTATATACAGACGCCTTCAGCTGTGTGCTACCATGCTCCTCTGGCTGGTATAGTCCCACAAAACGGGCAACGTTTGCCATGCTGATAGTTTATATAAGTGGTCACGGATGTCTGATCACCTACCTACAAAAACATGCACCTTCAGAGATGCTAAACATGGGGTCTGATGGTGGAATATGACAACCTGACCATGTCTTGCTCCAGCAAATGGCTGAAGAGTATCGGGGGCTATACCCGCAGCATCCAGCTGACTGCATGTAGAAAGGGTTGACTATGGAGAGACAAAAATATCCTTCTCCGTGTCCCCCTCAGCACCACTGCTAATCTGTGCTATGCTGGGTGGGCTGCTTTCCTGCTTACAACTCACAAAACCCTGCACATGTACTCTGTATGTCTTTCACTCCTACCCCCCTGTTCCCCTCCCCAAAATTACCACTAGTCAGTCTCCTTCCCACTCTGGCAGCTGTAAATATAATCCTGATTAAGCTCCCCAGTCAGTCACCTTTCACTTCTGGTGGCAACATATATATTCCACACTAAGTTCCCAAGTCTGTCACCTTCCCCTCAGGCAGCTGTAAATATATTCCCTAGTCAAGTCTCCTTCCCCCTCTGTCACTTGAAAATATAATGCCAGTTAAAGAGGACCGTTTACCGCTCCTGACATGCCTGTTTTAATAGCTTCATGCATTCCCCATGTAATAACAATTCTGGAGCATCTATTCTTATGGCTCTATGTTGTGCCATTCCTATAGTATTCCTACTAGAAGTTATGAATGAATTGCTAGCAGTCTGCAGTAAGGGTACAGAGGGGCGGTAACCAGTAGGGGGTGTGTACCTGCACAGAGTCACTCTATCCAATCAGTGCTGCCATTTTCAGACTGTGCAGGTACACACCCCTTACTGGTTACCGCCCCTCTGTACCCTTACTGCAGACTGCTAGCAATTCATTCATAACTTCTAGTAGGAATACTATAGGAATGGCACAACATAGAGCCATAAGAATAGATGCTCCAGAACTTTTATAACATGGGGAATGCATGAAGCTATTAAAACAGGCATGTGAGGAGCGGTGACAGGTCCTCTTTAAGCTCTCCAGTCAGTCACTTCCCCTCCCCTCTGGCAGCTGTAAATATAATCCTGATTAAGATCCCCAGGCAGTTACCTTTCCCTTCTAGTAGCCATAAATATATTCCACAATAAATTCCCAAATCTGTCACATTGGCAGCTATAAATATAGTCCCAGCAAGTTTCCTTCCCCCTCTGCCACTTGTAAATATAATCCCGATTTACCCTTCCCAGTCAGTCACCTTCCCCTTCTGGCAGCTGTAAATATAATCCAATTAAGTTTCCCAATCAGTCACCTTTTCCCTCTGACAGTCATAAATAAATAGTCCCCATTAAAGGGAACCTGTCACCGGGATTTTGGGTATAGAGCTGAGGACATGGGTTGCTAGATGGCCGCTAGCACATGCGCAATACCCAGTCCCCATAGCTCTGTGTGCTTTTATTGTGTAAAAAAAAATAACATTTGATACATATGCAAATTAACCTGAGATGAGTTCTGGGACAGGACTGATTTCAGGTTAATTTGCACATGTATCAAATCGTTTTTTTTACACAATAAAAGCACACAGAGCTATGGAGACTAAGCTGGCCAACAGCATTTAGCTCAGGACCGGATGTGCACATTGCTATATAGTTTGAA
Organism: Bufo bufo; assembly: GCF_905171765.1. Lineage (NCBI taxonomy): Eukaryota > Metazoa > Chordata > Amphibia > Anura > Bufonidae > Bufo > Bufo bufo. The sequence goes on along the minus strand of NC_053395.1, from coordinate 26,819,197 downwards.
CACCAGGTGGCGCCATATTATATAAGTAAATGTCATGATTCTTCACTGGATCAGTGTTTTTAATGCATGTAAATTGAAAACACTGCAATTTTTTTATGATCTATACAATAAATAAAATTCACTGGCAGAATAACTTCTTTAAGTGCCAAGAACATGAAAAAAAAAAAAGTAAGCAATACAGAGGGCGAGTATTTATTGCAACGGAAGGTCAGTGTCGTACTACAGACCAGTGGCTTCTAGACCTTACTTTGTCAGAAAGGGAGTAGCAATGTTTGCGATTGGATCCCAGGATAATCCGTGCTGAGCGGGACTGCTGCCAGATAGTGAAGAGGGTACAGAAGGGGCCTTAATAAATACATAGTGTTAAAGGGGAACTCTTGGCCGGTGGAATGCAGGATATGTTAATATATACATGTACAAAATAATAAAAAATAAATGAAACCAGCTCCGAGGGACAGACACTCCTGTCTAAATCTGCGTCAGAGGAAGGAACTTTTGGTAGTAACTCTTGGTGACGTCAATCATGAGTTCCTGCGTGCATTCTGGGAGCTCTCCTGAGAACAGCCCTAAAGGGATAAAAAGACAAAAGGAGCAGAAATCAGACAAAATAAAAGTCCAGAATAAGTTTTTTTTATATATATATATATATATATATATATATATATATATATATAATTTATAGTTCATAATAAAGCACCACTAATAAGAGATTTACACATTAGACGTATATTGGCCATACCCGCCGATTTCAGCAGGGCTGGCTGATGGTTAAAGGTGTACGGGGTCTCCTGGTGGCAGATTTTGAGGGAGTTATGGATTGGTCTTTTGGACTTCAACATGCTCCTTCAAACATAATTATTTTGTTCTCAGGGAAGATAACCTCACCAGAGGAGTCTGGCAGATACCACATCCCCTTTTCCACTCAGAACACATGTATACTTGGCCGAGCCTAGTGTGCACGTGTACGCGTGGTTTGAGAGAGATAGCAATCCGTTCAACAGCTATCTTATGTGTATGGCCAGCCTAGGAAACAGGGGTTATCCAACGTTCTCCACCTGAAGATAAAGGCCAGAGTCAAGACAGTTAAAGGGGTTGTTCAATGTTGACTCGTTCTTTTCTAAATTACACCACCCCCCACCCCGCCAGATCCGTGAAGGAAGTATACTTCCTGCTCCCCGCTGCTGGTTCAGTGGCTCCCTGACTGTCATCGCATGTAAACTTCCTGCATGGGCAGGGTCATGTATGCCACTGCAGCCAATGACTGGCCTCTGTGGTGACGTGTCTCCAAGCGGTACTACTTAGGGACTTGTCATGCATGCAGGAAGTTTACATGCAGGGGACCAAAAGTTTGGTGAAAACAGTCTGGAAGCCACAGAACCATCACTGAGTGGCGGGTAAGTATACTTCCCTTCACAGGTCTGGGAAGTGGAATTTAAAACACCAAGTCAACAATGGACATCTCCTTTAAATCTCTTGACCATGGCCTTTATGTTCATGTGGGAGAGGAACCCCCCTCACTGCAGTTCTTGGTTGTTGAGTGGTCTCAGTCACTGGCTGCATTACCTCAACCTTTAAAGTCACCGTGGAACCATCGCCTAAATCTCATTCTAGATCTCAACCACCACTACTTTCCCCAACAATCTGGACTCACCGGGGCAGCCAGAAAACACGGTAAATGGGGGGACCACCGTCTCAGGGGGCAAAACCGTATTGTCCAATATTTTACAGCAATCCTTCAAGACGCATCTCCGGCCCTGTACGCAATACAAGAATTGATGAGATTGAACCTCAAATTTTGAAACACATTGTTGAAAGCATTATTTCAAGTGATGGAAAATAAAGGGGCCACAAGACTTTAGGACCCCTATCAGGAGGGCTACTCTCCAGCTGTCAAGGCATACTAGGAGTTGTAGCTTTGAAACAGCTGGAGTGCTTGCAGGTTGTGCACCCCTGCTTTTAAGGGGTTGAACAGTGTCTAGATATTGAAGACCTATCCTCAGAACAGGCCATCAATATCACATGGGTGGGTGTCCGACCCCCTGCACCTCCACCAAACAGATGTGGAGGGTCGTCATTCATGTGATTGAGAGCTGAACTGCATACACAGTACATGGAGCTTTCTGCTTCTGGCTCTATCCACTGTGGTGCCGTCTGAAAACAGCTGATCGGTGGGGGCGCCGGACCGCCACCAATTTGTATCCTGATGATAGCTCATTAATATCTAGACCAGGGATAGGCAACATCCGGCACTCCAGCTGTTGTGAAACTACAAATCCCAGCATGCATACTTACTCTGTTCTTCTCCGAACGCCCATAGAAATGAATGGAGCATGCTGGGAATTGTAGTTTCACAGCAGCTGGAGTGCTGAAAGCTGCTGACCCCTGATCTAGACACTTGAAAACCAAGCAATCAAACTGAGAATTACAATGAGTGAGGAGATGCCACCATGGACCAGTTCCCTTTAAACCCTTGATACTTACGATGACACAGTTCTTCCCTATGTGTACATAGGAGCCTATCTGTGCCGCATTCACTACGCAGTCTTCTTCTATAAAGACATGGTCTCCGATGTGTAGAGGGAAAAAAGCCACCCTGTAGGAGCAAGAGATATTAGGTGTTTACCCCGCCATCTTGCCGAATCACATGTTCCATAATGCATCGCATGGTCCTAGAGCTACAGCGTTTTATGTGTCGCCCTGTGACCACAGAGTCACGAGCTGCTATCATAGCTGGGGGCAGGTGTACACCGCTGACCCTCGGTCCAATTATGTGGCACAGTTTTTCCTCCACATAAAGGATCTTTCATTTTGACCCAGTTTTCTTCATATGTGAATATAATTGGCATTTAGCGAGGCGGTGGGCTTTTTTACTGGCAAGGAACGGAACAAACTGAAAAGACAGAAGCTGTATTGGCAATTAAAGGGAATTAGAGAACTAAGAATAACGCTGTGTAATGGAAGTACAGGGACAGGACACTTAATGGGCAGCAATGGACTATTAATTGGTGAGGTCTCATATATGGGAGCAGAAGTCACGAGAATACACAAACACTTCTACGGGCCAGATCCTGCATCTGCTCATACTTTTGTACATAGGAAGAAGTATTGTAATAATTAGTGCTGGCCGACTCCAGATAGTAAAACTGGCCATACACTTTAAATTCGGCCAAACTTGACGATTCCAGCCGACCATCTAATGTGTACGGGAACCTATTGACTGTCCGTGGAGAGAAGGATCAAGTTTGTTGGGACTTCAATATACTTGATCCTTTTGTTCTTTAGAGAGATAAGCAGCTGCCAGAGCAAACACATACCCAGTTGGCTTTTATATATTGTATTTTTCGCTTTATAAGACGCACTTTTTTCATCCAAAAGTGGGGGAAATGTGACAGCGCGTCTTATAAAGCAAATATTAATGGGCACTATCATTAGTGTGCAGGGGGTGTGGAGAGTGTAGCGCTGATGCTGGCTTTACTCATCAGTCCCTGGTCTTCTGGGAGCCTGCTGTGATGTGCCCTGACCGCATACACCTTCAGGACGTAGGCATGCACTATGACCTGGCGCTGTGCAATATCAGGTCACAGTGCAGCGCCGGCAGAAGAACAGGGAGCGGCGAGTGCAGGAAGAGTGCGCTGGATCTGTAGAGTGGCAGCACCATCTGGAGCAGGAGAGGTTCATTTATATTTTTTATGTCTTATCTGAGGTCTGAAGAAGTTTGAGGTCTGATCGGGGGAGGGGAGGGCTGATCTGAAATCTGATAAAGATTTGGGGGGGGGGGGGGGGGTCTAATCTAAGGCCTGATAAAGATTGGGGAGTCTGATCTGAGGTCTGATAAAGATTGGGGAGTCTGATCTGAGGTCTGATAAAGATTGGGGAGTCTGATCTGAGGTCTGATAAAGATTGGGGAGTCTGATCTGAGGTCTGATAAAGATTGGGGAGTCTGATCTGAGGTCTGATAAAGATTGGGGAGTCTGATCTGAGGTCTGATAAAGATTGGGGAGTCTGATCTGAGGTCTGATAAAGATTGGGGAGTCTGATCTGAGGTCTGATAAAGATTGGGGAGTCTGATCTGAGGTCTGATAAAGATTGGGGAGTCTGATCTGAGGTCTGATAAAGATTGAGGAGTCTAATCTGAGGTCTGATAAAGATTGAGGAGTCTAATCTGAGGTCTGATAAAGATTGAGGAGTCTAATCTGAGGTCTGATAAAGATTGAGGAGTCTAATCTGAGGTCTGATGAAATTTTTTTTTTTTTCCTATTCTTCCTCCTCTAAAACCTAGAAGCGTTTTATAAAGCGAAAAATACGGTTTGTGTTTCGTGCCTGTATACAAGCAGAAATAGCACTAGGTTATGTCTGCGCCTCACCCTTTGCTGAACTTCTTGAATGGTGGCCGGATCACGCTTCGACTTTTGATGACGCAGTGTCGTCCCACTCGAACATTCGCCAGGTCTCCTCTTATAATACAGTCGTTCATGACTATCGTCTGCAAAGAGGAAAGAAAGAAGGGCAAGTGAGGACAGTTATTTCAGTCTAAACATCGTCTGCACAGACCTTGCACTTGTGATTTTCAATCTAAACTTTGCACCAATACAATAATCTCATGTAAATAAAATTAGAGGGGGTCATCCTTCGTGCCCACCCCCTTCAAACAGCTTATTGGTGGAGGCACCAGGAGCTGGGCCCCAACCAATTTGATAATGACAGACTATCCTAAGGATGAAGGGGATTAAAGGGATTGTCCAAGGACATTCCAACTTGCGGCACGCCCGCCGATCACCTGTTCAAGTGAATGTGGCTAAGCTGCACTACCAAGCACAGCCACTATACAATGGACGGCGCTGGGCTTGGTAAGCTGTGAGGATGCTGTGGTGCTCATTACATTGCCACATCTTCCTCAAGCTGCGCTGCTATCTGTGACTTCGCTCCGCTCATGCCCGGTCTAAAATTGTGGGCATGGGCCGGCCTGTCTCATTCCCCATTTTCTACACCATTGGAAGCTGTCTTATATTTAGAACTGGCACTGGGTGCGCCAAAGTTTTGGAGAGGCCGGCGCCTCTTCATACTTTCGGCCGATCCACCGCCAGTTTAAGGCTTTAATAAGGCCGGTCTTAATAAATGTGCCCCTATATCTTTATACAAGCTCTAAAATAGGGATCAGAGGCGGACTAAGGCTGGCCATACACATTAGATAGCATTCAGCCAAGCATGCATGTGCCTTGGACAGTAAGGGGGATGAAAGAGACCTCTGCCAGTGGCTTGTCTACCCAGGGACAAAAGGACTGGACATGCTGAAATCCAACTGCTTGATCCTTCACTTTCCTGACATTTGCCGTCAGGCCAGAGTCGGGGGGGCCCCCATACACATTAGATGGTTGGCCAGTCCTGCTGATACCAGTATGCACAGTATTTTCAGAAGTCACTTTTATTTATCTGGTGCAGAGTGATAATTGCTAGGTGCAGACAGCGCTCCCTGGCGAGTCGGGTCTGATTCCCTGGATGATCGTGTAAACCTGATAAATGAGGATAAAAGTCTCTGCTGAGAGGTGAAGGGAGCAGCTAATCTCACACTGATTTTCTGCTTTCCACATAATCTGTCAAACTCCTTCCGTAAAGACTACCACAATGAGGCCTGATCACAAGCATGGAGAACCTGCGTGCCCTCGCTTCTGGCCTAGCGAGATCTAAAGCTGGACACAGAAGGGAAACGTGTTGTGCTTTTTTATAATTTGTGAAATAGTTTTGGTTTTTTTCTTTGGGGTAAAATGACCTTTTCCCCACTAAAATATATATTAAAAAAATCATTACAAATTTTTCTTTTTTTTTTTCCAGTACGGGCCACCAGGGGGTGCTAACACGAAAAAAGTGTCCGCGTCCTGCTAGCCATAGACATAGGTCGAGCCTGCCGATCAGCTAATATGTGTATGCAGCCTCCTGACGGTCACCCAGCTGCAAGGGGGGATAAGGATGGGATTTCATGTCTGAAAATGGCTTATTCCCCTACTTGACTGAGCGTGCACGTGTGTGGGGGTGCAGAGGACAGCAGCACGGGCTGTCGGCCGGCAGGAAACAGCTGTGACCTCCCCGTCCGATTATCTGACCATATTGCTGTGGGACCCTCGTCTATTACCCATACCGGCTTATACATGAACGGCTGGATACTGGAGGCCGCACTACATTTTTTCCGGAAGAGTAAAAATACTCCTTTTATCATTTTTAGCCGAGGAGGAGTATGAAAGAGAGTATACATTACTCGCTGCGCTGTCACCTTCTACTGCAGGTCCATCTTGATGTCCGGGCTGTAGTTTTCCACCACTGAGGAGTCGTCTTAAGCTTCCCTGCCGCCAGGTTAGCCGGGGCCCTTGGACACAGCGTACCGCTCCCCGTACTACAGCAACTCTCGTCAATCAGCCCCTCCTCCTTACAGATCCCGGTCCAACCAATAACAAAGCTCCTTGCTGTACGGAGCGTTGCTATTGGTTATTACGGGTACGGACAGCATTGCTCACTGCACCGATGAATGGCAGGGAAAAGCCTAAGGCACTCGTACAGGCGTTATAGCGACCTCTGCGAGTTGCTCTGTGTTACCCCATTTCCACCTTGGCTAATGGAAGGTTGTGGGGGGCTCTATGATGCCCATATGCCTGTTAAGGAGTTACCTTAAGGACACAATCTCTCCAAGCTAATATTTGCATTTTTAATACAATACTGAGTTGTGTTGTTCGACCATTGACCCCTGCTGCATGAAGAGAGGGGGGGGGGGGGGGGGGGGGCAGGCAAGGACTAGGAACAAGTCATTGGGAAGTCTCTTCGCCTGTAAGTATAAAAAGCCACAAGAACCTAAACCTGACAAGTGTAATTCCTCCCTAACGTCAACTATTGCAGCTTCTGAATTACAGTCTATAGCTAAAGCAACAGCGCCCCCAGATAAACAGGTCATAAAAGGAACTGCATGGGAAAATGTTTCCCAAAATTACGTTTAAAGGGGTTTTCCAACCCCCTCTGGATAGGTCATCAGTATCTGATCGGTGGGGGTCGAACACCCGGGAACCCCGCTGATCAGATGTTTAAGAAGGCAGCGACGCTCCTGTGAGTACCACGGCCTTCTCACAAGTTTTTCCTAGGCCAGTGATGACACATTCATCGGTCACGTGGCCTACGCGCAGCTCAGCCCCAAGTCAAAAGGGCTGAGCACGATGCCAAGCACAGCCACTATACAACGTACGGCGCTGTGCGTGGTGAGCAGGGCGAAGGCCGCTGCGCTCACAGCACTGCTGGTGCCTTCTCAAACAGCTGATCGGCGGGGGTCCTGGGTGTTGGACCCCCACCGATCAGATACCGATGACCTATCCAGCCCATTCTGAGAGCTTTTTTTGGTTAAAACTAATGTGAACAGTCTTGATTTTTTTGTTTGTCAAGATGATTTTTTATAGCATCATTTATATCATTTGTTTTTTTTTTGTACTCTATTTTTATGATATGAATGCTCCATAGTACAAGATGAGGCTGTGTTCACATCTACATCACAGGCGCTGTCTGGAGCCTGCGTCACAGATTCAGTCACATTAGGTGAACAGAACAGCGTTGCACGGAGAGTGATATATATATATATATATATATATATATATATTTTTTTTTATTTTTTTTTTTTCCGGCAAACCGATGGACACCTTAGTAGAACCCGTCAGACCCCAGTGTAAGGCCTCTTTCACACGTTGTGGTCTTCACAGACCGCCCACGCATCCATTGACTTTAATGAGCATTCACACATCAGTGGTTTTCCATGGCCTGTTGTGGCACCAGAGAAGCATGCACTATTGTGTCCGTGATTAAGGATCCTTCACACTCGATATAGTCTATGGGTCTGTGAAAACCACGGACACAACGTGGATGCCATCTGTGTTTGGTCCGTGGTTTTCACAGACCATTGGTAGGAGATGCTCTGTGGAATATAGATGACACACAGGGGGCCAAAAACGGAAAAACACAGATGAACCCCTGACCATTTTGTCCCGATTGCCATCATGGACATGGAAGCCTCTTTCACACGAACGATACGGATTAGGTCCGGATGCGTTCAGTGAAACTCGCACAATTTTGCAAGCAAGTTCAGTCAGTTTGGTCTGCGATTGCGTTCAGTTTTTTCCGCGCGGGTGCAATGCGTTTTGATGCGTTTTTCACGCGCGTGATAAAAAACTGAAGGTTTACAAACAACATCTCTTAGCAACCATCAGTGAAAAACGCATTGCATCTGCACTTGCTTCTGGATACAATGCGTTTTTCAATGAAGCCCCATTCACTTCTATGGGGCCGGGGCTGCGTGAAAAACGCAGAATATAGAACATGCTGCGTTTTTCACGCAACGCAGACCAGATGGGTGAAAAAAAAAAACGCTCATGTACACAGACCCATTGAAATGAATGGGTCAGGAGTCAGTGTGGGTGCTATACGTTCACCTCACGCATTGCACCCGCGCGGAAAACTTGCTCGTGTGAAAGGGCCCTAAGCCTACTTTCACATCTCCACATTGGTTTCCAGCAGAGGATCTTAAAACCGGACCAAAACGGTTCCATTTGATTTAACACATCAGGATGCATCAGTTCCGTTCGGATGCGGTTGTGTTAAATCAAAATGGAACAAACCAGATGCGTCACTAAAGTCAATGGGTGACTTTATCCCACAGATCATTCCGTGATACCAAATTTATACAGTATTATTAATGACTTTTGATCACTTTTATTATTTCTTCCAAGGGGGAAGTCATTCTTGTAAAACCTTTTTTGATTTGTTTTTTATTTCTCCAGCCACTAGGGGGCGTGAACATCCAATCTACTAATCACTTCACTTCTATACTGTGATACAATATGCCTGTCAGCATAAAACTGACAGGCAGCCCGTTACTGTATGTGCAGTAAGTAGTACGTATATCACCCACCTTGCCATTGAGGACGATGTTCTGGCTTCCGCATAATACAGACTGACGGCTGACTTTATTTCCGGAGGCCTGAGGACAGAACACACAAGAAGGTTACCGAGTTTTCATTTATGGCACGCGGTCGTAAATCCGCGTAAACCACGGGTATCCTCAAGGGAGTATCCAGTATGGACGTAACGTATCTAAAACAGGAGGGAATCGAACTGCAGGCAGTTTCCATCTGGTGTGATGGGAGTTGTGGTATCTCAAAACTTGGGAGGGACAGAAGTTGGAGACCACTGCCATACACTGTCTACAATGCTAGGGAATTGTATTGTAAGCAGTTCTCCAATGCACTGTTGTGTTGAAGGGGTTGTCTCACTTCAGCAATTGTAATTTATTATGTAGACACAGGTACTACAAAGCACTTACTAATGTATTGTGATTGTCCATATTGCTGGCTGGATTCATTTTTTCCATTACATTATACACTGCTTGTATCCATGGTTACGACCACCCTACAATCCAGCAGCGGTGGTCATGCTTGCACACTATAGGAACCCGCCTATGTGCACTACTACAGGTCTGGACACCAGAGAGGCCGACACTTGTATGCAATTGTTTTTAAGCCAAAGGTTGATGAGCAGGAAGAAGCACAGAGCAGATCTGCTGTTATGGATTTTCCTGCAATTCCATGGCAAAATTCACACAGGTTACATGCAGATCTTTTACGGATTTCATTGTGAAATCTGTGGTGGAAATGCACAGCATCAATTGAAACGTTACAGACTTAAAGGCTATGGACACCTTTGGGGTAATTTTTTTTTGTTATTATTGCACTGTACTTATTTTGCGCAAATTTTTTTTTTCAAATGATCTTTATTAAAAATATTAAACCCCTGCCTCTGTACATTCTTGAGATTCTCTAGTAGCAGGTCCTGCATTTTCACTCTGTTCCATCAGGCAGCTCAACTGATGACTCCTTATCGCTGACCTTATAAACACTCATTATAGGGCTAAAACGATTCATCGATTTAATTGATGTAGTCGAGGCAAAAAAAATCCTCGGTGCAGGATAACCTTGGAGCATGAGTGAAACGAAGCTTCTCACTCACCGCGCTGCAGGACCTTGCGTTCACACATCGTCAGCGCGCTGGCTGACGCTGTGTGTGACGTCAGGTCCCCAGTGCATGCTAGGATGAAGACGCGTCTCCTGCGGACTCCATGTGTCGGCGCGCTCTGCACTGAAAGGTAAGTATAAAGTTAGCAGAGGCGGGGGGGGGGGGGCGGGAAATGGTGGCACCTGTGAATTGGCATGTATAAAGTTATTGGCGGGAGGGGACACCTGTGATTTGGCATGTATAACGTTATTGGTGGGGGAGAGGGGTTAATGGGGGCACCTGTGATTTGGCACATGGAGGGGCTGATCTGGGGCAGTGGGTGGCATGGAGGCACTCGGGAAGGGGGACATCATGGCAATCCGGATGGAGGGGCTGATGGCAGTGGGGGCACTGGGGGACATGGCATGGAGGGGCTGCTGCAGATCTGATGGCACTGGGGGACATGGTGGATGGCATAGGAGGCACTGGGCAAGGGGGACATCATGGCAATCTGGATGGCATGGAGGGGCTGATGGCAGTGATATCATGGGGGCACTGGCGGTCATGGCATGGAGGGGCTGCTGATCTGATGGCATTGGTGGACATGGTGGATGGCATGAAGGCACTGGGGGACATTTTTATAAAGCAATACTTTTTTTGTTTTGTTTTTTAACTGTAGAGACAGCGCATACAGCCGCACAGATACCACGACTGTGTCTAATAACCGATCACAAAAAACTCCGGACACGGGATAAGACAAGTGACAGAACACAAAGACCCCCACCTAATACAATACATACAAATCATGGGACAACCCCACCCAAAGCCTATGCAGTGTGTACCAGTATAAGGCAGAATTCAGACACCACGGGCCTCCATACATCCCATATACATGACAGTCAGAGGATGATGCAGGCGTGGTCATGGAGGGCGCACAGAACATACATGTACACGGCCGGTGGGGGGGGGGAGGACGCACCACCAGGCCGCCATGTCTACCCACGCAGGGCTATGTCCCCTCCACGACACTCACAGTCTCTATGTACTCCGACTTGTTATACAGCAGCTCGCTCAGCTCCATGGCTCGGCCGGCGTGACGTCACTTCCGCTCCTGGCGCGCCGGGGTTGGTCACGTGACGCGGTCATGTGACCCGCCCCGCCGTGCGGGCTGAGGAGAACGGAGGAGGTGACAGCGGCCGCCGCGTGTGTACGTCCAGGGAGACGGTATATGGGGGCGCCATAGGGTGATTCTGGAGTGGCTCCTGTGTCTGAACTGTGTCCTAAAAGGGGGGAGGGGGGAACTTTTAAGGAGTTTTCTGGGAAAATTGTGAAATTATTTTTCTCCCCTTAATGTGCAGACGTCAAGCTTTAATAATTATAAATGTATCCCCCGCCGCCATGTCTGCGGGTGAGGCCTTAGTCAATGGTTGTGTCTAAACTCCAGACACCAAACGGACCTGGTCCTTTTGCAGTATGGGAAATAGCCAGGTCTCTAAGAGCTGTCTAAACTCCAGACACGGTACGGACCTTTTAGCCCCCTAGTGGACGGGTCCGGAACAGAGCTAGTGTTTAGCCAGCTCACAGTGATTTGGCTAAACTCCAGACACGGTGCGGACCTCTCGGCCCCCTGGTGGTCAGGTACGGAACTATGATGGGATTTAGCAGACTCAAAGTGAATTGGCTAAACTCCATACTCCGTAAGGACCTTCTTAACCCTTTGTGGTATGTGATCCATTACAATTAATTTTGCCAAATAAAGATGAACAGATGAATGGTAGAAAATCTCTTTTTTATTTTTAATCCTTATAAGGCCTCCTGCAGAAGACCAGATGGTTTTGCGGTCCGTTTTAAAAGGATCCGTTTTTACTTTTTTTTTGTTTCAGTACTGTCTCAGCTTCCGTTCCGTTTTTCCGTTTGGTTTGCGTTTTTTGAGGAACGGAAACGGAAACAAGGCATATACAGTAATTACATTCTAAAATTCGGCTGGGCATAACATTTTCAATAGACGGTTCCGCAAAAAAATTGAACAAATACGGAAAACATACGGATACATTCTGTATCCGTTCATTTTACAGCCCCATTGACTTGAATGGAGCCACGGGACATGATTTGCGGGCAATAATATGACCTGTTCTATCTTTGAACTGAAAAACGGAAACTGAATGCATACGGAGTACATTCCGTTTTTTTGCGGACCCATTGAAATGAATGGTTCCATATATGGAATTGAAAAAGCGTTCTGCCAAACGGAAACAAAAAACGTTTGTGTGCAGGAGGCCTAACTGTTTAATATCGCCATCAAACATGAATCCGTATCATGGACGCCCTTCACCCCGAGTACTGTGAGAACAGGGTCTGAGCTCAGATGATGCTGCAGAGGAGCCTCTAATCACGGAGAAATGTCCGCCGTCCAGTGTCCGAGAAAACTAAAGTATCGGCTCAAATTTTCTACTCATCAAGAGTTATCTGTGAAATGTTCCCATCAAAGTATTCAGATTGCAATACTCTGGCGGTAATCTGTGATTTCACCATCATCATCGTCAAAGGAAAGCTCAGCATGTGGCCCCGTCAGATCTCCTGCTGGTGAGGTCCTCTTCAGACATGGAGTTTAGCCTGCTCACAGTGAACTGTCTATTTCCCATACACCAGACGGACCTTTTCTATGTGTTACCTACAGAGAGGTTCTCCTGCTGGTGAGGTCCTCTTCAGGTATGGGGTTTAGGCTACTTTCACACTAGCGTTCGGGGCTCCGCTTGTGAGTTCCGTTTGAAGGGGCTCACAAGCGGCCCCCGAACGGATCCGTCCAGCCCTAATGCATTCTGAGTGGACGCGGATCCGCTCAGAATGCATCAGTCTGGCTCCGTTTGTCCTCCGCTCCGCTCAGCAGGCGGACACCTGAACGCAGCTTGCAGCGTTCGGGTGTCCGCCTGGCCGTGCGGAGGCAAACGGATCCGTCCAGACTTACAATGTAAGTCAATGGGGACGGATCCGTTTGAAGTTGACACAGTATGGCTCAATTTTCAAACTGATCCGTCCCCCATTGACTTTCAATGTAAAGTCAAAACGGATCCGTTTGCATTATCATGAACAAAAAAAAAATAATACTGTATATATATATATATTTTTTTTGTTCATGGTAATGCAAACGAATCCGTTCTGAACGGATCTAAACGTTTGCATTATAGGTGCGGATCCGTCTGGGCACATACCAGACGGATCCGCACCTAACGCAGGTGTGAAAGTAGCCTTAGCCTGCTCACAGTGAACTGTCTATTTCCCATACACCAGACAAACCTTTTCTATGTGTTACCTACAGAGAGGTTCTCCTGCTGGTGAGGTCCTCTTCAGACATGGAGTTTAGCCTGCTCACAGTGTAATGTCTATTTCCCATACCCCAGACGGACCTTTTCTATGTGTTATATACAGAGAGGTTCTCCTGCTGGTGAGGTCCTCTTCAGACATGGAGTTTAGCCTGCTCACAGTGAACGGTCTATTTCCCATACACCAGACGGACCTTTTCTATGTGTTTATATACAGAGAGGTTCTCCTGCTGGTGAGGTCCTCTTCAGACATGGAGTTTAGCCTGCTCACAGTGAACTGTCTATTTCCCATACACCAGACGGACCTTTTCTATGTGTTATATACAGAGAGGTTCTCCTGCTGGTGAGGTCCTCTTCAGGTATGGAGTTTAGCCTGCTCACAGTGAACTGTCTATTTCCCATACACCAGACAAACCTTTTCTATGTGTTACCTACAGAGAGGTTCTCCTGCTGGTGAGGTCCTCTTCAGACATGGAGTTTAGCCTGCTCACAGTGTAATGTCTATTTCCCATACACCAGATGGACCTTTTCTATGTGTTATATATAGAGAGGTTCTCCTGCTGGTGAGGTCCTCTTCAGACATGGAGTTTAGCCTGCTCACAGTGTAATGTCTATTTCCCATACCCCAGACGGACCTTTTCTATGTGTTATATACAGAGAGGTTCTCCTGCTGGTGAGGTCCTCTTCAGACATGGAGTTTAGCCTGCTCACAGTGAACGGTCTATTTCCCATACACCAGACGGACCTTTTCTATGTGTTTATATACAGAGAGGTTCTCCTGCTGGTGAGGTCCTCTTCAGACATGGAGTTTAGCCTGCTCACAGTGAACTGTCTATTTCCCATACACCAGACGGACCTTTTCTATGTGTTATATACAGAGAGGTTCTCCTGCTGGTGAGGTCCTCTTCAGGTATGGAGTTTAGCCTGCTCACAGTGAACTGTCTATTTCCCATACACCAGACGGACCTTTTCTATGTGTTATATACAGAGAGGTTCTCCTGCTGGTGAGGTCCTCTTCAGACATGGGGTTTAGCCTGCTCACAGTGAACTGTCTATTTCCCATACACCAGACAAACCTTTTCTATGTGTTACCTACAGAGAGGTTCTCCTGCTTGTGAGGTCCTCTTCAGGTATGGAGTTTAGCCTGCTCACAGTGAACGGTCTATTTCCCATACACCAGACGGACCTTTTCTATGTGTTATATACAGAGAGGTTCTCCTGCTGGTGAGGTCCTCTTCAGACATGGAGTTTAGCCTGCTCACAGTGAACGGTCTATTTCCCATACACCAGACGGACCTTTTCTATGTGTTTATATACAGAGAGGTTCTCCTGCTGGTGAGGTCCTCTTCAGACATGGAGTTTAGCCTGCTCACAGTGAACTGTCTATTTCCCATACACCAGACGGACCTTTTCTATGTGTTATATACAGAGAGGTTCTCCTGCTGGTGAGGTCCTCTTCAGGTATGGAGTTTAGCCTGCTCACAGTGAACTGTCTATTTCCCATACACCAGACGGACCTTTTCTATGTGTTACAGAGAGGTTCTCCTGCTGGTGAGGTCCTCTTCAGGTATGGAGTTTAGCCTGCTCACAGTGTACTGTCTATTTCCCATACACCAGACGGACCTTTTCTATGTGTTATATACAGAGAGGTTCTCCTGCTGGTGAGGTCCTCTTCAGACATGGGGTTTAGCCTGCTCACAGTGAACTGTCTATTTCCCATACACCAGACAAACCTTTTCTATGTGTTACCTACAGAGAGGTTCTCCTGCTGGTGAGGTCCTCTTCAGGTATGGAGTTTAGCCTGCTCACAGTGAACTGTCTATTTCCCATACACCAGACGGACCTTTTCTATGTGTTACAGAGAGGTTCTCCTGCTGGTGAGGTCCTCTTCAGGTATGGAGTTTAGCCTGCTCACAGTGTACTGTCTATTTCCCATACACCAGACGGACCTTTTCTATGTGTTATATATAGAGAGGTTCTCCTGCTGGTGAGGTCCTCTTCAGACATGGAGTTTAGCCTGCTCACAGTGTAATGTCTATTTCCCATACCCCAGACGGACCTTTTCTATGTGTTTATATACAGAGAGGTTCTCCTGCTGGTGAGGTCCTCTTCAGACATGGAGTTTAGCCTGCTCACAGTGAACTGTCTATTTCCCATACACCAGACGGACCTTTTCTATGTGTTACAGAGAGGTTCTCCTGCTGGTGAGGTCCTCTTCAGACATGGAGTTTAGCCTGCTCACAGTGTAATGTCTATTTCCCATACACCAGACTGCAATACAGGTGCAGAAGATGTCTGGCCTTGCAGTTGTTGTAGCAGTGACAGTGTGGAACATGACGGACAAGGTGCAGGAGATGTTGTCTGGCTGTGGTGGGTTTGCAATGGCGGCAGGAGCGGACATGTTACTAGTGGACGAACCTAGAAATGATTTTCTTTTGCCAAACATTTGCTAACCAAATCTACCTCTGTCTACCACACACAATTTTTTCCAGAAACAGTTGCTTTACACCCACATTTTTCACTTTCACAAGGGGTAACAGGACAAAATGCACCCCACATGATGTATAGCCGCACGGCAGGCTTCAGAGTGGAAGGAGCACCATATGGCGGTTAGGAGAGAGGATTTAGCTGGAATGGTAATTGGGAGCTATGTCACATATGAAGACACCCAGAGGTGGCCCTAGAGTGGAAACCCCTAAAAGTGACCCCATTCCAGAATATACATCCCCGTACAAACATTTTAAGTGGTGGAAAGGGTACTTTTTACCAAACAGGAGTCTCACAGAAGGCAGAAATACTAGAGAGGATTTCGAAGCACACATTTGTAAAAATGAACAATTACTAGCAGACCCCAATTTTTCACTTACACAAGGGGTTAAAGGAGAAAATGCACCCCAGTATATGTTCCCCATTTTGCGAACACCCCATATGTGCTCGTAGTCTGCTGTATTGGCGCACAGCAGGCCTCTACAGGCAAAGTGCAAAATATGGTTTTTGCAGGCCTGAATTGGCAGACATGGATTTTTGCTGCCATTTAAACCGCTTCCGGTTCATGGTCTGACTGTAAATTGGAGTCTGGTAGAAAATGTCAGAATTCCAATATTGTCTGACGTTTGGCTTCTTTACTACGCCCATATGCAGAACGAGTCCCCAAAACTTCATCATCTCTGCTGCATCTACTGGGGTCCAACCTAGGGGTCTAGCGTATGGCGAACTAGGTTTCTGAGCAATGAATTGTTGGGCGTATAAGTTGGTTTGGGCCACCATTAGATTTACAAAATCTTCAGAGAAGATTTTGAAAAAATCTAGCTCAGTGAAGTCCGCACAATCTATCAGAATTCCTGAGTGACCTATGAACTCCAGAATTTGGGGCTGATAATCGTCAGGGGGTGGGGTCCATGTGGGCTCACTCTGGGGGGCTGCCTCCGCTGCTACCCTGTGGCACCCCCTAGAGTCAGGGTCCCTCATCAGCGGATGATGATGAGGGGGTAGAGGAAAGTGGCATCCTCTTCTCCCTCACTGGCAGACTCTGTATCGGAGGCAAGCATGGCGTGTGCCTCTTCAGCTGAGTATAGTCGTTGGGATGAATGGGACATTTTTATTTTATTGGGGTGTGACGTGTGAAACGTGTAAACCTTTATTTAGTGTGGGGAGTGTATGTAGTGTTTTCACACGTGAAGGGGCTTGTAATAAATTTCAAATTAGAAGAAAAGTTCTAAAAAAAACAAAACATTTTCTGCAAAAAAAAAAAAATTACTTGTATCGCAAACTGAGCAGTCGCGATCAATAATGGACACTACTGATCGGTGCTCAGTGGTTGCAAAAGGCACGTACGCAGATGATGCGTTCGTGCTGAAATCTAAACTGACACTAACTGAAATTGAGATAGATAGATATATCTAACTAACTACCACTAACTGCAGTTATTTTTTCACACACAAATGTGGAAAAAAACCTCAAATGTGCAGATGCTACTGAGCACACTACTGATTGTGCGTGCTGCAGAGCACCACAGATCGTATAAAACATTACTACATTGGCTAAAAATGTTACTTATATCTATTATATATATATATATATATATATAAATATATAACTCTATATATATTTATATAAAGCCCTAACTACCAGTTCTTTTTTAACCCAAAAAAATAAAATATGAAAGAATTTTACAAAAAAATCTGCACAAATAATCCACAGGTGCTGATCAGGGAGGTATGCACTGAAAAGCACTTGGCAGTCACTGCTCCTCGCACACAGAAAAAGTGATGCAGAGCTGGAAAATGGTTAAAAAATTAAATAAAATACCAAAAAAAGTGCACGGACCTTATGGTGTCCGTAAAAAAAAGGATGGGGGGGGGGGGGGGACGGAAACGGAGGGATCTGGAACAGCTGCAAATGAAAAAAAAAAAAATTATGCAGCTATTCCAGATGTTGTTGTTCATTCTTCTTTTCAGCATGCAAAAGCGTTAAATTTGTAGTGGTGGTGCAGCACAAGTCCCAGCAAGCCACAGCAGCACAGAACCTATCTGCAAGCAGTCACCAGCTAGAATGGCTGCATGCAGGGACGTTCTGCCTCTTCCTGTGCAGCTATAGCGCTGCCATTGGCTGGAGCGTTGTTTTAGATAATCGCAGCGCTGGCAGGGGACCCAAAACACTGGTGTCCCCTGCCTCACCTCGGATGTGACCGATGCTGACCAGCTCAGCACCAGCCACTGTCCCCTGACCTCCTCCCGACCCTCCCCGCAGCTGCTGACAGCTTCCTGTGCTGCGATGTGACCGACACATTGATCATCCAATCGCAGCGCTTGGAGCTGCAGGGGGGTGGATCGGCACCATGCTGCTCTTTCCCGGCATAGCTGCCTACCGGTAAGAGCAGCCATGGTGCAGCGATTCCACCCTGATCTTCCCCCAGACCTCATGAAGTACATGTACGTCATGGGTCTTTAAGTCCCATCAAGATATGACATACATGTACGTCATGGGTCCTTAAGGGGTTAAAACAGCACCCAGCAGCTATGGTGCTCACGAGCAGCTGCCATATTTAAATACCCACCCACCGAGGTACAGTCCTGATCAAAAATCCTATGTATCATTGTTGGATCTTACCAAGGTTCCAAGTGGAGCTTCACCATCCAACAAGAAGAAATGGGAGGGAGACAAAACATTTTTTGAGCATTCAATTAATTGAAAATAACGATTAAACTGAAACAGGCTGTTTTTCATCTGATCCAAAGTTTAGGACCACATGCCTTTAAAAGGCCAAATCTGTGCAAAGATGTGGATTCATTGTCATTCTCTGTCAGGTAGTCACACGTTGTGATGGCAAAGGCAAAAAAACTCTCCCTTTTTGAAGGTGGTCGGGTTGTTGAGCTGCATAAGCAGGGTCTCTCACAGCGCGCCATCGCTGCTGAGGTGGGACGCAGTAAGACAGTCATTTGGAATTTCTTAAAGAGTTTCTACCACCAGAAATACTGTTATGTAGCTGACTGATATAGCGATGCGCCAATGTCAGCACTACATAACAGTATGTTTCTAACATTAGTCCCTGCAGCCGTTTTTGTAAAAAAAAAAACCACTTGTATAATATGCTAATATGCCTCTAGGTGCTATGTGGGCGTAAAATCAGCACCTAGAGGCTCCGTCCACTCACCCATTATCCCGCCCAGGTCCAGTGTTCTGCCCGCCTAGCTCCTCTTGATTGATGGCACAGTCCACCGCATCGTTGACGAAATCCCGCGCCGTTCACTTCTGTCTTCGGCGCAGTGAGTGAATGATGCAATCCTGGTGCTGGATTCCTCACTGCGCCGGATACGTCAGTGAGGAAGCCGGCATCAGGAGAGCGGCCTTCACTCACCGCGCCGAAGTGAACGGCGCAGGCGCGGGATTTCGCCAACGATGCAGAGAACAGTGGAATCAATCAAGAGGAGCGGGGCGGGCAGAACACTGGACCTGGGCGGGATAAAGGGTGAGTGGACGGAGCCTCTAGGTGCTGATTTTACGCCCACATAGCACCTAGAGGCATATTAGCATATTATAAAAGTGCTTTTTTTTTTTTTACAAAAACGGCTGCAGGGACTAATGTTAGAAACATACTGTTATGTAGTGCTGACATTAGCGCATCGCTATATCAGTCAGCTACATAACGGTATTTCTGGTGGTAGAAACCCTTTAAATGATCCTGAGGGTTATGGAACAAAAAAGTCAAGTGGAAGAACCCAAAAAAATGTCACCAGCCCTGAGCCGGTGGATCCAATTGGCTGTCGGTCAAGACACTGGACGATCCTCGACCCAAATGAAGGCCCTTACTGGTGCTGACTGCAGCCCCATAACCATCAGACGGCATCTGAGACTGAAGGGCTTCAAAAACAAAAAACGTCTTCAAAGACCTTGTCTCCTTGAACGCCACAGAACTGCTCGTTTGGACTTTGCAAGAGAGAGCACCAAACATGGGACATTCAAAGGTGGAAGAAAGTTTTATTCTCTGATGAGAAAAAAATGTAACGTTACTGGCATGACAAGCAGATCCCACCTGAGATGTTTTCTACGCGCCACAGTGGAGGGGGCGCCATAATGGTCTGGGGGGCTTTTTCCTTCAGTGGAACAATGGAGCTTCAGGAAGTGCAGGGGCGTCAAACGGCCGCGGACTATGTCCAGATGTGGCAGAGAGCATTCCTCATGACTGAGGGCCCTCGTCTGTGGGGTAACAGGACAACGCTACAGTACACAATGCCCGCAGGACAAGGGAGGGACCAGGAGAATAACATCACTCTTTTGGCCCATCCTGCGTGTTCCCCTGATCTAAATCCAATTGAGAACCTTTGGGGATGGATGACAAGGGAAGTTTACAAAAATGGACACCAGTTCCAGACAGTAGATGGCCTTCGTGCGGCCGTCTTCACCACTTGGAGAAATGTTCCCACTCACCTCATGGAAACGCTTGCATCAAGCATGATAAACAATAACGGCGGAGCTACTCATTACTGAGCTCATGTTTGGAAGTTGGATTTCTGTTTTGGGGGGGGGGGTTTAGTTTTTTTTTGGAGGTGTGGTCCTAAACTTTTGATCAGCTGAAAAACAGCCTGTTTTAGTTTATTCGTTGTTTTCGTTACATTGAATGCTCAACAAATGTTTTGTCTCCCTCCCATTTCTTCTTGTTGCATGTTGAAGCTCCACTTGGAACCTTGTTAAGATCCAACCATGTAAAATAGGATTTTTTGCCATTTATCAAGTGGTCTTTTGATCAGGACTGTATATTTACGTTGGGTGGTCACAAAGGGGTTAAAGCATTGTACAGGGAGTCCCCTTGTAGCGGTAAATGCTGCTCCTCACAGATCCGCGGGGCGGTGTAATGTGCGCGTCTGTTAGGCCATTGTCGGTGTCAAGGGCAGTGAGCGTTGGAGGCTTCATCCGAAGTCGCTTCGTTTAAAACTTCGGATTAATACTGTACAGTGATTAATCTACGTAGTCTTAGACTGTATGGGCTCCGAGGAGCCGAGGTTAGTTATTCATGAAGTTGCGAGAGACACCACTGAATAACTCAGGTAGTTGATTTTTTTTAAGTCGAAAAACACTTTAAAACTTGAAACCGAACTCGGCTTCGTTCCATTCAAGAACCTCTGAACTGAAGCAGAGTTCTGATTAAAGTTTTAAAGTGTTTTTCCACTTTAAAAATCAACTACCTGAGTTATTCAATGGAGTCTCGTGCAACTTCGTGAATAACTTACTTCGGCTCCGAGGAGCCCATACATTGTAAGGCTCCATTCACACGTCCGCAAAATGGGTCCGCATCCTTTCCGCAATTTTGCGGAATGGGTGCGGACCCATTCATTCTCTATGGGGACGGAATAGATGCGGACAGCACACAGTGTGCTGTCTGCAGCCGCAATTGCAGAGCGCAGCCCCGATTTTGGGTCCGCGGCTTCGCAAAAAGATAGAGCATGTCCTATTCTTGTCCACAGCTTGCGGACAAGAATAGGCATTTCTATGGGGGTGACGGGCTGGTGTGTTGCGGACCCGCAATTTGCAACACACCACGGACGTGTGAATGTAGCCTTAGACTGTACAGAGACGAATCACTGGACAGTATTATTCCCAAGTTTTGAATGAAGCATCTGAAGCTTCACTCAACACTGACCATTATTTACGTCTGCGTCCGTCTCTATGCACAGCTACAAGCGCCAAGAATACAGAACTGCAATAAAAAAAAAAATATAAAAAAAAAAAAATAGAGAAATTAACATAAAAATATAGAATAAATTTTTTTGGGTTCAACAATAAGTTTTTATTAAAAACAGTAAAACCTGCAGCTTTCACTTCGACTTGTACAGTAGAAAATATATAAGAATAAATATCGGGTGCGGAGAAGATGAAAACCTGTTATTCTATTCAGTAAAACATGTGACATACAACGTGGCCCCCAAGATAGCAGCCTGCAAACAAAATCACACTGCGCCCCCCCCCACATACCAAATCACACAGCAACCCCCCTGCATCCAATATTACAATGCCCCCCCCCTGCATACAATAATATACGGGGCCCCCGCCTGCATACAATAATATACGGCCCCCCCCCCTGCATACAATAATATACGGCCCCCCCCCTGCATACAATATTATACGGGCCCCCCCCCCCCTTCCCACATACCAAATCACACAGCAACCCCCCTGCATCCAATATTACAATGCCCCCCCCCTGCATACAATAATATACGGGGCCCCCCCCCTGCATACAATAATATACGGGGCCCCCCCCCTGCATACAATAATATAAGGGCGCCCCCCTGCATACAATAATATAAGGGCGCCCCCCTGCATACAATAATATACGGGACCACCCCCCCTGCATACAATATTATACGGGGCCCCCCCCCCCTTCCCACACGGCAGCCCCCCCCATCATACAATCCCACACGGCAGCCCCCCCCCATCATACAATCCCACACGGCAGCAGCCCCCCACCCATCATACAATCCCACACGGCAGCCCCCCCCATCATACAATCCCACATGGCAGCCCCCCCCATCATACAATCCAACACGGCAGCCCCCCCCCCATCATACAATCCAACACGGCAGCCCCCCCCCCCCATCATGCAATCCAACACGGCAGCCCCCCCCCCATCATACAATCCAACACGGCAGCCCCCCCCCCCCATCATACAATCCAACACGGCAGCCCCCCATCATACAATCCCACACCGTAGCCCCCCCCCATCCCACACCATAGTCCCCCCCACGGCAGCCCCCCCATCATACAATCTCACACCGTAGCCCCCCATCCCACATGGCAGCCCCATCGTAAGATCCCACACCATAGTCCCCCCCATCATACAATCCCACACAGCAGCCCCCCCCCCCCATCATACAATCTCACACGGCAGTCCCCCCCATCCAATCCCACACCATAGTCCCCCCATCATACAATCTCACACGGCAGTCCCCCCATCGCAGCCCCCCTCTCACACCGTAGTCCCCCCCCATCATACAATCCCACACCATAGAGCCCCCCCCCATCATACAATCCCACACCATAGAGCCCCCCCATCATACAATCCCACACCATAGAGCCCCCCCCATCATACAATCCCACACCATAGAGCCCCCCCCCATCATACAATCCCACACCATAGAGCCCCCCCCCCATCATACAATCCCACACCATAGAGCCCCCCCCCCATCATACAATCCCACACCATAGAGCCCCCCCCCATCATACAATCCCACACCATAGAGCCCCCCCCCCATCATACAATCCCACACCATAGAGCCCCCCCCCCATCATACAATCCCACACGGCAGCCCCCCCCCCATCATACAATCCCACACGGCAGCCCCCCCCCCCATCATACAATCCCACACGGCAGCCCCCCCATCATACAATCCCACACGGCAGCCCCCCCATCATACAATCCCACACGGCAGCCCCCCCATCATACAATCCCACACGGCAGCCCCCCCATCATACAATCCCACACGGCAGCCCCCCCATCATACAATCCCACACGGCAGCCCCCCCATCATACAATCCCACACGGCAGCCCCCCCATCATACAATCCCACACGGCAGCCCCCCCATCATACAATCCCACACGGCAGCCCCCCCATCATACAATCCCACACGGCAGTCGCCCCCCCCCCC
The DNA here is from genome assembly GCF_905171765.1 of Bufo bufo. Taxonomy (NCBI): domain Eukaryota; kingdom Metazoa; phylum Chordata; class Amphibia; order Anura; family Bufonidae; genus Bufo; species Bufo bufo. Next base: position 26,795,726 of record NC_053395.1, on the reverse strand, counting down.
CATCATACAATCCCACACGGCAGCCCCCCCATCATACAATCCCACACGGCAGCCCCCCCATCATACAATCCCACACGGCAGCCCCCCCATCATACAATCCCACACGGCAGTCGCCCCCCCCCCCCCATCATACAATCCCACACGGCAGCCCCCCCATCATACAATCCCACACGGCAGCCCCCCCATCATACAATCCCACACGGCAGCCCCCCCATCATACAATCCCACACGGCAGCCCCCCCATCATACAATCCCACACGGCAGCCCCCCCATCATACAATCCCACACGGCAGCCCCCCCATCATACAATCCCACACGGCAGCCCCCCCATCATACAATCCCACACGGCAGCCCCCCCATCATACAATCCCACACGGCAGCCCCCCCATCATACAATCCCACACGGCAGTCCCCCCCATCCAATCCCACACCATAGTCCCCCCCATCATACAATCTCACACGGCAGTCGCCCCCCCCCCCCCATGGCAGCCCCCCTCTCACACCGTAGTCCCCCCCCCCCCCCATCATACAATCCCACACGGCAGTCGCCCCCCCCCCCCCCATCATACAATCTCACACGGCGGCCCCCCCATCATACAATCCCACACGGCAGCCCCCCCATCATACAATCCCACACGGCAGCCCCCCCATCATCCAATCCCACACCATAGTCCCCCCCATCATACAATCTCACACGGCAGTCCCCCCCATCCAATCCCACACCATAGTCCCCCCCCATCATACAATCTCACACGGCAGTCGCCCCCCCCCCATGGCAGCCCCCCTCTCACACCGTAGTCCCCCCCCCATCATACAATCTCACACGGCAGTCGCCCCCCCCCCCATGGCAGCCCCCCTCTCACACCGTAGTCCCCCCCCATCATACAATCCCACACGGCAGCCCCCCCATCATACAATCCCACACGGCAGCCCCCCCATCATACAATCCCACACGGCAGCCCCCCCATCATACAATCCCACACGGCAGCCCCCCCATCATACAATCCCACACGGCAGCCCCCCCATCATACAATCCCACACGGCAGCCCCCCCATCATACAATCCCACACGGCAGCCCCCCCATCATACAATCCCACACGGCAGCCCCCCCATCATACAATCCCACACGGCAGTCGCCCCCCCCCCCATCATACAATCCCACACGGCAGTCGCCCCCCCCCCCCATCATACAATCCCACACGGCAGTCGCCCCCCCCCCCCCATCATACAATCCCACACGGCAGTCGCCCCCCCCCCCCCCATCATACAATCTCACACGGCAGCCCCCCCATCATACAATCCCACACGGCAGCCCCCCCATCATACAATCCCACACGGCAGCCCCCCCCATCATACAATCCCACACGCAGCCCCCCCATCATACAATCCCACACGGCAGCCCCCCCATCATACAATCCCACACGGCAGTCCCCCCCATCATACAATCCCACACGGCAGCCCCCCCATCATACAATCCCACACGGCAGCCCCCCCATCATACAATCCCACACGGCAGCCCCCCCATCATACAATCCCACACGGCAGCCCCCCCCATCATACAATCCCACACGGCAGTCCCCCCCATCCAATCCCACACCATAGTCCCCCCCATCATACAATCTCACACGGCAGTCCCCCCCATCCAATCCCACACCATAGTCCCCCCCATCATACAATCTCACACGGCAGTCGCCCCCCCCCCCCCATGGCAGCCCCCCTCTCACACCGTAGTCCCCCCCCCCCCCATCATACAATCCCACACGGCAGCCCCCCCATCATACAATCCCACACGGCAGTCTCCCCCCCCCCCCCATCGCAGCCCCCCTCTCACACCGTAGTCCCCCCCCCCCCCCATCCCACACGGTAGCCCCCCCCCCATCATACAATCCCACACGGCGGCCCCCCCCCATCATACAATCCCACACGGCAGCCCCCCATCATACAATCCCACACGGCAGCCCCCCCATCATACAATCCCACACGGCAGCCCCCCCCATCATACAATCCCACACGGCAGCCCCCCCATCATACAATCCCACACGGCAGCCCCCCCATCATACAATCCCACACGGCAGCCCCCCCATCATACAATCCCACACACAGCCCCCCCATCATACAATCCCACACGGCAGCCCCCCCATCATACAATCCCACACGGCAGCCCCCCATCATACAATCCCACACGGCAGCCCCCCCATCATACAATCCCACACGGCAGCCCCCCATCATACAATCCCACACGGCAGTCGCCCCCCCCCCCATCATACAATCTCACACGGCAGCCCCCCCATCATACAATCCCACACGGCAGTCCCCCCCATCCAATCCCACACCATAGTCCCCCCCATCATACAATCTCACACGGCAGTCCCCCCCATCCAATCCCACACCATAGTCCCCCCCATCATACAATCTCACACGGCAGTCGCCCCCCCCCCCCATGGCAGCCCCCCTCTCACACCGTAGTCCCCCCCCCCCCCATCATACAATCCCACACCAGCCCCCCCATCATACAATCCCACACGGCAGTCTCCCCCCCCCCCCCATCGCAGCCCCCCTCTCACACCGTAGTCCCCCCCCCCCCCATCCCACACGGCAGCCCCCCCCCCCATCATACAATCCCACACGGCGGCCCCCCCATCATACAATCCCACACCGTAGCCCCCCCCATCATACAATCTCACACCGTAGCCCCCCATCCCACATGGCAGCCCCATCATAAGATCCCACACCATAGTCCCCCCCCCATGGCAGTCCCCCCCCCCCCCATCCAATCCCACACCATAGTCCCCCCCATCATCCAATCCCACACCATAGTCCCCCCCATCATACAATCCCACACGGCAGCCCCCCCCCCCATCATACAATCCCACACCATAGAGCCCCCCCCCATCATACAATCCCACACCATAGAGCCCCCCCCCCCATCATACAATCCCACACCATAGAGCCCCCCCCCCCATCATACAATCCCACACCATAGAGCCCCCCCCCCATCATACAATCCCACACCATAGAGCCCCCCCCCCATCATACAATCCCACACCATAGAGCCCCCCCCCCCCATCATACAATCCCACACCATAGAGCCCCCCCCCATCATACAATCCCACACCATAGAGCCCCCCCCCCCATCATACAATCCCACACCATAGAGCCCCCCCCCCCATCATACAATCCCACACCATAGAGCCCCCCCCCCATATCATACAATCCCACACCATAGAGCCCCCCCCCCCATCATACAATCCCACACCATAGAGCCCCCCCCCATATCATACAATCCCACACCATAGAGCCCCCCCCCATCATACAATTCCACACCATAGAGCCCCCCATCATACAATCCCACAGGACAGTCCCCCCTCACAGAATTGTCAGCCCCCTCCACAGGCTTCACATGTACGGCTCTCAGGCAGACACTCTCCCCTGTCAGTGCTAAAGACGCTGGTGCGCAGAGCAGCCATGCCTAACCTTCCTACTGTAATGGTAGCAGCACTGAAATAGAAGCGCGCGCTGGCTGCCGACCCACGTGACCTAGAAAGGTCACGTGATAGTGTGACGTCAGAAGGTCCGTTTCGTGTCTGGAGTTTAGTCGCTACCCTTAGTCAATGGGACGTCAAGTGACCTGGGTACGCACGTGCAATCGGCGCTAGATTGATTGGGCGAAGCGGTCATGTGACGCCAAGTAAGACGACAGACGCTTTGTGAGCTTGCCGCCATGGCCGCCGAGGGAGACGTTTTTTAATCGGCGCCGGCGTTGTTTTTTTTAGACTGTTACAAATTTGTGCGTTGGTAAGAGAATAGTTGTCGAATCCTTATTAATCCCCTTTAAGTCCATGAAATGCAACCTGTTATCACCGACCGGGTAAGGCTGGGTTCGCATCGCGTTTTATGCCTCCGTTTGACGTATACGTTTAAAAAAAAAAAAAAAAAAATCCAAAAACGCAGCACACCATGTTCTTGTATCCTGCACAGTCCGGTAAAAAAAAAGTATACTTTTTTTATTTTTTTTAGGCCTCTTTCACACGAGCGTGACGGATCGGCTCCAGATGCCTTCAGTGAAACTCGCACCATTTCGCAAGCAAGTTCAGTCAGTTTTGTCTGCGATTGCGTCCAGTTTTTTCCACGCGAGTGCAATGCGTTTTGATGTGTTTTTCACGCGCGTGATAAAAAACTGAATGTTTACAAACAACATCTCTTAGCAACCATCAGTGAAAAACGCATCGCCTCCGCACTTGATTGCGGATGCGTTTTTCACTGAAGCCCCATTTACTTCTATGGGGCCGGGGCTGCGTGAAAAATATAGAACATGCTGAGTTTTTCACTCAACGCAGAACTGATGCGTGAAAAAAAAAACGCTTATGTACACAGACCCATTGAAATGAAGGGGGTCAGGATTCAGTGCATGTGCTATGCGTTCACGTCGCGCGGAAAACTCGCACGCTTACAATGAAACTCTGTGAACGGATGACACTGTATTGCATCAGTCTGAGGCATCCGTTTAACGTATATGTTATAAGGATGGGAAAAACGTGATGTGACGCCTCCTTCACTCGTCGGTGATGACACGGTCAGTGATTTATCCGCGAAGGATCCGTATTTGGTCCGCGTGTTCATTTTATGCTCTCTATGCGTCATCCGTATTCCATGAACGCTGCTCTTTCCAGAGCATATCCTTGCAACGATCCCTGAAAACCACGAACTGTAAGGCCTCATTTACATTTCCGTTCTCCACTTTTTCCACGGAGGAGAAGACGTACCTGTTGATTTATAAAGTATTTGTTCACACGTCAGTGATGCTGACCAAACACGACCATTGAAGTCTGTGGGTGACACAATATCACGGATGCCATCCGTGTTCTGTCAGTGATTCTTCACGGACCATTGATAGGAGAGGCTGTGGAAATACATTTTCAGCCTAGCAGTGTCCGTGGAATACGGATGACACAAGGAGAGCAAAAAACGGACACTGGGACCAAACACAGACTTTTGACGGATATCTTTAGGAATGAGACACGGACAGATTTTACACAGATGTCAAAGGGACAGGGAAATGCAAGCAAGGCCTGATGTGGGTGAGGGATCCGTAATCACGCGTCCGTGGCTCTGGCTTCAAACCCCCCCCGCCTCACATAATATTGCCATAACCACCAATGGCTACCATGGGCTACCCTGCAAATCTCAGAGTGGTGGACGGCAACAGAGCGGTCTTCTTTACCTCGCCTGGAGAAGTCTCTGAATGGCTGGACTTACGAAGAAGATCTCCAAGAAGCTGAGGCTATCAACCTTTTCTAGGGACTGGTTGCCGGGTGCTGTCATCAGACTGGTTTGGGTTAATCGATAAGTGTTAGATACATCTAACTCCAGCTTCTTTGTAATACCTAGATTTAATTTAACTACTGATATAGGGCCCCAATACTTGCGTACATGCGTTTAAATGGTTATACTATTACTGTAGCCGCAACCTGCATGCTTCTGCCAATTATCACCGTAGGCAGAGTCATTCCTGTTTCACTGGCCTTAGTCTGGTTTAAGACACTATTCCAGACCTAACTTTACATTTGTTGAAACATAACGTTAGTGTCACTCCCTGCCTTGTGAGTGATCTGAGAAGATCTGTCAGACTTTCTGCACGTGAATCTATCTGACAGATTGCTTTGTTGTGGCTTTGGGCAGGATCCCACCCCCTCACAGGTTCTGCTCATTAATTAGTTAGTGATGCTATTTATACCTGCCTCTCACTATAGCCCTTGCGGTTTATAGTTTCTCCTGGAGTTCTCTGCTGGTGTTTGGTGGATCTCCTGCTCCCAGTTAGTCTTCAGTTAAGTCCTCCTTCCTTCCCTTTTGTTGTTTGTACTGGCTAGGCCTTGGGTAGACGCTGGTTCCTTCATCTTGTGCAAGGAACCGGTTGTCTTTTCGCCTGCTCCCTAGCTGAAGGTTTGTGTCAGTTGCAGCAGGGCTAGGTTCGAGTGCATGAACACTTCTACCATCGAGATTTGTTCATGATGTTAGCAGTCAGGGAAAGGCTCAGGGATTGTCAGGAGGTGACCTTTCCCTGTTCCCTAGCTGTGGGGCCTAGCCTGCTATTTTGTTTAATTTTGTTGTGTTTGCCTGTGTATAACCTTTAGCATGACAGGAACATGCACATTAAGGAATTCAATGTATGGCTTGGTGAATGGTGTCTGAACTAAGGGTTTGGCTTTGTGTCTCAGGTTAGCTCTCGTTGGAATGGAAAAGAACTGTACAAGAAAGATGGTTTGCATCTTTCTCTCAATGGAACGAATGTCCTCAGTGAACAGTTCAAAGTATTTGCTAAGGAGCATTTAAACTAGGAAAGGGGAGTAAAAGAGTGATAATCCAGCAGTCCGACTGTCCCCCTGAACGATGCCAGTAGCACATAGGTTAAGAAATGACAAGCTCAGAGTCTTGTCTACAAATGCTCGCAGTTTAGGGAATAAGATCAATGAACTTGAGTCTATAATGGCATATGAGAATATAGATTTAGTGGCTGTTACTGAGACATGGTTCAATGGGAGTAATGACTGGGATATAACAATACCAGGGTTCTCTCTATATAGGAAAGACAGAGAAGGCAAGAAAGGGGGAGGGTGGCCCTGTATGTGAAAGATAGTGTGGCAAAACCAACCTCGCCACTGGGTTTGGAGGGGCCTGGCTGCTGGCCTCTTGCCCCAGGATTATGGGCCCTCTCATCAGCCAGGCCTCATTTGTTCACAAAGGACTTGAACTAACTTGAACTCTTGGTCTAATTCGTGCCATTTTGGGATGTTAAATGTCTGTGTATTGAAAAGGGTTGTGACATTGTATGTTTAAATGGTGATTTCTGTTCTGTTGTCCCCACATGTGTATTGGTGATTTCCCTTTGTCTTGAGAGATAATTGGATTACTCCTCGGGTGTCTCCAGGGCAGAGAGGAGGAAACCATGATGCATTGTGGGGATGTATTGTCTCTGTGTATCCTGCAGTGCTGCATATCTGTCCTGTGTCACAGTCTTCATTCTGGTCCCCTAGGGGGGGTGTCCACCAGATGGGGACCTGCATAAATACGGGCGGGTAGCCCTCAATAAAGTGTTCCTGTTTTATCCTTCATCATGTTGCGGCTGGTGTTTGGGTAACTGATCGACGCTGGGGATTGCTATACGCTGGGAGATTTGCTATACTCCCCTGGCTTTACTACTAGCTCTTGTAAGAGCTTGTTCCTGGTTCCTGCTCTCTGGATGTAGGAGAGGTTCACCGCCTGGAGCCTTGTCGTAGGTCCAGGGTGGGTAGGAGACGGCGAGACCTCAACCAAGCTTCGGCGGTTCGTGGGGTCTGCAGTGCGTACGGTGTCAAGTGGAGTGCTTGGAGTCCTCGGAAAGCACTAGGAGCATCCATTCAACGGAGGTACCCGGTCGGGGTGCTAGGAGTTCCGTTACATTTGGTGGCAAGCAGTGGGATGGCGTCCTAGTGTGAGGAGAAGCAGCTCGGAGACACCGTTCGTGGATTTACTAAATTGAGGGCAGCGCTAGTATCCGTACAGCGCCCCTGGCTACAGCAGGATGAAATCGGCTAGTCTTCGGACAGAGTTCTATGACGAGGAGGAGGAGGCAGCCGCAGACTACAGGGATGCAGACAGAAAGGAAATCTGGTATGATGCCCTGGAAAATGCCCAGCGGCGGCGAGGTGAGAGTCTCCCCAGTTATGAGCAGCGGCTACAGAAGCGTGTGGCGATGCGGATGGGTCTCTTGGGAGAGCAGCCCCTGGATGAGTGGGTAGCAGAGCTCCAGAACCTGGTATGTAAGGAGCTTTGGCTAGAGGACGCTTACCAGGCCCTAAGGTGGCATGTCATTCAACATTCCCCCTGGATGGCTGAGCACGACAGACCCGAGGGTGAGGAGTTTGATGGACCGGGGTTACTATGGGATGCCTTGGAGGAGGACATTGATCTTGGCAGCACGGAGGAGTCTAGGTTTTGGGATATCTACGACTACCGGATGGGCATGCATGTTTATGCTGATAGGAGGGAGGTGAGCAAAGACATGACCCACCTGGTAACAAGGAAGTGGGAGCTGGAGCAGACCTACCAACACCTTCTCAGCTCCATTCATCCCCCAACCTACTCGACAAGCAGAACCAGATCTGCCCTCCTGCAACTGGGAAGACTTGCCGGCGATACCCCCTGCTTCCCTACCAACTCCCAAAGTAGGGAACTTCATCGACTGGTTCTGGGAAGACCTCCCGATGGCAGGTGGAGATGGGACCGAGGTCTCTCCACCGGCCCTACAGAGATGCTGGACGGCCGGTTCAGATCCCCCACCAACCCTGCAGGAATGCCAGGAGGAGGAGGTAAGCGATTCCTCCTCTCCACAGCCGATCTGCAACAAGGTCCTGGGGAGAGGATTCCCTGACCACATCCCAGTAGAAGAGCTGGCATCTAGGCAGAGCGCAGTCCGCCTCTGCCCTCCCCTATCCTCTTCTCCAGAGCCGGACATCCCACAGGTTACCCCAGCGGAAGAGCTGGCATCTGGGCAGAGCGCAGTTGGCCTCTGCCCTCCCCTATCCTCTTATCCAGAGCCTGACTCCCCACAGGCTACCCCAGCGGAAGAGCTGGCATCTGGGCAGAGCGCAGTTGGCCTCTGCCCTCCTCTATCGTCTTATCCAGAGCCTGACTCCCCACAGGCTACCCCAGCAGAAGAGCTGGCATCTGGGCAGAGCGCAGTCAGCCTCTGCCCTCCCCTATCCTCTTCTCCAGAGCCGGACATCCCACAGGCTACCCCAGCGGATGAGCTGGCATCTGGGCAATGCGCAGTTGGCCTCTGCCCTCCTCTATCCTCTTATCCAGAGCCTGACTCCCCACAGGCTACCCCAGCAGAAGAGCTGGCATCTGGGCAGAGCGCAGTCAGCCTCTGCTCTCCCCTATCCTCTTCTCCAGAGCCGGACATCCCACAGGGTACCCCAGCGGAAGAGCTGGCATCTGGGCAGAGCGCAGTTGGCCTCTGCCGTCCCCTATCCTCTTCTCCAGAGCCGGACATTCCACAGGCTACCCCAGCGGAAGAGCTGGCATCTGGGCAGAGCGCAGTTGGCCTCTGCCCTCCCCTATCCTCTTCTCCAGAGCCGGACATCCCACAGGCTACCCCAGCGGAAGAGCTGGCATCTGGGCAGAGCGCAGTTGGCCTCTGCCCTCCCCTATCCTCTTATCCAGAGCCGGACATCCCACAGGCTACCCCAGCGGAAGAGCTGGCATCTGGGCAGAGCGCAGTCGGCCTCTGCCCACCAAGTACCTACAGCTCCAAGCTAGAGAGCAACAAGGAAGCAAGGAGAGGCAGATGCCCACTCAACAGCTGGGGACATACAAAATTAAACAGGTCCAGTATTGGGTTGTGGGTGGACTGCCAAACTAACTCAGGTACTGACCGTGAGGTCAGGTATCTGGTTAGTCTTCCCTGGGAGGGGGAGATGTGTGGCGAAACCAACCTCGCCACTGGGTTTTGAAGGGGCCTGGCTGCTGGCCTCTTGCCCCAGGATTATGGGCCCTCTCATCAGCCAGGCCTCATTTGTTCACAAAGGACTTGAACTAACTTGAACTCCTGGTCTAATTCGTGCCATTTTGGGATGTTAAATGTCTGTGTATTGAAAAGGGTTGTGGCATTGTATGTTTAAATGGTGATTTCTGTTCTGTTGTCCCCACATGTGTATTGGTGATTTCCCTTTGTCTTGAGAGATAATTGGATTACTCCTCGGGTGTCTCCAGGGCAGAGAGGAGGAAACCATGATGCATTGTGGGGATGTATTGTCTCTGTGTATCCTGCAGTGCTGCATATCTGTCCTGTGTCACAGTCTTCATTCTGGTCCCCTAGGGGCGTGTCCACCAGATGGGGACCTGCATAAATACGGGCGGGTAGCCCTCAAAGTGTTCCTGTTTTATCCTTCATCATGTTGAGGCTGGTGTTTGGGTAACTGATCGACGCTGGGGATTGCTATACGCTGGGAGATTTGCTATACTCCCCTGGCTTTACTACTAGCTCTTGTAAGAGCTTGTTCCTGGTTCCTGCTCTCTGGATGTAGGAGAGGTTCACCCACTGGAGCCTGGAGCCTTGTCGTAGGTCCAGGGTGGGTAGGAAACGGCGAGACCTCAACCAAGCTTCGGCGGTTCGTGGGGTCTGCAGTGCGTACGGTGTCAAGTGGAGTGCTTGGAGTCCTCGGAAAGCACTAGGAGCATCCATTCAACGGAGGTACCCGGTCGGGGTGCTAGGAGTTCCGTTACAGATAGCATAAAATCTAATTTAATACAAGTTAGCAAGACCAATTTAGAGTCAGTTTGGGTTACCTTGCAGCAGGGTGGATTTGAATCACTAGTCAGTAAGGCTTGATTTAAATCATAGTTTTCTACATAAATAATACATAAAGACTAATTCTTGCTGGTATAACTTATAATATGCAAGTAGATGAAGATTTTTAGAATAACAACTTTTCATATTAGTTTGATTAGGTTGATTCTGCATTCATAGGTTTGTAGAAGTTAGGATTAAGGTCTTTTTCTCAACTCTGTTCATGTTATAACATTTTTGCTGTGAAGAAGAGGCATGTGATCTCTGCTGAGTCAAATTCAGTTTTGAGAACTGCAAAATTCTACATAATTAAAAAACGAATCTTTATTTCATGATGGAATAACCTTTGGATGGTAATATATTTTCCTCAAACTGACTTTTCTAAAATTAGACTAGTGGTATACGAGTCCCTATGAGATTGGAACAGTTTCATTGGAGTCCAGGAGAAATGGGACTACTTAAAAGTGGCACTATTGAAGGCAACAGAAAATTGCATTAGGCTTGTTAGTAAAAGCAAAAAAAGGAAGAGACCACTGTGGTACTCAGCAGAAGTAGGCAAAATCATTAAAAACAAAAAGATAGCATTTAGTAATTATATTAAAAAAAAACGAGGATGACAGGCAAATTTATGAGATTAGGCAGAGAGAGGCCAAACAAGTTATAAGAGCTTCTAAAGCACAGGCAGAAGAGAAATTAGCTCAGTTAGTGAAAAAAGGCGATAAGACATTCTTCAGATACATAAATGAAAAAAGAAAACTAAAACAAGGAATTACCAAATTGAAAACAAAAGAAGGAAGGTATATGGAAGAAGATAAAGAACTAGCTGACTGCCTCAATGAATACTTCTGTTCAGTTTTTACAAAGGAAAATTAAGGAAAAGGACCTCAGGGAGGAAGACTAATGAATTTTTTGATGCATGTGTCTTTACAGAGTCAGCTGTCTAAAATTAATACAAATAAGTCACAGGGGCCTGATGGGATACACCCAAAGCTATTAAAAGAGCTTAGCGGTGAACTAGCAAAACCATTAACAGATTTATTTAACCAATCACTGGCAACAGTAGTCGTCCCAGAAGATTGGAAATTAGCAAATGTTGTGCCCATTCACAAGAAAAGTAGTAGGGAGGAATCGGGCAACTATAGGCCAGTAAGCCTGACATCAATAGTGGGGAAATGAATGGAAACCATACTTAAGGAGAGGATTGTGGAACATCTAAAATTCCATCGATTGAAAGATGAAAAACAGCATGGGTTTACTGCAGGGAGATCATGTCAAACTAATCTTATTGATTTTTTTGATTGGGTGACTAAAATAATAGATGACGGAGGTGCAGTAGACATCGCTTATCTAGACTTTAGTAGGGCTTTTGATACTGTAGAAGGCTTATTAATACACATAGAAGGCTTATCAATAAATTGCAGTCTTTGGGCTTGGACTCCCATATTGTTGAATGGATTAGGCAGTGGCTGAGGGACAGACAACAGAAGGTTGTAGTCAATGGAGTATATTCAGACCAAGGTCTTGTTACCAGTGGGGTACCTCAGGGATCTGTTCTGGGACCCATATTGTTTAATATCTTTATCGGCAAAATTGCAGAAGGCCTCGATGGTAAGGTGTGTCTTTTTGCTGATGACACACAGATTTGTAAGGTTGATGTTCCTGGAGGAATACACCAAATGGAAAAAGATTTAGGAAAACTAGAGGAATGGTCAAAAATCTGGCAACTAAAATGTAATGTTGATAAGTGCAAGATAATGCACCTGGGGCGTAAAAACCCAAGAGCAGAATATAAAATCAGTGATACAGTCCTAACCTCAGTATCTGAGGAAAGGGATTTAGGTGTCATTATTTCAGAAGACTTAAAGGTAGGCAGACAATGTCATAGAGCAGCAGGAGATGCTAGCAGAATGCTGGGGTGTATAGGGAGAGGCATTACCAGTAGACAGAGGGAGGTGCTCATGCCGCTCTACAGAGCACTAGTGAGACCTCATCTGGAGTATTGTGCGCAGTACTGGAGACCATATCTCCAGAAGGATATTGATACTTTGGAGAGAGTTCAGAGAAGGGCTACTAAACTGGTACATGGATTGTAGGATAAAACTTACCAGGAAAGATTAAAGGACCTTAACATGTATAGCCTGGAAGAAAGACGAGACAGAGGGGATATGATAGGAACTGCTAAATACATAAAGGGAATCAACAAGGTAAAAGAGGAGAGGATATTTAAAAAAAGAAAAACTGCTATAAGAGGACATAGTTTTAAATTAGAGGGGCAAAGGTTTAAAATTAATATCAGGAAGTATTACTTTACTGAGAGAGTAGTGGATGCATGGAATAGCCTTCCTGCAGAAGTGGTAGCTGCAAATACAGTGAAGGAGTTTAAGCATGCATGGGATAGGCATAAGGCCATCCTTCATATAAGATAGGGCCAGGGGCGATCCATAGTATTCAGTATATTGGGCAGACTAGATGGGCCAAATGGTTCTTATCTGCCGACACATTCTATGTTTCTATGTTTGGTTTGCTTCCCTTCCCTTTTTTTTCCTTGCTCTGTGCAAAATGGAAGCTGTTGATACTCTGGTTGATCGCATGCAGGAATTATCTTGGGAGGTAGCAGACCTCTGTAATTCAGTTGCACTGTGACAGAGATCTCTAGCGTCTGGCGCCGCTGGTGGGAACCAGTTCAGCCTTGAACCAAAGGTCACTCTCCCGGATAGGTTTTCCGGGGGAAGTGATAACTTTGTTCGGTTCAGGGAGTCTTGTAAATTATATTTTCTTCTGCATCCGATTTCATCTGGAGACGAAAAAGTGTGAGGATTATCATTTCTTTGCTAAAAGTTGATGCTCAGTCCTGGGCTTTTTCTCTGCAGATCGGTGGACAAATTTTTCAGAGCCCTGGGCCTGATTTATGATGACCCAGACCGGGTCTCTCTGGCCGAATCTAAGCTACGTAGCTTGTGTCAGGGAGAACATGGAGTCATATTGTGCTGAATTTAGAAGATAGGCGACTGATTCGGAGTGGAATGACCCTGCACTCCGTAGTCAGTTCTGTCAGGGGCTGTCTGAGAAACTAAAAGACGCCCTTGTGTTTCATGAAAATCCCGATTCTTTGGAGGCGGCCATGGCTCTAGCCGTAAGGATTGATTGACGTCTGAGGGAGAGGTGCAAGGTTCTCCTCAGACAGGAGGCACTGTTATTTGGGGAATCTGTCCCTCGGGGTACAGTGATGCTTTAACCAGGGACTGGAAAGGAACCTATGCAGTTAGGTCAGGTCTTTTCTTGCCTTGGTAATAAGAACTCTAGAGTGCAGAGAAGACTGTGTCATTTCTGTGGTAAAGAAGGACATTTCGTTAATGTGTGTCCTTTTATTAAGCCTCAAAGTGGTAACCAAAAACAAGTTCCCTTACTCTTTGTAGCGTGAATGAAGAGTCAGAACAGGTATATTTGTATTCTACCTGCAGTACCCCATTCCTCCTGCCTGCCATGGTGGTGCTAGACTCTGAAATATTGAATTAGAAGTATTTGTTGACAGTGGCGCAAGGGTTAATCTAGTTGATTATTAATTTGTTCAGAGTCATGGTTTTAGAACTAGCGCATTACGGAAAGAGATATCAGTGTTTGAAAAGATTCCGCTCCTCTCTTGCAAAAATGTCTAACTCATATTGTGCAGGATATTCATTTGTGGGGGGGGGGGGGGTGATTCTCATGTTGAATCCATTTCTTGTTTTGTTCTTAAAGGTTTGCCTGCTCCGCTGGTTCTGGGTTTACCATGGTTGACCAAACATAACCCTACCATTGATTGGCAAACTAGACAAATCAGTCATTTGGAGTGATTTTTTTTATGGACAACTGTCTCTCAGCGCATCCATTTTTGGGGTATCCACTAAGGTGTTAACTCCGTTTCTTTCTGATTTTTCGGATGTATTCTCGGAGGGTGGAGATCAGGAGTTGCCCCCCAATCGGGAGTATGATTGTCCGATCAATCTTATTCCTGGGGCAAAATTGGCAAAATCTCGGTTATATAATCTTTCCCAACCTGAAAGAGTAGCTGTGCGGGAGTATATTGCCGAGAGTTTGACAAAAGGACCTATTAGACCATCTAAATCACTTACGGCAGCGGGCTTCTTTTTTGTAAAAAAAAAAAATACTGGTCCTTTAGACCGTGCCTAGATTTCCAGGAACTGAATCTCATTACTGTCCGTGACCCTTATCCCCTTCCCTTGATTCCGGATCTATTTGATCAGATTGTCGGAGCCAAGGTGTTTTCTAAGTTGAATTTAAGAAGAGCTTATAATCTGATAAGAATCAGGGAAGGGGATGAATGGAAGACAGCCTTCAATACCCCTGAGGGTCACTTTGAGAACCTGGTAATGCCCTTTGGTTTAACTAATGCCCCGGCACTCTTCCAGCACTTTATCAATGACATTTTTCATCATTTGGTAGGGAGGTTTATCGTTGTTTACCTCGATGACATACTGATTTACTCACCCGATATGGAGACTCCTTAGGATCATTTAAGACCAGTATTATCGATCCTTCGGGAGAATAAATTGTATGCTAAGTTGGAAAAATGTGTGTTTGCTGTTCAGGAACTGCAAATTCTGGGTTACTTACTTTCTGCCTCAGGTTTTCGCGTGGATCCCGAAAAGGTCTGTGAATAGGACCGGCCGGAGAATCAGAAAGCTCTGATGCGGTTTTTAGGATTTACTAATTACTACAGGAAGTTCATCCTGAATTATTCCACTATTGTCAAACCTATGACTAGGAAGGGCACTGACTTCTCTGGTTGGAAGAGGCATTACAGGCTTTTTCTGCAATTAAGGAATGTTTTGCTTCCACTCCCATTCTGATGCAACCCGATGTGTCTCAACCCTTCATTGTGGAGGTTGACGCGTCAGAAGTCGGAGTCGGAGCAGTTTTGTCGCAGGATCCCTCTCCTGGCAAATGGCGTCCGTGTGCTTTTTTCTCTAAGAAACTCTCTGCTGCTGAAAGAAATTATTATGTTGTGAATAGAGAGTTGTTGGCCATCAAATTGGCCTTTGAGGAATGGCGTCATTGGCTAGAAGGAGCTATTCATGCGATTACGGTAATTACTGACCATAAGAATCTGGCTTACCTGCAATCAGCAAAGCATCTGAACCCTAGGCAGAACAGATGGTCATTGTTCTTTACCAGGTTTAATTTTGTGGTCACTTATCATCCTGGGATCAAAAATGTCAAAGCGGATGCTTTGTCGCGTATCTTTCCTGGGGGGAGATTCGGAGGATCCTGCTCCGATTTTGGCTGATGGGGTGGTGGTATCCGCTCTTGAGGGTCTATTCACACGTCCGCAATTCTGTTCCGCATTTTGCGGAACGGAATTGCGGACCCATTCATTTCTATGGAGCCGCACGATGTGCGGCCCGGATCCGGAAATGCGGACAAGAATATGCATATTTTATTAGTGCCCGCGATGTGCGGTCTGAAAAATGCGGAACGCACATTGCTGGTGTCTGTGTTTTGCGGATCCGTGGATCTGCAAAACACACACGGACGTGTGAATGGACCCTTATCCCGAGCTGGAGGCGGAAGTGTTGGCGGCTCAAGGTGAGGCACCTGATTTCTGTCCTCCAGGGAAGTTGTTTGTTCCTTCAGAACTGCGACACAAGGTGTTCAAGGAACATCATGATACTGTCCTTGCGGGACACCCTGGGAGTAGATCCACGGTGGATCTTATTTCCCGGAGATTCTGGTGGCCAGGTTTGCGTAAATGTGTTGAGGGCTATGTAGCAGCTTGTGAGACCTGTGCACGCGCTAAGGTGGCTCACACTCGCCTCAAGACAAGGGGGGACAGACGTTTCTCAGTATTAGCCCCCAAGATCTGGAACTCCCTCCCAGAACATATCAGAACAATACCAGATTACCTGGAATTCAGGAAGCTGGTTTAGACCTGGCTATTTGTGTAGGATGACGTAGGGGCCCACCAATATAGCCGTCCACAAGCGCTTCGATCGGATTGAGTTCCTCTAGAGCGCTATACAAGGACTTAGTAACATAACATAACACTCGGCCATCAGGATCTCTTCTTCCTTTGTCCATTCCATCTCGTCCTTGGACGCATTTGTCCATGGACTTCATCACTGATTTACCAAGTTCCTCTGGGAAAACTGTGATTTTGGTGGTGGTGGACCGCTTCAGTAAGATGGCTCACTTTGTACCATTATCTGGTTTGCCAAATGCTAAAACTCTTGCTCAGGTGTTTATTGATAACATCGTGAAATTACACGGCATCCCGTCTGATGTGGTGTCTGATAGGGGGACGCAATTTGTCTCCAGGTTTTGGAAGGCGTTTTGTACTCGTCTGGGTATTCAGTTGTCTTTCTCTTCGGCTTTCCATCCTCAGTCGAATGGACAAACTGAGTGCACTAACCAGAACCTGGAGACTTATTTGAGGTGTTTTGTCGCTGAGAATCCGAAGGAATGGTTCTTGTTTTTGTCCTTGGCTGAGTTTGCCTTGAATAACCGTAGACAGGAGTCCACTGATAAGTCACCATTTTTTGGCACATATGGTTTTCATCCTTAGTTTGGTACTATTTCTGAGACTGAATCTTCTGTTATACCTGAAGAGGAGAAATTCTCTTCTTTGTTGTCGTCTATCTGGCTGAAGATTCAGGTTAATTTGAAAAAGATAGGTGAAAGATATAAACGGATGGCTGACAAGAGGCGTATGACTGGTCCGGACCTGTGTGTGGGTGATTTGGTGTGGTTGTCCACTAAGAACATTAAGTTGAAGGTACCCTCTTGGAAGTTGGGCCCAAGATTTATTGGTCCTTACAAAATCTCGGCCATTATTAATACAGTGGAGTTTCGTCTGGAACTTCCGCAGGCCTGGAAGATCCATAATGTGTTTCACCGGTCCTTGTTGAAGAAGTATGTTGAACCTGCTGAACCATCTCCTTTGCCTCCTCCTACTGTCTTGGTAGATGGTAATCTGGAGTTTCAGATCTCCAGAATACTCAATTTGCATGTTCTTCGGGGTTCCCTTCAGTACCTGGTGCATTGGAGGGGATACAGTCCTGAGGAAAGAATGTGGGTTCCGGCTACCGATGTCAATGCTAGCCGCCTTGTGAACGCCTTTCACATGGCACACCTGGATAAAGTTGGTCCTGGGTGCCCGGAGGTCACCCGTAGAGGGGGAGGGGGGGTACGGTCACGCCCTGCCCTGTGAGTGATCTGAGAGGATCTGTCAGACTTTCTGCACGTGAATCTATCTGACAGATTGCTTTGTTGTGGCTTTGGGCAGGATCGCACCCCCTCACAGGTTCTGCTCATCAGTTAGTTAGTGATGCTATTTATACCTGCCTCCCACTATTAGCCCTTGCGGTTTATAGTTTCTTCTGGAGATCTCTGCTGGTGTTTGGTGGATCTCCTGTTCCCAGTTCGTCTTCAGTTAAGTCCTCCTTCCCTCCCTTCTGTTGTTTGTACTGGCTAGGCCTTAGGTAGACGCTGGTTCCTTCATCTTGTGCAAGAAACCGGTTCTCTTTTCGCCTGCTCCCTAGCTGAGGGTTTGTGTCAGTTGCAGCAGGGCTAGGTTTAAGTGCATGAACACGTCTACCATCGAGATTTGTTCATGTTGGTAGCAGTCAGGGAAAGGCTCAGGGTTTGTCAGGAGGTGACCTTTCCCTGTTCCCTAGCTGTGGGGCCTTGCCTGCTTGTTGTGTTTAATTTTGTTGTGTTTTGTTCGCTTCCCTTCCCTCACCTTCCGTGAGAGTTAGGGAATTTTGGTTAGTTTTTTTCTGGTTTTACAATACCTATGTTATTTCAGTTCGCTATAGTTTTTCATGTTACACTGTTGCACACATATACACCCACTGCATCATGCTTCACATATGTCTGCCCAGGAACTCATGGCTGAGTTAAAAATCTTATCGCGGAATGTCAGTGGACTAGGTACACCACAAAAGAGATCTATGGTACTCGCCTTTATTAGAAATCACAGCCCACAAATTTTGTGTCTCCAAGAGACGCATCTTACCGCCAACACCTTTCATGTCTTAAAGAAGCCTTGGGTACAATGGGCTGCACACTCCTATCATACCTCTTCTTCAAGAAGGGTGTCCCTGATGGTACACAAACAACTACGCTGGGAGGTAAAAGACCTAGCCATTGATTCAGAAGGCAGATATGTCTTTGCTCACTCTCTTATTGATAATGTACAATACACTTTATTATGTATTTATAACCCTCCCCGGCTCTATGCAGGTTTTACATTCAGCAGCCACCTTTGCAGCTTCTTACTCACACGCCCGGGGGATTTGTATGGGAGATGTAAATATGATGCTAGACCCCTCTTTGGACCGCTTTCTAGATATGGCGGATCCGATAGGGGTGGGGAGTACCTCGCGACTCAACAGGTTTCTAACTGAGTTTAGATGGTTTGACCTCTGGAGGGCTAAATATCCCAGAGACAGGGTGTACTCCTCCCATAGTGGCGGCCACAGCTCTCTAACCCGGATAGACTATATATTAGGCAATGGGATAGCGATGTTAAATCTACGCTCCCTAGTATACTTACCTAGGGGGATATCAGATCACTCGCCGATACTAGGTACTCTAATTCGTAGTGCTCCTTTAGTAATGTATTGAATTAATATATATCCGTTCTGGCTGAATCTTCTGGGCTCGGCGGATGGAATTCCATATCAGTTAAATGAGTTTTTGAAAACACACGAAGAGGAGCCCAACCTGGCCCTTGTATGGGACACCTTGAAGGCGTTCTTCGTGGGTCCTTACATTCCAGCATATCCTATAGCAAATAAGATACTAAACGCTCGGAGCTGGAATTGCAGCGTACGACTCTGGAGCAGCAATATATCCGTCATCCGACTGATGCCAACAGGACTGTTTGGCTCCAGGCGGGCAGACAATACCTAGCAATTGTCAAGGACAAAGCAGATGGGAAACTGTTCTTTATGAAACAGACAGCGTTAGAACTGGGCAATCGGTCAGCTAA
Organism: Bufo bufo; assembly: GCF_905171765.1. Classification (NCBI taxonomy): domain Eukaryota; kingdom Metazoa; phylum Chordata; class Amphibia; order Anura; family Bufonidae; genus Bufo; species Bufo bufo. Next base: position 26,776,407 of record NC_053395.1, on the reverse strand, counting down.
ACTACTAGCTCATCTAATTTGACACGACTCGCCCTCTTCAGCAATATTAGCATTCAGGAACGCCGCAGGACAAGAACTATGCACACGGGAAGCAATTATTCGTACTTTCACACATTTTTACCAAGACCTATATAGATCCAGTATAACGGCATCTGAAACAGAGACAGCCACATATTTAGTAAGTGTATCCCTCCCTAAACTTACTATATCACAAAGTACCCAATTGGACCAACCAATTTCCCTGGAGGAAGTAATGCAGGCCATTTCAGATCTTAATAATGGGAAATCTCCTGGCCCAGACGGTTCCCCAAAGAAGTAGTATATGCCAAGTATGCGGAGGTGTTAGTCCCTCAATTGTTATCCACCTTCCACTCGGCCCTGGAGACGGGGCGCCTGCCCGACTGCTTTATGGAGGCCACTATAATACTTTTACTCAAACCTGATAAAGAACCCCTAGAATGTAGTTCATATAGACTTATAGCCAGGGCTGTGGAGTCGGAGTCGGGGGAAATTTTGGGTACCTGGAGTCGGAGTCGGCAAACAATGCACCGACTCCGAGTCCGACTCCTACTAAATTTAGATTGGAATAAAAATTAAAAAAAAGCAAGTTTAAATGTCCCAATTCACAAAAAGTTATAATTAATGACTTCTCTACTGTAAGAATAAAGACCAATACATGCAGTGCCTCACGTAACCGCAAAATGAACACGTTAAGTGACCGTGAAGAAGCATGCTTTTCATGTGCTTCACTATATGGCACGCAACGCACAATTAGGAGCTGCAATACTTATACTTTCCATATTGTTGTGTTCTGCTTTTACAGGGAACGCAGCGTCCATGTGTAACCTAGCCTCTCACTGATAAGGGATTAAATAAATATGTTTTTTGCAGGACTAGAGACACTTGTATAAGTGAAGGGAATGGAGGGCCAATAGTTCAAGACTGAAGCTGTAAACCATTGGAAAAACTGCTGTCATTTAGTTAAGGCTATAAAAACTTGTAAACTCCGATTGTTAGCTTAAACTTTAAACATGACTATGGGATTCTCCTAGGAAAATCATGTTTTAGAATAAATGCCCCTTCCTGGATCCTCCTTTGTTTTCATTGTGTTTGTCTTTTGCTTAAACTGTGCAATACAGTAGACTGTTGGCTTCCCAGCCAGTAGTCCTGTGGTAGGTTGCGTTTCTTTCCCTCAAGGAATGTATAAAATACATTCGCATATTAATACAGAGGAGTCGGGAGTACATAAAACTGAGGAGTCGGAGTCGGAACATTTATCTACCGACTCCACAGCCCTGCCCATAGCACTGCTAAATGTGGATTACAAAATTCGAACCAGAATCTTGGCCACTCGCCTTAATCAGGTAATTCTGTCACTGGTTCACCAAAACCAGATGGGATTTATGCCAGGGAAGTCCACGAGTGAGAATATCAGACGGGTTCAGGTGGGTACACAAGTGGGTTATTCCCTGAATGCGGATTTGGCCCTGGCCTCATTAGACGCCGCCAAGGCATTTGACTCCATAGAATGGGCTTATCTAATTGGTTGTCTGCGGGGTTTTGGATTTGGTCCACAGTCCCTCAGATGGATCACTATCCTGTATAGCAGACTACTGATAAATGGGGAATTATCAGAAAGTTTCCCCCTACACAGAGGAACAAGGCAGGGCTGCCCCTTGTCGCCGCTCCTGTTTGCCTTGGCGGTGGAGACACTGGCAATTAGGGTGAGGAGTGGTGACAACATAAATGGAGTGACCATAGGAGAAAGAGAGCTTCGTACAGGACTATATGCGGATGATGTGATCCTATATTTGTCCTCACCTGATATATCCCTTCACAATGCAATGGCTCTGATAAATAAATTTGGGGAGTTCTCGAGCCTCAGAATCAACTGGGAAATATCAGTCTACATGCCTTAGGGTAGGTCAGAATGGACAGGTCCTATCCATATAGAGCGGCTAAAGATGGTAGACGCTTTCCAGTATCTGGGAGTGACTATCACTAAAAGACATTCTCCCCTTAACTAACCACATACGGAGTAAGTTTCAAAGTTGGAAGACACTGCCTATTTCGGTGGCGGGATGCATTACCCTAATTAAAATCATTATATTCCCCAAGGTCCTTTATACGCTTCAGCACGCAGAGGTACATGTACCCAAATCGGTGTTTAAAGAAATAGATTGTATCACTGAGGGCAAGGACCTAAAGCTTAACTTTTATTTATAATCGCAATAAAATAAAATTACAACTTGGATAAAGTATCTTGGTATGTATGATCCCACTTAGTATCTAATGGAAACAACACAGGACGCAGTGGTGCAGGTAATATCAGCCCATGCGTTGTGTCACCGTATGACTGTCCAGCAATCGTGATTATGGTCTCATTGATCGGTTTGCTTATAACCCCTCTGTTTCAAACTCAGCATTTCATGAATATATGGTGCATGTAATATCAGTCCTTGCACTGTTGCATAGTATGAATGCTAAGGGACTGTGACTAATGTTGTATCTATCTGTTGGTTACAACTCTGCCGAATTGTTTTGCCATAAACTCTGTATCTTAGGAGTACATGTGTGTATCACTGGTTCCATTTATGTGCGCTTTGCCCCTATATAAATGCGCTGATAGTCCATTAAGAGGCCGCACACTTTTTCTGTATTGACCCATTTAGGTATTGTCCCCTGATGAACCCTCTGTTGCATTAGGAGGAGGAAACGCGCTGGGTCCTGTGAAATTGGGATACATCTTGTAATAGGGTCTTTTTAAAGGACAGTTCAGTCCTAGGTACGCGGACAGAGTACACCCACCATTAAGGTGTATCTCTGGGCTGAGCAGCTGTGGAGGGAAAGTTTAGGGATAGTTATTCCCTGTATCCCAGTTTCTCAGCCTTTTACCGCCCTTCGTTTACCGTTGATAGCTTTCTACGCACCAATTAGGATGCTTTATCCAAGTTGTAATTTTATTTTATTGTGATTATAAATAAAAGTTAAGTTTTAGGTCCTTGCCCTCAGTGATACATTATATACATTAGCAAGGATCAATTCCCAATATACCTTCAGTGATTACTTTAAAGAAATAGATTCCCTGACCATAACCTTTATTTTGGGGCAGATCCCGAGCTAAACTTAGCTTAGATACGCTAAACGTCCTAAGACAGAGGGAGGTATGGCGCTACCGGAATATTATATTTATTACCTAGCGGGCCAGCTGCGACTCTTTAATGCCTGTATACATCTGAGGACCTGCCCACCTCGGAGTACTTTTTAAAACATTACCTAAACTGCCATACTCTATGGTCAGTCTTGGAGATGCCCCCCAAATTCCAGAAATCACTATTGCCTTTGCACAAATTGGCTCAAACGGTCTGAAAGGAGGCTAAGTAACTGTCCCAATTTACGGAGGTGGTTTCTGACAAACCTCTGTGGGTCAACCACTCGCTACCGCAGATGCGAGTGGTTATGGGAGCGGACAGATGGCAACTGACAAGGGTCAGAACCCTTGGAGAAATCTATGATCAGGGAGTGTTGATGACGTTTAAGACACTTTCACAAAAATATAACATCCCTAGTACCCAATCAGGGGTGTAGCTATAGGGGGTGCAGAGGTAGCAGTCGCTACCGGGCCCAGGAGCCTGAGGGGGCCCAAAGACACTTGTGCCGCATAAGAAGACACAAAGCACTGAGGGAAGGGGGGCCCAAGCTGAACTCTTGCACCGGGGCCCATGAGCCTTTAGTTACGCCCCTGTACCCAATCCATAACGGCTTTATTAGAATCACGTGGGACCAGGATGCTCTGTGGTTAGCTGTGTGTCCATACTAACATCTACCACATTTTGTATATGTCAGGTTTCTGATCTCCTCTTGTTTTGTACTTCCAGCAGGACATGGAGAACGCGCCGGAGAAACCTCTCACTTTAGAAGAAAAGACAAAGGTACACACCTTGTGTGATGTCTGCATTAAAGGGGAACGAAACCAGAGGACACGGGATCTGCCTGCAATAAAGAACTGACCATTACTTCCCTGGCAGATCCTACATCGCTCGTTCCCCCGGTTAGGCTGTGTTTAACCAGCTGTGACATCGACAATGTGTGACCACTGCAGCCAATCACTGGGCTCTTCTATAGCTAGTAATTGGCTGCAGTGGTCACATGATGTCACCGCTGCAGCCAGGTAACACAGAGTCCGGGTAAGAGAACCAGAGCTGCGATGCAGGATCTGCCAGGGAAGTAATCATCAAATTTTCATTGCAAGCAGATCCCAAGTGTTGTCTGGTTTTAGGAGGAACCCATTTAATTTCTCGGTGAGGGTCCGGGTACTGAGACGCCCACCAATCACTAAAACAAGGAGGCAGAAGCACCTGGCTGAGGTCTGTCTTTCCTCGCCGGCTGAAGACAGACTCATAGACTTTCTGTTGTGGTCTTGAGTGCTTCTGCCTGCTCATTCTAGCCATCAGTGTGGGTCTTAGAATCCGGACCCTGAAAGGTCCAAACTTTTACATGTCACTCTGGCGTGTCAGAAGTTTCAAAAATGACAGCTACTCTTTAAAGATCATCTGCAGCATGCACATGGATTCTGCAAGCCTCATTCAGATGAAGGGGTAGTCACAGCGTGTGACCATATGCCCTTAAAGGGATCTGTCCCGTCTGTAATTGACAGGTCAGAAAATAAAAATTTGCAAAATTTTCACGGAATTTGACCCTTTACAGTGCATGTAACGCATGCAGCTTTCTTGACCATGGAAGATTGTGGAAGCACCTCCTCCCATTAAAGGAATATTCCAAACATTTCTGATAGTGAATAGAATGCGGAGTACATAACCCACCATCCATCCATTTAAGCTACCCCTGTTGCAATTTTACAGAATGGCGGACTGGGGTTAGACGCTCAAAAGTCCGGCATTTAACGCCTATATTGCGGCAAGATAATGCATACTTGTGGCAGAAGGGGGGAAGCTTATGTGACCGCTCCCTTCAGCCTCGACATAGAGGGCATGTAATCTTGCAGCAGAATCGGGGCAGTTATGTGGGTGCACATGCATGCACTGTTATTCAATAGGGACCATTTAGACTCCATAGTAATTATTTGGCCCAGGCATTTGCTAAGCCGCTGCACCAGTATGTTCCAGGCGATGCGTTGAATTCCCAACTGCACACCCGCATGCTTGCAACTACACACCGTCAATGTCTTCCCTACTTAGCTGTATTTGCACTATTAGTATTGGTATCGTTTTATCTTCTTTTACAGCTGAAGGAAAGGCTCGCCTTACTGAAGAAAGAATACAAGAAGACCGTCCACCGCTTACAGGTAAGCAGCTAAAGGCGGGTGGCAGTGATGAGATGTTTCCGCTCCTTCCCTTTTTCTGGACAACCATAAGGACTTAAGCTCACCTGATGCGGCGACCACTGACCTTCAGTATACGGGATTCAGATTTTTTTTTTTCCTGTATAGAGATCCCAGAGAGCCCAGAGGGTGAAAACACACGTCAAGAAAACCATAGAAGAGCAGAACCGGTTATTAAGCCAGGAACTGTCCATACAAGACAGCGTCTTCATATTAGCAGGTTAGTGGTCATTAAAGTACCAGCAGCACTAAGGCTACTTTCACACTTGCGTTGTTAATTCCGGTATTGAGATCTGGCAGAGATTTTGCACATCAGGATGCATCCGTTCAGTTAGGATGCGGTTGTGTGAAATCAAAACGGATGGGTGACGGATGCTGTATTTTAGGTTCCTAAAAAAAACTGATAATCAGCATTGACTTACATTGTTTTCCAGGACGTCCCCCATGACAGCACATGTGAGGTTGTCCTTATAGGTCTCTGTAGGGACAGGAAGTAAGAGAGTTTAAAAGGCTCCTCCCCACCCCCCTCTCCAGTGTTCTTCCTGTCCCTACAGGGAGTTGGCAAGAGAGGCCCTCTTTAGGGTTGAAGAAAGGAAAAGGATTGGAAGTAACCACATGGTTACTAGGGCTGGAGCTGGGTCGGGTGGTGTCCGGCCATTCCTCCCAGTTACTCAAGGCCCTGCTAGTACCTCTATGCGAGGTTCCCTAGCATTGCCCAGTATACCTCTTTCCTCCATGGCCGCGGTATCTGGGGGCCGATGCCGCTTCCCCTCTGGGGGCTCTGGGCTCGGCAGCGCACACACCTCCTCGGCATCGCGGGCGGGGGCGGTGACGTCACTTCCGGGGGCAGCTCCGTGTACAGGAAGTGATGTCCTGTTGCCAGGATCCAAGATGGTGGCGCCCAGCTTTTCCATGCTGGAGGCCTGGTGTTGGGCCTCACATGGGGGGTTGACTCTCCCCTAGGGGATTGAGTCCCCCTGAGGAAGGAGGAGTGCAGCGGCAGCAGGAGGGCAGGACCCTTAAGGTAAGTCCAAATATCTACCAAGCCTGAGGTGGCTGGCGATCCCCCTGCTCAGGGTTATGTAAGTTAATTACCCATACCCTGGTCTGTTTGGTTTACTTGTGTGCCTAGTACTAAGGGAGAGTTCCCTCTTGTTTGCTCCTAGGGAGAAAGGTATCTCGGACATAGATCCCAGACGGAACCTAAAAGAAAAACAAGGAAATGTGTTTCCTGTACTATAAAGCTTCAGGAATCATACTAAAAAACTATTATTCCCTGATTGTATTGCCAAACTTCTGAAGGAGGAACAGCCGTCCTTCCTCTCTGATCTGAGGTCTATGATAAGAGAAGAAGTACATGCTTCAGTCTCAAGTTTGATTCCTCCACCTGTTTCACCGCCAGTATAAAAAAAAAACTAGAATTCAGCTGGAATCTGATTCAGATGAACAAGGCGGGAATACTTGCTATTCTGATGGGGAATTGGAAGAGTTAGTCATTCCTTCAGTTTCTTCTGAAGACCAGAAAAAATACAGTATATATATTTTTTTGAAGATTTAGACTGTCTTCTATCGGCAGTAAAGGAAACCATGGAGGTGGAGGAGGTTCAGCAACCTAAAACAACTCAGGACGAGATGTTTGGCGGATTAAGGGCAAAGAAAAAAAAGCTGTTTCCGGTTAATTCCAACTTGAGAGAGATGATACTAGAGGAATGGGAAGATTCAGAAAAGAAACTTTCTATTCCTCGGGAATTCAGAAGTCGTTCCTTCTTTAATCCTGATGACACTAAATTATGGGAAGAGGTTCCAAAAATAGATGTCCAGGTAGCTAAAGTTGCAAAAAAGACTACCATCCCATTTGAAGACTTGTCCCAATTAAAAGGTCCCATGGATCGAAAATCTGATGGGCTCCTAAAAAGAGTCTGGGAATCTTCATCAGCAACAATTAATACTAATATTGCCACCACGTCTGTAGCCAGAGCAATGGGATTATGGCTTAATCAATTGGACAACCATTTAAAGCTCAAAACATCTAGAGAAGAAATTCTAGAATCTCTACCTCTGCTAAAAATGGCTACAGCTTTCATGTCGGACGCCTCTGCGGAATCTATCCGTTTTGCAGCGAGAAGTGGAACACTAACAAATACTGCTAGAAGGGCCTTATGGCTGAAGACCTGGACGGGCGACATAGCTTCTAAGAACAAGTTATGTGCAATACCATTCTCCGGTTCCTATGTATTTGTACCAGTACTGGACACCATTTTAAAAAGAGCTGCTCACAAGAAAAAGGGATTTCCGCAAGAGAAGCCCAAGAAAAGTCAGCCCTTTCGGAAGACTAACAGACAATCCCAATACTTGACGAGTAGAGGTAAGGGAAAATCTGGTAGATACTCGAAAGGGGGCAGAGGAAGAGGGTTCCTTCTCAACCCCAATAACACAAATAATCCCGGTAAACAATGACGCCATCCCTGTGGGGGGAAGACTTCGTTTTTACAGTTAAAAAATGTAAAAGATAATCCTGCAGGTGCTAACAAAATTGGGGTGGATTATCAACTATGACAAATCAGATCCACTGTTCGAAACCAGGAAAATATTCTTGGGTATCCTTCTAGATTCAGTAGAAGAAATGTCCTTTCTGCCTATACCCAAACCAAAGACCTTGGTGATAAAGTTCCAACACTTCAAGAAGAAGAGAAATTGCACAGAGAGGCAATGAGATTTCTGGCCATTATTACATCCTGTATACCCATGATTCCCTGGGCCCATTTTCATTCAAGACCATTACAGAAATTGATCCTATCTCGTTGGGACAGGAGTCAGGAATCCCTAGACAGAAGGATATCCCTTACCACGGGGGTAAAAAAAATCCCTAAACTGGTGGCTAGCTCCGAACAACCTACAGAAAGGAATTCCCTGGAAGCTGGATCCAATTGTGACAGTGACCACAGATGCCAGCAAGTTAGGCTGGGGAGCCCAGGTGGCAGATCAATACTTTCAGGGAGAATGGTCACCTCTAGAGGACTTGGGATCTTCAAATTTAAAAGAACTAACGGTGGTTCTGAAGACTCTGGAACAGGCCGAAAATATTGTAAAAGGGAAACACCTAAGGATATTCTCAGACAACATCACAACGGTGTGTTAGCTCAAACACCAGGGGAAAACCAGAAACCCCTTGCTGCAGAGGGTGTCAAATCAGATTTTTTCACGTATTATCAATTTCAGCCCTACATCTAATGGGCAAGGAAAACACTACGGCAGATTTCCTGAGCAGGAACAAATTCGATCCTGGAGAGTGGATGCTAAACAAAGAAGTGTTCCAGGAATTATGTCACAGATGGGGTCATCCTCAGATAGACCTATTTGCAACCAGAGTAAACACACAGACGAAGCTGTTTCTACTGTCTAAATCCAAGGGACAATCTTCTAGCAGTGGACCCAATGTCACAAATCTGGGACATGGACTTCGCCTATGCCTTCCCACCAATTCCTCTTATTCCAGTAGTATTGAGGAAGATCAGCGAGAGCACAACAAAGGTGCTATTGATTACTTAGGCCTGACCCAAAAGGAGCTGGTATTTGCTCTTCAGAGCAATGTGCATAGAAGATCCATTAATCCTTCCCAGGAGACAGGATCTTCTTGTTCAGGGCCCTCTGAAGCGCCCAGATCTGAAGACCTTGAGTTTGACGGCCTGGATCCTGAAAGGGAAATGCTAAAAAGGCAAGGTCTTTCTGAAAAAGTAATTTCAACATTACAAAATAGTCGGAAGACAGTTACTTCGGCCCTTTACGGGAAAATCTTGAAAAAATGTGGTTCCTGGTTGTCTACAGAACACCCAGACGGTTCCTCGTTCCCATTTCATACACCCTAGATTTCCTTCAAAAAGGGTTTGATTTAGGGTTGAGGCCTAGTATCGTAAAAGTCCAAGTTTCGGCTATTTCTGCTTACCTAGATTTCCCGTTAGCAGAACTGGAAACGGCTTTAAAAAACCCGTTTCCAGATTAAGACCTACGATAATCAAATGATTCCATCATGGGATCTAACCTTAGGCCTAAACTCCCAACCTTTAGATAATATCTCACCAAAATATTTGACCATAAAGACAGCCTTCCTGGTAGCCATTACCTCTGCTCGTAGAATAGGGAAGATTCAGGCTCTCCCTATGAAAGAACCCTATCTAAAGCTTCTTGATGACAGAATCATCTTAAAATTAGACCCAGCTTTCTTACCGAAAGTGGTCTCCACTTTCCAAAAAGAGCAGGAAATAATTCTTATTTTCTTTTGTGCTTCTAGAAATACCAAAGAGGAGCGTTTTCATTGCTTGGATGTGAGGAGAGCGGTAGTTAACTATCTTCAGTCAACAGAATCTTGGAGACGGGATTCTAATTTGTTCATTCAGCATTGGGGGAAAAAATAAAGGCTGGAAAGTTACTAAACAAACCTTGGCAAGATGGATCAAGGATACGATTCGAGAGGCATACACTTTACAAAAAAAGAACTGTCCAATCTCCATTAAGGCCCATTCGACCAGAGCTATGGCAACATCGTGGGCAGAGAAAGCTAATGCCACAATAGATCAGATCTGTAGAGCGGCTACATGGACAAATTATAATACCTTCTGTAAACATTATCGTCTGGACCTTCTCACCAATCAGAATTTGATGTTTGGACGGAAGGTTCTTTAAGCAGTGGTCCCCCCCCTCTTCCCTAGAAGTTAAAGTGATTGGGTATTTCTCCGATGTGCTGTCATGGGGGACGTCCTGGAAATCGGTAATTAGTCTTACCGGTAATTGTTTTTCCAGGAGTCCAACATGACAGCACCTATATTATCCCCCCTTCCCCCCCCAAAAAAGATAAAAATAAATTATTTTTTATGTATATACATTTTTATATACTAATATGATAACAATGTGCTGTTAACTTTGTGAATTTAAATATATTAAATATATATCGTTGGGAAAATTCTGGTGTAGTGATTTATAAGACCCTGGAGAGGGGGGCGGGGAGGGGCCTTTTAAATTCTCTTGCTTCCTGTCCCTGTAGAGACCTATAAGGACAACCTCCCATGTGCTGTCATATTGGACTCCTGGAAAAACAATTACCGGTAAGACTAATTACCGATTTCAGTGCCGGATCCGTTTATTCCGTTTTTTATGACTGGACACCAAAACTTGCAGAGGTTTTGTGTCCAGTCACAAAACAGAATGCTGCCAGAACGGAAGACCTCCTGATGCATCCTGAACTGATCTCTTTCCATTCACAATGCATGGGGACAAAACAGAACTGTTTTTTTTTTTTGTTTTTTTTCTGGCATTGAGATCTTCTGCCGGATCTCAATACTGGAAAAACACAACGCAAGTGTGAAAGTAGCTCGAGCAATACAGATCTATAGAAAGGTAATAGACTTTATGAATCTGTACGTTGCTTGATCTGCTTCCTGAGGAAAGTGAGGCAGAGCCAGTCAAAGAGGCAAAGTGCTCAGCTGAGCACTGCTGCCCCTTCATTTTAGGAATTGGTGGCGCTCTTAGCACCCCCACCGATCAAAAATACTGACACGTCACTGTGACATGTTAAAACGTTTTTAAAAATAATAGGCACCCTTTAAATTGTAAATTTTGCCATTAATAGACAGAATCTTTTGTTTCCCAGGCTCTCTGGTTGACGCCAGTAATGCTTCTAGAAAAGCCACCGAGTCAACGCAAAGTATCGTCACCCCATCAGCAGAGAGGAAGCCGTCCGTAAGCTTTAATTTGTATCCAGAAATCCTCCACTGCGACAAGAAGTCACCTTCATGGTCTGGAAGCGAAAGTAGCTGTCAGGAGCCCGGCGTAGCAAGCAAGACTGAGACTACCGGATTGTCTAATCCAAACCAAGGCAAAAGGAGCCGGCTGAAACTTAATAGATCCGCAAGGCAAGCCTTCTCAGAGGCCATATCCCCGAGAGTTCAGGTCAATAGTACTGCGAGTAGTCTAGAAGAAAAGCGTAATAGTAATGAGGTGGAAACTACAAGGGACTCAGCGCTGTGCCTTACAGCAGAGGATACACAGCAGATAAATGAGGCCGCTTTCAATTCGGAGAGTACAAGACGTGTGCAAGTGACTCCTAAGTGTGAGAATGACCTTGGTGTGAATGTTCTTGTACAGCAGCATAATACGGAGGCCACAAGTTCTCCGGCGTCGCCTGTGTTTACAAAGTGCCTTAAGGAGGATATAAAGCTTTCCTCGGAGCATATAGCTTATTTATACCCTGGGGAGAAGGTTACACTAGATACTGGGCAACCTAAAGTAGCCACAGAGCATTCTCAGGATCGTAGCAGAAATAACAGCATGCATAGAGGTAAGGAACCAGCACATAGTCACACTAATATACAGCAGAGGCTGACGAGTGAACAGATATCCTCAGTAACAAAGCTTCTTGGGGACACCTCTCAGGATCTGACATTGGATGCCACCTGCAATCTTCCACCAATCCCTTCTATTATGGAGACATCATCTACTTCTCCCCCCTGCTCTGAGAAATATTCAGCGCCAACGGCTAAGTACCATGGAGAGCCATCTGGGTTTAAGAAAGAGTGCAGCCCACTCGACTCTTGCACGTTGGTGGAAGGACTTTTATTCCCAGTTGAATATTATGTTAGGACTACTCGCCGGATGACCAGCTGCCAAAGAAAAGTGGACCTTGAGGCAGTAATCAACAGCCACCTGGGCACGGCCAGAAAGGGGGCAAGAAGTGGACCTCGTCAGGCAAGCACCTCCTTAACTCCTTCCCTGCAGGTCAGTGGCGCTTCTTTAAGCATCCCTAGCCACAGCGCTGCAAGATCCAGGCGAGTTAGAGGTAGGAAATCATGTCCTGCTTCAGTGTCTTCTGGCCTCGACAACATATCAAAGAAGCTAACATTTGGTTCTAGCACCAGCCCGATAGCAGATGGTTTTCAAGGAGTAAAAGAAACCATTGAGGCGAAAGAACTGAGTATCGAGACTTGTTCAGAAAATCTGCAAATTAAAGAAGGTTTGAAGAAAGTGGAGGATGTCACCCTGCCATCTGAGGGAAGGAGAAGAACACCGGATGATGGCAACCTTGGGTTACATGCCTTACCTAACAACACAAACATAATACAGAGATGTGTATATAACCTCAGGACCTCAGCGAAGACCAGTGAGCCAAGTATGTAAAAAGGATAAGAGGTTGGGATGTAACAGTGTGGGGTGAATTATGTTGTATCTGTCTACATAAAAGCTTGAGTCACTGTGTACATACATTACATTACTTATCGTGTACTGATCCTGAGTTACATCCTGTATTATACTCCAGAGCTGCACTCACTATTCTGCTGGTGCAGTCACTGTGTACATACATTACATTACTTATCCTGTACTGATCCTGAGTTACATCCTGCATTATACTCCAGAGCTGCACTCACTATTCTGCTGGTGCAGTCACTGTGTACATATATTACATTACTTATCCTGTACCAATCCCTAGTTATATCCTGTATTATACTCCAGAGCTGCACTCACTATTCTGCTGGTGGAGTCACTGTGTACATACATTACATTACTTATCGTGTACTGATCCTGAGTTACATCCTGTATTATACTCCAGAGCTGCACTCACTATTCTGCTGGTGCAGTCACTGTGTACATACATTACATTACTTATCGTGTACTGATCCTGAGTTACATCCTGCATTATACTCCAGAGCTGCACTCACTATTCTGCTGGTGCAGTCACTGTGTACATATATTACATTACTTATCCTGTACCAATCCCTAGTTATATCCTGTATTATACTCCAGTGCTGCACTCACTATTCTGCTGGTGGAGTCACTGTGTACATACATTACATTACTTATCCTGTACTGATCCTGAGTTACATCCTGTATTATACTCCAGAGCTGTACTCACTATTCTGCTGGTGCAGTCACTGTGTACATACATTACATTACTTATCCTGTACTGATCCTGAGTTACATCCTGTATTATACTCCAGAGCTGCACTCACTATTCTGCTGGTGGAGTCACTGTGTACATACATTACTTATCCTGTACTGATCCTGAGTTACATCCTGTATTATACTCCAGAGCTGCACTCACTATTCTTCTGGTGCAGTCACTGTGTACATACATTACTTATCCTATACTGATCCTGAGTTACATCCTGTATTATACCCCAGAGCTGCACTCACTATTCTGCTGGTGGAGTCACTGTGTACATACATTACATTACTTATCCTGTACTGATCCTGAGTTACATCCTGTATTATACTCCAGAGCTGCACTCACTATTCTTCTGGTGCAGTCACTGTGTACATACATTACTTATCCTATACTGATCCTGAGTTACATCCTGTATTATACCCCAGAGCTGCACTCACTATTCTGCTGGTGGAGTCACTGTGTACATACATTACATTACCGTACTTATCCTGTACTGATCCTGAGTTACATCCTGTATTATACCCCAGAGCTGCACTCACTATTCTGCTGGTGCAGTCACTGTGTACATACATTACTTATCCTATACTGATCCTGAGTTACATCCTGTATTATACTCCAGAGCTGCACTCACTATTCTGCTGGTGCAGTCACTGTGTACATACATTACATTACTTATCCTGTACTGATCCTGAGTTACATCCTGCATTATACTCCAGAGCTGCACTCACTATTCTGCTGGTGCAGTCACTGTGTACATATATTACATTACTTATCCTGTACCAATCCCTAGTTATATCCTGTATTATACTCCAGAGCTGCACTCACTATTCTGCTGGTGGAGTCACTGTGTACATACATTACATTACTTATCGTGTACTGATCCTGAGTTACATCCTGTATTATACTCCAGAGCTGCACTCACTATTCTGCTGGTGCAGTCACTGTGTACATACATTACATTACTTATCGTGTACTGATCCTGAGTTACATCCTGCATTATACTCCAGAGCTGCACTCACTATTCTGCTGGTGCAGTCACTGTGTACATATATTACATTACTTATCCTGTACCAATCCCTAGTTATATCCTGTATTATACTCCAGTGCTGCACTCACTATTCTGCTGGTGGAGTCACTGTGTACATACATTACATTACTTATCCTGTACTGATCCTGAGTTACATCCTGTATTATACTCCAGAGCTGTACTCACTATTCTGCTGGTGCAGTCACTGTGTACATACATTACATTACTTATCCTGTACTGATCCTGAGTTACATCCTGTATTATACTCCAGAGCTGCACTCACTATTCTGCTGGTGGAGTCACTGTGTACATACATTACTTATCCTGTACTGATCCTGAGTTACATCCTGTATTATACTCCAGAGCTGCACTCACTATTCTTCTGGTGCAGTCACTGTGTACATACATTACTTATCCTATACTGATCCTGAGTTACATCCTGTATTATACCCCAGAGCTGCACTCACTATTCTGCTGGTGGAGTCACTGTGTACATACATTACATTACTTATCCTGTACTGATCCTGAGTTACATCCTGTATTATACTCCAGAGCTGCACTCACTATTCTTCTGGTGCAGTCACTGTGTACATACATTACTTATCCTATACTGATCCTGAGTTACATCCTGTATTATACCCCAGAGCTGCACTCACTATTCTGCTGGTGGAGTCACTGTGTACATACATTACATTACCGTACTTATCCTGTACTGATCCTGAGTTACATCCTGTATTATACCCCAGAGCTGCACTCACTATTCTGCTGGTGCAGTCACTGTGTACATACATTACTTATCCTATACTGATCCTGAGTTACATCCTGTATTATACTCCAGAGCTGCACTCACTATTCTGCTGGTGCAGTCACTGTGTACATACATTACTTATCCTATACTGATCCTGAGTTACATCCTGTATTATACTCCAGAGCTGCACTCACTATTCTGCTGGTGGGAGTCACTGTGTACATACATTACATTACTTATCCTGTACTGATCCTGAGTTACATCCTGTATTATACTCCAGAGCTGCACTCACTATTCTGCTTGTGCAGTCACTGTGTACATACATTACATTACTTATCCTGTACTGATCCTGAGTTACATCCTGTATTATATTCCAGAGCTGCACTCACTATTCTGCTGGTGGGAGTCACTGTGTACATACATTACATTACTTATCCTGTATTGATCCTGAGTTATATCCTGTATTATACTCCAGAGCTGCACTCACTATTCTGCTGGTGGAGTCACTGTGTACATACATTACATTACATATATCCTGTATTATACTCCAGAGCTGCACTCACTATTCTGCTGGTGCAGTCACTGTGTACATACATTACATTACTTATCCTGTACTGATCCTGTGTTATATCCTGTATTATACTCCAGAGCTGCATTCACTGTTCTGTCTTGCTGACTGTTTCCATTAAATAACAGCAGAATAATGATTGCCACGTTGATGTATAATACAGTACATTCTGAAAGTCTTCAGATCCTTTCACTTTTTTCACATTTTGTTATGTTGCTCCTTATGCTAAAAAAAAAAAGTCTGTTCTGTTCCCAATCCCCATAAAGAGAAAGTGAGAACAGAAGTTTAGAAATCTTTGATTAATTATTGAGAAGGATAAACTAAAATCTTGCACTGACATAAGAATTCAGACCCTTTATTCAAGCCTTAGTTGAAGCCCCTTTGGCAGTGATTCCAGCCTCCAGTCTACTTGGTGATGACGCCACAAGGGTTACCCCTGGATTTGGGGATTTCCTGCCATTCTTCTCTGCAGATCCTCTTGAGCTCTGTCAGGTTGGATAGGGGGCCGTTGGTGGACAGCCATTTTCAGGTCTCTCCAGAGATGTTCAATTGAGTTCAGGGCCATGGCTGGGCCACTTAAAGGGGTTATCCAAAGTGTAACACACGCCCCCCAATGCCCGGACCCCTCGTAAAGATTATGTTTACCCCGCTCCCCAGCACCCATGTTGCTCCTGATCCGCGCACGGAGGATTGTATGGAGGCACAGATGGGGAGATGCAGCAGCGGCCATGCGGGGATCATTCTTGGTTTCATCAGACCAGAGAATCTTGTTTCTCACAGTCCTTTAGGTGCTTTTTTTGCATATTCCATGTGTCTCTTACTGAGGAGATTCTTTTTTCTGGCCACTCTGCTATAAAGCCCAGATTGGTGAAGGCTGCAATGATGGTCGACCTTCTAGAAGCTTCTCCCATCTGCACACAGGATCTTTGGAGCTCAGCCAGAGTGACCATTGGGTTCTCAGTCACCTCTCTTAGCAAGACCCTTCTCCCCTGATTACTTAGTTTGGTGGGACCAGCTCTAGGAAGAGTCCTGATTGTTCAAAACTTCTTCCATGTAAGAATTATGGAGGCCACTGTGCTCCTGGGAACTTTCAGTGCATCAGAAATGAATGTCTCCCCTTCTGCAGATCTGTGCCTCCACACACTCCTGTCTCTGAGCTCTACAGGCAGTTCTTTCCTCCTCGCGGCTTGGTTTTTTGCTCTGATATGCATTGTCAGCCGTAAGACCTTATATAGACCGGGCTGCGTCTATCCAAATCGTGTCCAATCATCTCAATTTACCTCAAGTGATTCCAATCAAGGTGCAGAAACATCTCAAAGATGATCAAGAGAAATGGAATGCCCCAGAGCTAAATGTCAAGTGTCAGAGCAAAGACTCTGAATGATTATCAGCTGGAGAAATGTGCTTAAAGAGGACCTTTCCCCTGGAAAAACATTGTGAACTAAGTATGCTGCCATGGAGAGCGGCGCCCGGGGATCTCACTGCACTTACTATTATCCCCGGGCGCCGCTCCGTTCTCCCGCTATGCCCTCCGGTATCTTCGCCCACAGGACAAGGGCAGACACCGCCTACTATAACTTACAGAGCGAAGATACCGGAGGGCATAACGGGAGAACGGAGCGGCGCCCAGGGATAATAGTAAGTGCAGTGAGATCCCCGGGCGCCGCTCTACATGTCTGTATACTTAGTTCACAATGTTTTTCCAGGTGAAAGCTCCTCTTTAAATTTCTAAAATTCAGTTTTCGCTTTCTCATTATGGAATAGTGAGGGCAGATTGATGCGAAAACCAGATTTTTTTTTTGTTGATTTTAACACAAGACTGCAACATAACAAAAAGTGAAAGGGTCTGAACAAACTGTACAGGCCGTAACTCGGGATCTGTAATTAGATAATTGTCGACATTATTGTGGATGATTAGTCTGGGTAGAATTGATGTGCTAGTCTTTTCCGGTAATGGCCTTTCTCTTCTTTCTCTGAAGGCTCGCCCTTTTTTCTGTTCAGCAGCGGACAAAATCTGAAACATCTCATGGGCCATTTAGACATCACCGACTTCCATTTGCCTGATGAAGACTTCGGAGTCCTCAAACTGAAAAAGCTGAAATCTGTAAGCCAACCGGAGCCGAGGTCGACCAACGAAAAGGAGAGGTACAGGGGGGCCTATAGCACTGACGGCTCAACAAGGCCAGTCGGTGACTACTCGGCACTGCTACATGGAGCAGTGGGGGGCTGCACTGATGCGTCTCAGAGAAACTCAAAACTGACACTCGAGGGCTGCCCGAACGACAACCGATCTCAACGAGATGGGACGACATCTTATATTTTCCTTACTAGGGCGACACCGGAGGTATTTCATCTCTCGCCCTCAAAAGAGAAGACTTGTGCCCCTGGTTGTCCAGTCAGCTGTCCCCTTCAGCAAGCCCCCCTAGGTTCTTATTCTAATGTGGACGTATCCAAGCATTTCTCAGACCCTGAGCTCAGTACTCCTGCGCCTAATGCAAATTGTGTGGAAACATCAAGCACAAATATGGAGTCTACCATAGCAGCGCCCTCTGAGCCACCGCCCAGCGTCCTGTCTCCTACAAAAGAAGTGGCTTGTAGTGTCCTCCTGTCAACCTCAATGTGTTCTGTCCCTGTAGATACTCATGCGGAGTGTAGGCTCTTGGGGTGCACACCCGGCTTCCCTATGTTAGGGTCAACGCCCGCTGTCTTCTCATCCCCGCAGTGCAGCACTATTCCTGCACCTTGTGAGGATCGCACGCCCACAAGAACAGTAGAATTCCCTCCAGAGGAGGATTTGGTCACACAAGATGATGTAGAGACTGATCCGTACAGTGAATTATTAATACCCCCATCAGGGGATCACGTGTGTATAGAGAAGAAAGCTTGTAGTCGCCCAGGACATGAGGTAAGTGATTGCCCATCAGTTGTCTCCCTGCCTGTGTACCCTTACCATCGTAGCTCTGTTGGGCTCTATTGACACAATTTATTCTTTCCAGACCAATGAATCTGATCAACATAACATGGAAGGGATGTTGGGAGGTGATCATATCCACCTTGTCTCTGAAATTAAGGTCAGTGCTGGTCCAGATATTGAGCATGGCTGGTGTGGTACGATCTATTGATCTGTCTGTCTCCGTACACATAAGACAGGGACCCCCCCATAGACTCTGCTCAGCCAAGCGTGCATATGTTCTGAATTGGGAGAGTGACGTAAAGGGTGTATTAGTCTTCCAGATCATCGCTAACGAGCGTTTGTATGCAGTGTAAGGGCTCGTTCACACGGATCCGCAAAAAACGGATGCAGCCCGTGTGCCTTCTCCAATTTGCGGAACGGAACAGGAGGCCTGTTATGGAAATGCCTAATTTTGTCCGCAAAACGGACAAGAATAGGACAGGACTCATAATTTTTACGGGGCCACGGAACCGAGCAACAGATGCGGACAGCACACAGAGTGCTGTCCGCATCTTTTGCGGACCCATTGAAATGAATGGTTCCGTATACCGACTGTATGCGGAACGCAGAAAACGGCCCGTATACTGAATGCAAAATACGTTCGTGTGAACGAGCCCTAATACTGCCACTGTTTTCTCGTTGAGTCTTTCAACAGGTTTAAAAATCATTGCTTGCCAGCGGCAGATCATGGTGTCTAATCACGATCTGCTGCCAGCAAACAATGGTGGGGACGAGCGATGGCATTAGTGAGCGCTCCTCCCCATACAGAGGAGATCGAATATCTATCTATCTCATATCTAGCTAGCTATCTCTCTATTTAAAGGGGTTGTCCAGGCTTTTTCTATTGATGACCTAGCCTCAGAATAGGTAGGTCATCAATATCAGATCGGCGGGGGTCCGACACCCGGCACCCCCGCCAATCAGCTGTATGAGGAAACGGTGAGTGCAGTGCGCACATACTGTCCCTCTTGTCTCTTCCTGTCCGCTGCTGCTGCTGTCTCATAGACCCACAGCTGTCGGACCCCCGCCGATCTGATATTGATGACCTATCCTGAGGATAGGTCATCAATAGAAAAAGCCCGGACCACCCCTTTAATATCTATCTATCTAACTCATATCTACCGTATCTATCTATTTATCTATCTATCTATCTATCTATCTATCTCATATCTATCTATCTATCTATCTATCTATCCATCTCATATCTATCTATCTATCTATCTATCTATCTATCTATCCATCTCATATCTATCTATTTATCTATCTCATATCTATCTATCTATTTATCTATCTCATATCTATCTATCTATCTAAAAGTCAAAGCGGCTGGGCAGCACTGCAAACAATAGTAGAACAAAGTAGAAAAAAAGGGGTGCCAGCGGCTGTAGCGGTGATCCTCCCGTCAGACCATAAATGAAAAAGGAAATTCCTCAGCACTTCCTAAAAATAGATAAGTGTTTATTTCACCAGACACATATTTATTTTTGGGAAGTGCCGTGGAATTTCCTTTTTCTTTTATCTATCTATCTATCTCATATCTATCTATTTTATATCTATCTATCTCATATCTATCTATTATCTATCTATTTAATATCGATCGATCTCCTCTCTTTTTGCAGGATACCTGCGGTGGTGGATGTCCTGTAGATCTGTGCTCTGTTTGGTGGGAATTCTCTGGCTGTGTAGATCTCTGTATTGTATCAGCTAGTGAGTTCTCGGTCTGTCTTTGGAGACCACAAGAAGTTTTCATATGGAAATGCGTCCACACCTGGAGTTTCTCAGAGGTACGCGGTGACAGTAGTAACCTGCCTGCGCGTACTGCCTGTGTACGTATGCTGCAGCTGCCGCTCATATACTGTGTTCTGATTGTAGATGCCGGTTATCCAGATTCTTCCGTTGTTTCAAGAGAAGAACATGGTGTGCGTCGCTTTGGGAAATCTAGACATTATGGAGATCTGGTAAGAGGAGGAGCAATGGATAAATGAATGAGGGACATGTTCTGATGACTGCAGCACTAATAGGATTGCCACCTGCTGGTGTTAGACCCAAAGAGCCAGTAAACCAGAAGCGTACAGTCAGGCTGCTATTACCACGTATGAATATAGCTGTGCTGGCTTGGCAGGAAACTGCAGCTCCATTCAAGGGAATAGGGTTGGCCACAGTTGCTTGCAAAGCTCATGCTGGGGAGAGCCATTAAACAGGGACCCCTTTAATCTCAGGATTGGTGGGGGTCCCAGATGTCAGATCTTCTACCGCTCAAAAAGTGTTGACATATCTTAGCAATATACCTTTACTTTATATCCGCATAGTACAGTGCAGTTCTTTTTCCTTTGGGGGGCACACCGTTCTTTTGGTCATGTTGCCACTGCTTGTATTTCACACAGGGTGCTGTCTTCACATCCAGAGCTGCAGACCTGGGAAAAGCAGTTGGTCAAGCGTGGGCACACCAAGACTGCCCAGGGTCTGTCCCGGCACCGTGTGGTCAGCAGCAGCGGAGCAGGAGGCAGTCAGGCGGTGGAGCTCTGGCAGCTATCAGAATGCGGAAGGTAAAGGGGTTACATGAGATTGGCGTCATTTACTTACATTTCACAATGTGACTGGATGATTTGTAATTCTAGCCTGTAAGGGTAACACCCAGGTCTTTAGATTTGGGCCATCACGGACAAAAAGGAAAGATCCTTTTATTTAGGGATCATAGCAGAATCCTACCATCCGACCCTTCCATTGTTTAGCCTGGCGGTGAATGCAGAATCTGTAAAATCTTTTAACACATGTTCTGGGTTAGGGACAGTTACGTGAAGGTATACGGACAGAAAAAGGTCAGATTGTCTTGAATTGAGGGAATTTGACAGCACATTATAAATCTTTTTGTAGTGTGGCTGGTTCTCACGCTCTGGTGGCCCCTAACGACAGCATCGTGGCTTTCTCGGAAGTGGATGGCGAGAGGGACGCTCTGGTTGGATCTACTGTGGACAACAATCTAGTTCTCTGGTGAGGCATTCCCACTGAATAATAAAAATATAGTACATTTCCACTCATCCGGCACTAGTTGGTGCAGAACGTCTGTTAATCTGGTAGTTAGGATGCAGTTTTGGTTGGTTGGTCCAGATCATATGGCTGGAGATAAGGAGCACCATAGCATATCATAGGCAAATAACCACAGGATATATGGCATCATAGCTATATATTATACATTCATAATGACAAAGGAATGATGCTTCTTATCACCAGCCACCTGACCCATCCCACATGCCGTAGATCAGGATTTCTCATAATCCGGCAGGACAGTTGTGCAAGATTCAAGTTGTATTATTGGTTGTCTGAGGACTTCCTATAATCTGAGGTTGCGTTCTTGCTCCCCCTGCACTTTCGCTTCTACATAGAGATCCGTCTACCGTCTGGTGCCAGATTGTGGGAATTTAGCTGTATTGAATCCTAGGCGTACAAAAGACCTGCCCCGTGTGTTTATAGCAATGGTTTTATTGTGCAGGAATTCAGTGACCGGACATCTCTTGAGTACATTTTACATCGGGAATCTTTGCTCTGACCTCACATGTATAAGTGCAGCATCGGACTCGGTGAGAACTCTCTCATTTTTTATTCTTTTTCCATTGTTTGTAACATTATTTATTAAAGGGGTTGTCCCATCTCGCTGTTTACTCGGTGGGATGGGGCTAATCTCTGGCCCTAGGACTCTGAAGTCACAGAAGCCGCAAAGCTTGTTCAGCTCTGCTGTTTGCGTAGCTCCCATTCACTGCAACAGGAGTTAACAGAAACAGAGGACCACCAGCGCACATGGCTGCTTCCGTAAGCCTGGCGTCCTAGGGCCGGCGCTTCATCCTATCTCGACGTAGAAATGGCGAGATGGAACAATCCCTTTAACTTTCTAGATTTAATTTTTTCCAGATGTAAAAAGAAAACATAAAGGGGTTATCCCGGAAATAATATTGAAGACCGATCCTCAGGATCAGCTTTTAGGACGTCATACATTAGTCACGCGACCTAGTTGCAGCTCAGCCCCATTGAAGTGAAAGGGGCTGAGCTGCAATACCAAGCACATCCACTATACAATGTACGGCGCTGTGACTGCTGAGCTGTTGGGAACCTGCCGCACTCACTAGAGTTCTGGTGAGCACAGCAGCTCCCTGGAACTGCTGATCTGCGGAGGGTGCCGGGACTCGGACCCCAGCCGATCTGATAATGATGACCTATCCTGAGGATAGGTCATCATTATAATTTCCTGGATAACCCCTTTAAGGAGCTACCCTGCATACCTAAATCAGTTAACAAATTTAACAATATGATTAGGTCCCCAGTGAGGTTTTGTGATAGTCAAAGTTACCAGTGATTTACCGCAACCTCGTGCACTGCCTAAGGCTAGGTCTACACGACGACATTTGTTGCGCGACATTTTGTCGCACCAAGGTCTTGCTACAATTTTTATAATAATAGTCTATGGTTTCGCACTGCGACATGCTGCGCGAATGGATTTTGCGACTGTCGCATTGCGACACCATAGACTACCATTATAAAAATTGTGCGACACATGTCGTCGTGTAGACCTGGCCTATATGATATGCTAGGACTGTACTCCGGTGTTTACAGCTATGAAATTTTTTTACTTGAGTACTGGCGCCACCTACAGGCTAACACACAAGATAATCTGGTAACACTACTGAAATGTGCACTGCACTACATTACTGTTCTTCAACCCTCCTTTAGCTGTCAGGGCATGCTGGGAGTTGTAGTTTTGCCACAGGTTGGTTATCACGGAGCTACACTATGGACCTTACTGTTTAGGAGGTGCATGGAATTACGCGATGCACAATTTTTTATATTCTTTTTCTGTTTCTGTTCTTTTTCCATAGGGTTTGTTGTTTTTAGTTGTTGGCAGCCTGTTCAGCAAACCCTGTGAGGTCACTGGTAGCTGTATATTCAAGCTGATCGCCACCAACCCCCAGAGGGGAGCGAGTGCTTTTATTATGGCCTACAAGCTACTAGAGGGACTCAGTAGCAGGTAAGAAGACTTTTTGTCGCACTGCATAAGATAAACCAATCCTTTTGTATTAAAGGGGTTTGTCTGTTTTGGAAAATCCCTTTGTATTAGAAGGGTTTCGTGGCCACAAGCTGATTGATGGAAGAACGACTGGCACTCGCTATGTGGTACACATCAAACAATAATTTATTAAACGCCTAACCGCTCACAGTGGAGTGGTCGCAGAAAGTTATGTAATCTATAACAACATATTCTTTAAAACCCCCCTAAAAAGATAAGATACAATAAAATGCAATATAATGCTCTGGTTATATCAACTGAAACGCATAAATTAGCATAGGTGTAGTCCAACACTCTCAGTTGCAGTGTGTATCCTATTAAATCATATTGGGGATACTGTCTCTTTAAATGTAAATGAAAATGGTAACCGAGTCCGTTTGTATCAAATTTTCAATGTCCACAGTATAATGGTTCACTTGGCTCTGTGTCCCAAACGAACTGCACTCTGCAATCACTGCAAATGCTGTTAGGGAATATCCCTGTATATGATTTTATCTTCAATAGTCTTTTCGCCGACTTGTGATGCGGCCTTCAACAGTGTATTACAGATTCTATTTCAGGGAGATGTAGCTTACCCCTATAGATGCGTCTTCCGCGTCCTCAGCCGTCCGATATGACCGCTCGTTTCGCCTCTCACTCTTGGCGTCCTCGCCTTCTGGTTTGAGTACGTCACACGTGATGTCCCAGAGATATCGCGAGACTTGGCAGCTTACTTCCAATACACCTGGGAGTAGGTGCTTTTGATGAGGTGAACAAATGGAGCGCTCCACTTATGAAGATTAATCCGAATCTGTTAGATGATATCCAGAATGTTGCTGTAGACAGGGATATAACGCTAAACGCGTTTCGAAGACTTCCGTCCTCTTCCTCAGTAGCTATATCCCTGTTAGAATATCCTCCCCTTTTATACCATCACAGGTAAACCACAAAATCTGGTTTGGAATCTCAAATTTGCGTCATGCGATTTTCATGCGTTTTTGTTGCGGTTTTAAAAACGCATATGCGTTTTTCATTGTATTCAAACCGCAACCTTTTAATTAGTCCTTATGACCCCAAAGCATGATAGTAATACAGTCTAAAATCTTTAAAACATCTAAAAATGTAAAATAAAAATGTAGGAAGTGCATATTTATGCACAGACAAATAAGAACAAGGTAATAATAACTACAGTGTAGAAATATCTTCTCATATATCTTATATTCAATATATTCAGTAGAATTGGAAATGGTGTAAGGGGAGGTGGGCCCATCACCAAGAGGGGATCACACCGCCGGTAAACGGCA
Source organism: Bufo bufo (assembly GCF_905171765.1). NCBI lineage: Eukaryota > Metazoa > Chordata > Amphibia > Anura > Bufonidae > Bufo > Bufo bufo. The sequence goes on along the minus strand of NC_053395.1, from coordinate 26,751,498 downwards.
GAAATGTGATCCCCAATTGCATGAGGGGCACACCCCCCATTCTATAGAAAACCAAAAATTTCCAGTTCTGCATTTAAACCGGCTGGCATCAAACTTCCGAAATTGTAGATTTGTTTCGATTCTGCCCTTGACATCCGCTCAATGTGGTTTCCACCCCTCCAGTGTTTGTCTATTTTTTCTAAAGCCACAAAGGACAAGCCTGTGGGGTCTTGTCCGTGGGACTCTTTAAAGTGTCTTGAGAGTGAGTGTTTGTCATATCCTTTCTTGATGTTAGAAATGTGTTCGGATATCCTCACTCTCAAGGCCCTCTTGGTCCGTCCAATATACTGTCTTGAGCATGGACATTGGGCTAAATAGATCACACTCACGGAGTTACACGTGAGGAAGTGTTCTATCTCCCATTCAAAGGCATTTTGTGTGGAAGAAACCTTCTTGGTGTTTCTTGGAATTTTAGTAGTTTTGCAGCAGATACACTGCCCGCATTTATAGAAACCTTTTAAATCAGTCAATCTTCCAGTGTTTAGTATTTTTTTCATTTTATTCTTAATCGAAGGGGCTACTTTAATACCTAAATTAGCTGCTCTTGTATATATTATTTGTGGTCTTGAAGGTATTAGCCTCCCTATTGTTTTATCTTGCAGAAGGTGGTGCCAATGCCGTTTAATAATTTCTTCTACTTTCTTCCTTTGTGTCACATATGGAAGGATGATCCTGAATTGTGAATCTGTCTCGTTCTGTTCTACTGCTTTTACAGTTAGTAATGAACTCCTTGGTTGTTTTCTAACTTTTTCCAATGAACCTTCTAATATATTAATTGGATATTGTTTGGCCAGGAATTTGTCTCTCAAATGTAATGCTTCCACTTCAAACTGTGTCTCTTCTGTACAGTTCCGTTTTAGTCTACGGAACTGTCCGAAGGGCACGTTCAGTAACCAACTAGGTAAGTGGCAGCTAGAATGTAAAATAAATGCGTTCCTTGTCGAAGGTTTTTGGTATGTTTTACACACGTATTTCTCGGCTACTTTCGTAACCGCCAAATCTAGGAATTCAATTTCTGTCACATTGGTACTTTGAATAAAAACCAAATTAAGATTATTTATGTTCAGTTCCACTATAAATTTATTGAGACTATCTTGATCACCCTTCCAAATTAAAAGAACATCGTCTATATAACGTCTCCAGAGCACCAGGTCGCCCCCTCTATGCAAATCAATCATTGTACGTTCCCATTGTGCTAGGAACAGATTTGCATAGCTGGGGGCAAACCTGGTGCCCATGGCCGTACCTCTAGTCTGTAAATAAAAACTTCCTTCAAAATAAAAATAGTTGTGTTGTAAGATGTGTTGGATCCCTTCTAAAATGAAATCTAATTGTTGTTGTTTCATTGTCCTACTCTCATCCAATTGTGCTCTGATGGCTCTTATCCCAGCTTCATGGTCTATCACCGTGTAGAGGGACTGGATATCCAATGTTGTCATAATCCAGTCCTCTTCCACATGTAATCCTTCTAATACCTGTATGATTTGGGTAGTGTCTCTCAGGTATGATGTCGTGGTTTTAACTATAGGTTGTAACCATACATCTATATACCTGGATAAATTGGATGTTAGAGAGCCTATCCCTGATACTATGGGGCGGCCCGGAGGATTCTCCATGTCCTTATGCACCTTGGGAAGGCAGTAAAAGACCGGGAGTCTTCCGGGCGTCCCCATAATATAATCCGATTCCTGTTGTGACAGAATACCCATATGGGCACCTCTCTGGCAGTATTCTTTTAGTTTGTCACTAAATAACTTTGTAGGGTCTGTTTCAAGTTTTTTATATGTTAAACTGTCAGAGAGTTGTCTTTGGCACTCTTGGATGTATTTCGCGGTATCTAAGATCACGATTGCGCCCCCTTTGTCTGCCGGGCGTATCGTAATCTTTTCATTTTTCTGTAGTTCTCTAATTGCGGACACTTCTCCGTTTGATAAATTTTTTCTATACAGTTGTTTCTCTTTTATACAGGGATATTCCCTAACAGCATTTGCAGTGATTGCAGAGTGCAGTTCGTTTGGGACACAGAGCCAAGTGAACCATTATACTGTGGACATTGAAAATTTGATACAAATGGACTCGGTTACCATTTTCATTTACATTTAAAGAGACAGTATCCCCAATATGATTTAATAGGATACACACTGCAACTGAGAGTGTTGGACTACACCTATGCTAATTTATGCGTTTCAGTTGATATAACCAGAGCATTATATTGCATTTTATTGTATCTTATCTTTTTAGGGGGGTTTTAAAGAATATGTTGTTATAGATTACATAACTTTCTGCGACCACTCCACTGTGAGCGGTTAGGCGTTTAATAAATTATTGTTTGATGTGTACCACATAGCGAGTGCCAGTCGTTCTTCCATTTGATTTACTTTGCATTTCTGGACTGTTTGAGTGAGCAGTCCCTCGACTAGAGCACCCTTACCTTACTGAGGAGGGTGGTGAGCTATCCACTAATTTTTTACAAGCTGATTGATCTCAGGGAGTCCTATCGCTGGGTCCCTCGGCAATCAGCTGTAACCTGCAGGGGAACCTGGCAGCAAGAGTCCGATTCCCCTGCAGCATTGCACAGCTCCCATCAGTGGGTTGTCTCTGTTATACATGGAAGGTACGTGTCCTCCAAAGAGCGGTGCTCCTTGTAGCTGCTCTTAGATGAGGGTCCTTTTCGAGGAGCCCACCTCTTTTAATACTCAATAGCTCATGATGATACTTCCTAAGAGTAATTTGTTCTGTTTGTGTGGTTTTAGATACCTGGAAGGTGATGTGAAGAATCAAAGAGCGGCTGCCGTATTGACTTGTGGAAGCATTGCCCTCTGGGATTTATCCAGAAGCCATTGCTCTGCTGTACTCCCTCCAGACCCCGATACACCCTGGTGTCTGGTACGATGGGGTAACAGGCCGTCTTGTTTACTTGCCGGACGTAAGGACGGGACCATCTGCATTTTTGAATATTCAGACCGGAGTTGACAGAAGACCTGGAGACGTTATGGAACGGGGGGGTGTCTAGAGCAAACCGAACTGTCTCCTCTATATTTCAGGTTCAGGACCGGAAATACAACAGAGGAACTTTTGTCTGCTGAGAACCACTTGGGAAGCTTCACATGTCAACCCCCTTTGGCACCGCTCAGAGATTTCTGTTACTGAATCTAAACAAAGGGTCATACAAAGTGATGACCGTGTACTGGGAGTGTTGTCCAACTTCCAGTAGCCGGTTTGATCTCCTATAGTAACGTTTCCCAACCTGTCGTTCTCCAGCAGTCTCAAAACGACACCTACCAGAATGTGTAGACCGCTTGCGGCTGTCGAGGCATGCTGGGAGTAATAGTTTTGCAGCAGCTGGAGATCCACAGGTTGGGGAAAACTGCCGTATAAAAGTGCCTTTAATTCAGGAAATCTGTAGCAGAAGACCATCTTCACTGCAGTTCCCTTTACCTTTTATTTTTTTATTCCTTCGGATGTTCCTCAGGGAATTACTGATGATTCAGAGCTCAGATCCTTAATCACTTGTGTTCAATACTCTGGTTAAAAATCACATTGACTGCCTATTTAGTTATGCGAAGGCCATTAAAATCCTCCCTCCTTCAGGACCGATTTAAAAAGGAGAGATTGGTATTGATCTTGCTATGTGACTGGCATACAGAACGGATGCCCCTCTCCGAAGATAATCTTTGCCATAAGGTAGTCTATTGGAGCAGAAGATCAACAGTGAGCCGTTTATTCAAGGAGACATGATTACTGGTTTTAGGGTTACTGCTTATACATTAATGGGGGTTCACCTGTGCCCAGGGTAAGTAATATATATATATATTGCTGGGGGCCCCACTAATCACGAGAACAGAATCCTCTCTGTGAATGGCGTGGTAGTGCACATGAATCTTCATCGCTCCTTCCCTTGTATGGGACTGCTGAATATGGCCGAGCGCTGTCCTCAGTAGTGGTGCTCATTCAGGGGCAGTAACGCTCCATTCATGCAGGCGCTTTGTGATCGGTGGTGGTCACAGCCATCGTACATTTATCACCTGTCCTGTGGATAGGTGTTTTTAAAGTGGCCACCCCACCATAAGAACTTAGAATAGGGGGTAAGTATCTGATCCGTTGGGACCCCCACCTACCACAAGAATTAGGTGCTGGAGTCTGTGAATTGAAAGGAATAGCGGTCACGCATGTCCGTCATCGCTCCTTTCAACTCTATGCCAAAAAGGAGCCGACAATAGAGCTCATCTGTCTTCAGCAGTCCCATAGAACTGAATGGACCGGTAGCGTGCATGTATGAATATTGCTTTATTCAGTCCAGGGACTCCGGTACCTCATTCCTGTCACTAGATCAGAAAATTACTTATCAGATAGTTTTGCCCTATACAGTGGATTAGTTCGTATTGTGGGAAAACCGATTTAAGGGTAAGGGTGTTTTAGAAGAATTTACCAGAATGTTGCTTGACTTGTGTCAATATTGAAGTTGCTTGTGGGTAGGATACAATTAATGGGGCAGCAGGGAATGTAAAGGGTGCCTTCTGTGGTGGCCCTGGCTGCATCAAAAGTTTGGATTTGGTAGTGGGAGACTCAGATGACATACTGGGCCTGACGCCTCTCCTACAAAGCCTCGTGCAGTATAGGCTCTAGGTCCATGATGGCTAACCTTGGCACTCCAGCTGGGGTGAAACTACGACTCCCAGCATGCTCCATTTATTTCTACAGAGTTCTGAAAGCAGCCAAGCAAGGGGGGCATCTTGGGAGTTGTAGTTTTACCACAGCTGGAGTGCCAAGGTTAGCCATCACTGCTCTAGGTATTGTATGGATGCCCTCCAATTTGCAGGCTGCATTTTCCACCGCCAGATTCCAAATTCTGATCTGCTGACCTACCCGAACCATTTATTTAAATAATTAGCTGGCATGTAATACCACATTTCTCCTGCAGTGGCCGCTGTGAGGGAAACATACGGCCAGCTGCAGCTTCCATGGCAGATTTGGGGGTTTCAGAAGTGAGACCAGTGGAGATCGAGGGATTGGTGGGGCCTCAGTCAAGTAGTGTCACGAACGTTTTAATAGAAGAGAACTCATTATTTTAATAGCACTGACTTTGGCCAAGTTCACACATCAGTTATTTGGTCAGTTATTACCATCAGTTATTCGGAGCCAAAACCAGGCGCGGGTTAAAAACATAGAACTGGTGCAGATCTTTCCATTATACCTGATCTCTGACAGGCCTTCACTTCAGGTTTTGGCCTCTTGCACATGACCGTATGCCCTCCGAGATATACGGTCCGTGAGCGGGGCCATATGTCCCGGAGCGGCATTGATCGTGCGCACGGGAGCGCACAGCATCGTAGATTACAATGATGCTGTGCCCGTCGGGCCGCCCTCGAGGCTAAGATCATATGATTTTATTAGTGCAGGACAATAGCCCCGCGGGCGGCCCGACGGGCACAGCATCATTGTAATCTATGATGCTGTACGCTGCCGTGCGCACGATCAATGCCGCTCCGGGACATATGGCCCGCTCACGGATCGTATGTCTCTGAGGGCATACAGTCGTGTGCAAGAGGCCTTTGGTTCACAGTCACTGATCTAAATAACTGAAGTGTGAACTTGGCCTTACTAGAGCATTAGACACTTGTATAGTTTAGTTTTATATACATATATATATATAAAGTTTATCTATATTTGGATATTGCTGCAAAAATCTGCATTTAAAACTCTTTCTACTACTGCGGAGCATACTTTTTTATTTAATAAAATCAAGTATGTAAAGTGAATTTCTCTGTTTTACACTAAAGCCCAGTCATATTGTGCTGAAAACCATGTCGTTTTCTCTTACACAGCCTCTGAGACCGAGAACTTGCCCCCTCTCCTGTTTGCATCAGCGTGTAATCCAGGACGTAACCGCCAGGGGCTTACACGGTCTGCGCCATTTTTAAGCCAGCTCTCTTCTTGGTCCCAACTCTCTGAGCTATAGAGCACGGTCACCCATTTGTCAGCTTGCCTGCTGTCATTTCACAAGCTCCAGACCTCCCAGGGGATGCTGGCATAGGAAGTTCTGGATCCAGAAGCTGAAGTAGAAGTGTTCACCGATAACTGGGCGTGAAAAGTAAAATATTTAAAGGGGGTTATCCAGGAAAAGATAATGATAGGTCATTGTTAGGGATGAGCGATGTTTCATCCGAAGTCGATTCACATAAAACTTTGTTCTAATACTGTACAGTACCGAACTCGGGTTCGGTTCCAAGGTACCACTAAGGAAAAATGAATAAGACACAGGGTTTGTTTATAGTCTGTTATCATGTCGGCAAACAATAATGCTCCTCCATACTGTGGAGGAGATCGCTGCATTTAAATACACCGGTCTCCTTCACTGATGAGCAGGAGATTGTCGGGAAGGAACACTAAGGGGCCCTAATGTTTGACTGGATCATATTAAGCTAGATGGATGTGGTGTACTATAGCAGAACTGGCTGACAGTGGCGCCACTTACTCTGTCCTCAGGCTATTGTAAAGAATGACAGACAAAGGTCTTTTTTTGTTTGCTTGTCTCCTTTGTTCATCCTTCCTAAAACAAAAAAGGTTACAAAAAGTTGTATCTACTTCAAGATGGTACTTAAAGGGAACCTGTCACCGGGATTTTGTGTATAGAGCTGAGGACATGGGTTTCTTAATGGCCGCTAGCACATCCACAATATCCAGTCCCCATAGCTCTGTGTGCTTTTATTGTGTAAAAAAACTGATTTGATACATATGCAAATTAACCTGAGATGAGTCCTGTCCCTGAGATGAGTCCAGCACCGCCCCACATCCTCAGAATCTCTGCGAGCTAGCGCATGCGCAGTTCGTTCCTTGAGGATGATGCCAGCACAGGGAAGGAATACTATGACGACACTGCGCATGCGCTAACTCGCGCATCACGAGATTACGGCGCTCTAGCTTTCTGACGTCGGGGAGCAAGGAGGAGATTCTGAGGATGCGGGGCGGTGCTGGGCTCCTTCACGCTGGACTCATCTCAGGGACAGGACTCATCTCAGGTTAATTTGCATATGTATCAAATCGTTTTTTTTTTACACAATAAAAGCACACGGAGCTATGGGGACTGGGTATTGCGGATGTGCTAGCGGCCATCTAGAAACCCATGTCCTCAGCTCTATACACAAAATCCCGGTGACAGGTTCCCTTTAAGAAAACGTCAACTCACCCCGCAAAACAAACAGGCCCTCACAGAGCTCCATCGATGGGAGAAAAAATGAAAAAGGGATGGTTCTCTAGAAAATCGGACCAACCCGTAATTGTACTGAGCCACTAAATAAAGTCACCATGTCAGTTATGCCATACGGTGAATGGTACAAAATTTTAAGAGGTTTTCCGAGATTTTTTTTTTTTTGTGATTACTAGAGATGAGCGAAGTTTTGAAAAATTCAGTTCGGCCAATTCGCGGAACTTCACCCAGAAATAAATTTAGTTACGAATTAATTTGCCACGAATTGCTATAAATCAGGTATACCCGTACGTCACGGTGGCAGATGGAACGCTCCATACGCGGCGTGTGCCAGCTGTATCATACAGCAGACAACCCTTTAACCTTTCAGATGCTGCGATCAAACGGCATCTGTGAGGTAAGGCAGAGTTTTCCGATCTGAGCCCCCGCAGTGAAATCGCAATGACTCCGATCAGTTACCATGGCAGCCTGGACGCTTTTGAAGCTTCCCATAGCTGCTATGGTAACCTCCCTGCTGCTCTGTGCACGAGGCATAGCTTAGCAAGGAGCGCATCAAAATGTTATTCACCCTCAGTTCTCTATTAGGGTGAATAGGACAAGGGATCAAAAGATCCCAGGTTCTAGCCCCCTAAAGGGGGTTAAAAGTTGTTACTGTAAAAATAAAAAAAATATTAAAAGTTTAAATCACCCCCCTTTCCCAATTTATATATATATATATATATATATAAAAAAAAACATTAAGTATCGCCTCGTCTGAAAATGTCTGAACTATTAAAATATTATTAATAATGGAAAAATAAAAGAAAAACACAATTCACCTGTTTTTGTCACCTTTTCTCCCCCACAAAATTGAAAGACTGTGATCAAAAAGTCGTACGTACCACAAAAATGATACCAATAAAATCTAAATTTCGTCACCGCAAAAAAACAAGCCCTCATATAGTTCTGTAGACTGAAAAAAAGTTATGGCTGTCAGAAAATGGTGATGCAAAGAAAATTTTAATTGTTACATTTTTTTCAAAGATAATTTTTTTTAAAGTAGTAAAAAAAAAAATATATATATACACAAGTTTACTATAACCATATTAGTATTGACCCATAGAATAATGACTTTGTTATTTTTAGTGCACAGTGAAAGCCGTGATATTAAAACCTCAAAAACCTTGGTGGAATAGTATATTTATTATTTTTTTCAATTTAACCCTACAATTTATTTCAGATTTTCCAATAGCCATGGTAAATTGAATGGTGCCCTTAAATAGTACAATTTATTACCCCCCCCCCCTCCCAAAAATAAAAGCCCCCGTATGGCTAAATGAACGGAGACTTCAAAAAGTTATGGCTATTGGAACGTTGGGAGGAAAAAGCGACAATGCAAAACCAAAAATGAGCCCCGTACTATATGCTCTGAAAACAGCACGAACAATGAAGAACTTTCAAAAACGGACTAAGAATAAATATAAAAATTTACACATTACAATTCTAAATGGCTCTGTTCTGTCAAATTACAAAAGTACTAAAAGAACAGAAATTATTTTGTAACACTGTACACATGAATCCCTTTAAAAAAAAAAAAATGATTTCCATATTCCAAGTGTAAAATTAAAACCGGATGGTATTTCACTTTAAACAGGTATTGCGGTTAGTACCAGATGGGCCGAACATGGTGGATGGATCAAACATGGCTGCCGGATTATTGCTATAAGGGACCGGAGCCTGCAAGCTAGTAGCTCCCATATAATATGTTGGCCAAACACGGGCTCTTGCTGGTCTAGGGTTTGGCTGGTTCGGTGCGTGGCACAATATGCCAATTACTGCTGTTTTGGCCTGTCATCTCCTGAAAATTCCCCTTTTGTATGAAAAGTAGATAAAGGGGCCACTAATAAAAAATGTATTGGGTTACACAAAAACAAGCCCTCATACAGCTCTGTAGACCAAAATATAAAAAAGTAATGGCTGTCAGAATATGGCAATGCAAAGAAAATATATTTTTTTTTTTTCAAAGATTTTTATTTTGTTTTAAAGTTTTGAATTTTGTTTTGACAAAGATTTTATTTTTATTTTTTTATGGATCTTTCTTCCTGCAGCTCCAGGGGACTGCTATGGGGGCAGACTGTGCGCTCTCGCATGCAAATCTTTTCCTGGGTTTGTGGGAGAGAGATCTGTTCCTGTCAGATCGGCACGTCATCATGCACAGCGCCATTTTTTGGGGCGCGGTACATTGATGACGTGTTTTTGATCTGGCAAGGGGACTGAGGTGGAGTTGCGATAGCTTTTTGATATGTTGAATGACAATTCCTGCAACATTAAATTGACTTATACATGTAATACCAACAAAATATTGTTTTTGGATGTCACTCTTCAAAGGGACACTGATGGCTGTTTAAGTACAGACGTGTTTCGGAAAAGTACGTCTGTCAGCGCATATTTACATGCGTCTTCTTCACACCCTAGGAAGACTATTGAGGCGATGCCTATAGGCCGGTTCCCCCGTATACGTAGGATATGTTCTGATGATGCCACATTTGAAAACCAGGCTGCTGATCTTAAAGGGGCTATAGACATAGATCGATTAAAAAACACTATCACCAGGCAAAATATAGCAAACAACAAGATTAACTATATCCTAAGAACAAAGGAACATCCGATGATAAGGCAAGATTTATTACTACATATCATTCACGTTGGGAACAAATGAGAGCATCTATTTGTTACTGTAAAAATAAAAAAAATATTAAAAGTTTAAATCACCCCCCTTTCCCAATTTTATATATATAAAAAAAAAAAACATTAAGTATCGCCTCGTCTGAAAATGTCTGAACAATGAAAAACATTGGCCAATACTGTTAACAGACGAAATATGTATCTCCATATCCATCAATCACTGCCAGAGGAGCCGACACCCTACGAGACGACCTTGTGAGGAGTAGTGATGAGCGTCAGGGGCAATATTCGAATTTGCGATATTTCGCGAATATTCGTCATAAATTCGCCATTTCTTCATTGCGAAAATCGGCAATGTAATATGCGCGTATTGCGTGTGCAATACAGGCGTGGGCCACTTTTGCTACATTTTTCAAGCTGCCAGAAGTTTCCTGAGACTGGAGAAAATGGTTGGCACGGCAGAACGTTACAATAGCTTTATATGCAGATAGAGTGCTCCAATATATTCGCCATCGCGCAAATCGGCAATTAATGATGCGCACATTTTGGCACAATACGTGCAACTTCACATTTCAAATGATATAGCCAATAAGAGGGGACACAGTGATATCTAGACACGTGCTCGAATACCATCGAGGTGACCGAAGTTGTATCAGTGCGGTCGGAATCGAATTAGTAAAGCCACCAATCCGAGGGGGAGACTGGGACTGGATTTCACTGCAAAGAGAGACCAGATGGATCTTTCTCCTGCGTACAGTCACACCGACCGGCCTAAATGTACAGATACATTTTGGTTGTTTTATTTAAACATTGACGTGATCAGTAAAACAATCTCCTTAACAACTAGTACTCATATTATTTGAGGGATGATAGTGTAATGGGTACTCTCCCCTGGGAATAACCCAGGGTTGGGTTCCTAAACTACCATACTCCTTGTCACATACCCTCCCTTGAAAATTTTGGTAAGGTGTATGTGGTTGTAATAGCCCTGTGAGGGCATGTCCTGAATCTTGGGGACGAAACATAGTCTTTATACCGCTTCTAAAAGTTCCCCCTTCGGAAGGAAATTGGGTATTTTGTATGCCATATGCATTTCTAGCATTGGGAATTATGTTACAACATCTTTGGTAACGCACGTACTCCTATATCCCCCTTACCATGAAGTGTAAAAATCGATCTGCAAGTAATGCCTCTTTTACATGGTGGCACGGGTTGCTGGGGACGCTCCCTGGTCTCCCGGCAACCATTGCCTCCAATGGATGCGCCGCGATCTGGCGCGTGTACACGCGATGACGTCATCCAGGTTATCGCGTGAGTAGGCCTCCGGTCACATGACTTGCTTGCGCACGCATGCGCAGTGTGACCGGAGGCCGCCGGTATCGCGAGAATTCGCAAATGGTTGCGGACGCTGCCGCCCTGTGCTTAGAGACGGCGGGCTATTTAAACCCGCAACATTAGGACAGCAGGGCTGACATCTATAGCCCGGTACTGCCGTCATACCCTAAAGTACTTGTGGGTGGAGGAATATCGGTCGTCCCACCCACTCTTTTATATGACCTACCCTAACTGAACATAACCTGTTGGCTGATTTTAAATGCTGTACCTAGTAATCAGTTTGGTGAAGGTATTTTTCTTGTTTTTTCCTACAGATCCTGATTCTCAATGATTATTGATGTAAATATGAAACATGCAATAGAGTAGGGAAATATAGGACTTTGAGCTAGGGACAGGTTCCAGAAGGGGTCGGCCTTTTAAGGACGAGTGCCCTGGGGTGAGGCTGCTCTGAATATCTAGGCTAGGGCCACCACAGGGGCTCATTTAGGGGCGAATAGGTGCTGTCTAATTACCCCGACAACGTATGGTGATTATAGCCCATGAAAGAAATGATCCATCTTTAATTGGACCCGGGCTGCCATATCAAGGGACCTGTCGTCAGAGTGGTAGGACCACGGTTTATTTATATCAGTGCCGCCGTGCACTATGTGTTCCTAATTCACTGTGATTCTATTGGAACTTACTTATATCTTGGTCTATCTAAGGGTAATTTATTTTAGATAATAGATTAAAAGTTACATTTTTCTTCCTTCTCCTCCATCGGCTGTGCTGTGAACTGGAGCGCACAGCGTGAGGTCACAGAGCGCCCTCACGCTGTGCGCAGCCTTCACAGCCGACAGCCATAATGGAAGCGCTCATTAGTATTTGCCCCATAAGACGCGGGGGCGAAGGGGGGGGGGGAGTGCGTCTTATGGGGCGAAAAAAACTGTATATCTCACATGTGTACTACAGATGTGAATGTCAATAGCTATGTGTACTGTAGGTATGTGCATAGTATGAATATTATGTAAAAATTACTCCAAAATGATATAATACATAAAAATTACACATTTACATAGTTAAAGAGGACCTTTCACCGATTCTTACCCTATGAACTAACTATACAGACATGTGGAGCGGCGCCCGGGGATCTCACTGCACTTACTATTATCCCCGGGCGCCGCTCCGTTCTCCTGCTATGCCCTCCGGTATCTCCGCTCACTAAGTTATAGTAGGCGGAGATACCAGTCCCTAATTTATGGTAGGCGGAGTCTGCCCTAGCGTTGGCCAATCGCAGCGCAGAGCTCACAGCCTGGGAGGTTATTTTCTCCCAGGCTGTGAGCTCTGCAATGCGATTGGCCAGCGCTAGGGCAGACTCCGCCTACCATAACTTAGGGAACGGAGATACCGGAGGGCATAGCAGGAGAACGGAGCGGCGCCCGGGGATAATAGTAAGTGCAGAGAGATCCCCGGGCGCCGCTCCACATGTATGTATACTTAGTTCATAGGGTAAGAATCGGTGAAAGGTCCTCTTTAATAGGCTTGAGCGAATCTAAGTATCCGAAGTTCCATAATAACTTCAGGGAAAATTAGATTCACTGCGAAGCCGAATTTCCTTGTGCTTAGTGATAACGAATCAATTTTCCCTGAAATGGCAGTAAAAAACATACTCAACACGCAAAGAGGCCGCCACAACCATCCTGATTGAAGATCACCATGACGGCCAGTGTGATGACGAAGGTTAGTATTATTTATATTATTTTGAACAAATTAACCACTGAGAGCGCTCACTATTATTCTCAGATGCCACGATCAGCGATGAAAGCGCCATCTGAGGGGCTTAATGACGGTGGGCAGCGCAATCGCCGTTCCCCATCATTACGTCCTCTACTTACAAAGAAACGCGCTTCATGATCAAGTAATTCATCACTAAGCAAATTTATTTGTGAAATTCGTCAAGGCACCTGAATCAAATTTTTTTCTTTTTTATTTGCGGCCTCTTTTACACGACCGTATGGATTTTTCAGTGTTTTGCGGTCAGTTTTTCACGGATCCGTTGTTCCGTTTTTTGTTTCCGTTGTGTTTCCGTTTCTGTTCCGTTTTTCCGTATGGCATATACAGTATACACTAATTACATAGAAAAAATTGGGCTGGGCATAACATTTTCAATAGATGGGTTTGCAAAAACGGAACGGATACGGAAGAAATACGAATGCATTTCCGTATGTGTTCCGTTTTTTTGCGGACCCATTGACTTTAAATAGAGCCACGGAACGTGATTTGCGGGCATTAATAAGACATGTTCTTTCTTTCAACGGAACGGAAAAACGGAAATAGAATAGATACGGAGTACATTCTGTTTTTTTTTTTTGCGGAACCATTGAAATGAATGGTTCCGTATACGGATCGCAAAAAACGGCCCGTAAACAGAAAAAAGAACGGTCGTGTGAAAGAGGCCTAACACTAATAGTTAATACTGTTAAAAAAGACTTAAGACCATCAAGTTCAACCAAGGGATAGGAGGGGACGCAAATTTTAGTAAAGGGAAGTGAGACCCAGATTTCTACACATTATCATAAGCATTAATGTCATGTAATTTTAAGGATTCACTTAATTCACTGTTCCTGCTGTGACCAGGTCCAGAGGTGACTATTCCATAGATACAATAAAGAATCCTTGACGTCTCTGGAGACTAAACTTTTTCTTCTTCAGTCGGAGGCAGTTCCCCCTTGTCTTTTGAGGGGATTTTATATGGGACAGTTTTTCAGCATATTTTTTGTACAGATTTCTGAGGCTGAACTGAAGAATTTATTCTTTCTTGAATACATGTGTGTATGTATACAGTTGCAAGAAAAAGTATGTGAACCCTTTGGAATTATATGGATTTCTGCACAAATTGGTCATAAAATGTGATCTGATCTTCATCTAAGTCACAACAATAGACAAGAACAGTCTGCTTAAACTAATAACACACACAGAATAAATGTTACCATGTTTTTATTGAGCACACCATGTAAACATTCACAGTGCAGGTGGAAAAAGTATGTGAAACCCTAGACTAATGACATCTCCAAGAGCTAATTGGAGTGAGGTGTCGGCCAACTGGAGTCAAATCAATGAGATGAGATTGGAGGTGTTGGTTACAGCTGCCCTGCCCTATAAAAAACACACACCAGTTCTGGGTTTGCTTTTCACAAGAAGCATTGCCTGATGTGAATGATGCCTCGCACAAAAGAGCTCTCAGAAGACCTACGATTAAGAATTGTTGACTTGCATAAAGCTGGAAAGGGTTATAAAAGTATCTCCAAAAGCCTTGCTATTCATCAGTCCACGGTAAGACAAATTGTCTATAAATGGAGAAAGTTCAGCACTGCTGCTACTCTCCCTAGGAGTGGCCGTCCTGTAAAGATGACTGCAAGAGCACAGCGCAGACTGCTCAATGAGGTGAAGAAGAATCCTAGAGTTTCAGCTAAAGACTTACAAAAGTCTCTGGCATAGGCTAACATCCCTGTTAGCAAATCTATGATAAGTAAAACACTAAACAAGAATGGATTTCATGGGAGGTTACCACAGAGGAAGCCACTGCTGTCCCCAAAAAACATTGCAGCACGTTTACAGTTTGCACAAGAGCACCTGGATGTTCCACAGCAGTACTGGCAAAGTATTCTGTGGACAGATGAAACCAAAGTGGAGTTGTTTGGAAGAAACACACAACACTATGTGTGGAGAAAAAGAGGCACAGCACACCAACATCAAAACCTCATCCCAACTGTGAAGTATGGTGGTGGGGGCATCATGGTTTGGGGCTGCTTTGCTGCGTCAGGGCCTGGACGGATTGCTATCATCGAAGGAAAAATGAATTCCCAAGTTTATCAAGACATTTTGCAGGAGAACTTAAAGCCATTTGTCCATCAGCTGAGGTTCAACAGAAGATGGATGTTGCAACAGGACAACGACCCAAAGCATAGAAGTAAATCAATAACAGAATGGCTTGAACAGAAGAAAATACGCCTTCTGGAGTGGCCCAGTCAGAGTCCTGACCTCAACCTGATTGAGATGCTGTGGCATGACCTCAAGAAAGTGATTCACACCAGACATCCCAAGAATATTGCTGAACTGAAACAGTTCTGTAAAGAGGAATGGTCAAGAATTACTCCTGACCGTTGTGCACGTCTGATCTGCAACTACAGGAAACGTTTGGTTAAAGTTATTGCTGCCAAAGGAGGTTCAACCAGTTATTAAATCCAAGGGTTCACATACTTTTTCCACCTGCACTGTGAATGTTTACATGGTGTGTTCAATAAAAACATGGTAACATTTAATTCTTTGTGTGTTATTAGTTTAAGCAGACTGTGATTGTCTATTGTTGTGACTTAGATGAAGATCAGATCACATTTTATGACCAATTTGTGCAGAAATCCATATAATTCCTAAGGCTGGGTTCACACCTGAGCGTTTTACAGCGCATTCCTACGCGCTGTAAAACGCTCAATAGGCAAGAACCAATGATTCCCTATGGGAATGGTTCTCACCTGAGCGTTTTACAGCGCGTACGAACGCGCTGTAAAACGCCCTATGCCCCAAGAAGTACAGGATCTTCTATGGGGCGTAGTGCCGCGCGTTCCCGTACATAGACTTCTGGGAACGCGCGACAATGGGCGTTCGCTTGCACAGGAGCCGCATATGTGAGACGCCCGTACAATCGCGCATACAGAGCGCTCCATCCAGTACGCTCAGGTGTGAACCCACTTTTTCTTGCAACTGTATGTATATATATATATATATATATATACACAGTACAGACCAAAAGTTTGGACATACCTTCTCATTCAAAGAGCTTTCTTTATTTTCATGACTATGAAGGCATCAAAACTTTGAATTAACACATGTGGAATTATATACATAACAAACAAGTGTGAAACAACTGAAAATATGTCATATTCTAGGTTCTTCAAAGTAGCCACCTTTTGCTTTGATTACTGCTTTGCACACTCTTGGCATTCTCTTGATGAGCTTCAAGAGGTAATCCCCTGAAATGGTTTTCACTTCACAGGTGTGCCCTGTCAGGTTTAATAAGTGGGATTTCTTGCCTTATAAATGGGGTTGGGACCATCAGTTGCGTTGAGGAGAGGTCAGGTGGATACACAGCTGATAGTCCTACTGAATAGACTGTTAGAATTTGTGTTATTGCAAGAAAAAAGCAGCTAAGTAAAGAAAAACGAGTGGCCATAATTACTTTAGGAAATGAAGGTCAGTCAGTCAGCCGAAAAATTGGGAAAACTTTGAAAGTAAGGGCTATTTGACCATGAAGGAGAGTGATGGGGTGCTGCGTCAGATGACCTGGCCTCCACAGTCACCGGACCTGAACCCAATCGAGATGGTTTGGGGTGAGCTGGACCGCAGAGTGAAGGCAAAAGGGCCAACAAGTGCTAAGCATCTCTGGGAACTCCTTCAAGACTGTTGGAAGACCATTTCAGGGGACTACCTCTTGAAGCTCATCAAGAGAATGCCAAGAGTGTGCAAAGCAGTAATCAAAGCAAAAGGTGGCTACTTTGAAGAACCTAGAATATGACATTTTCAGTTGTTTCACACTTGTTTGTTATGTATATAATTCCACATGTGTTAATTCATAGTTTTGATACCTTCATAGTCATGAAAATAAAGAAAACTCTTTGAATAAGAAGGTGTGTCCAAACTTTTGGTCTGTACTGTATATATATATATCCAACAGGTTGTGAAATTGCAGCGAAGACCGGCACTCGCTGTAGACCAATCTTGTATTTATTAGTCAGTCACATATACAGAGATGTCTCTGTATATGTGACTGACTAATAAATACAAGATTGATCTACCGCTAGTGCCGGTCTTCTCTGCAATATTTCGGGGGACGCCATCCCACAGACACGTGCACCGCGACTTCAAACAAGTAGTGCCGACCTGTGATCATTACAACAGGTTGTGTACATGTATACAGTATATATGTTGCATGTATAGAATGTGCAGTATGCGTGTACATCCACAGTGAATTTGATTGGCTGCCCGGTCTCATCCTGTCCCTTTAAATAACAGCTGTTGATTATTTATGGTTACAGAATGTTATGAACATTGGCTCCACCCATAAAGATTATGACATCACACACCTTATATAAGGAGTGGCAAAGCTCAGAATCACTTGAAGGTTCTAATTGTCAGTGGAGGGTAAGTCTGCACTGGAGGATTCTGTTATGTCCTTTATTTTTTTTCTTCTTATCTTCTTCCTATAAGTCTCCTCCATGTGACGTCCTGCTGTCTGTTCTTTTGCGTATTTGTCTCCCTCCATTATTTACTAAGATCAAAAGCTTAATTTTATCACATGAGACAAGCATAACAGTGTCCATCCATCCATCCATCCCTGTACCCATTTATCCATCCAATATTTAAGCTAACAGTTGACATTTTTTCCTTTCTTCTTCCAATGCTTCTCCTCCATGCAGAGTCTGACTTTGTGCTCTTTGCTCCTCTCTTTCTAATCTATAAGTGTCAGTAGATACTTCTTAAACAAATGATCTGTTCTCATAAAAATCTTCTTTTCCCTCTCATTTCAGTATTGGTAGCAATTGCAAGTAATTTGGATATTTCCAGGATGAAACAGGCTAAGGAAGAGGAGTCATTCACCGATCTTTTATGGAGGTGGATGGTGATGGAGGCTGAGCCGGCGTTCAGCCCATCAAAGTTTGGCAAAGTCTCTTTTTGGCCAACTCTAGAGACAATTCTAGAGGAGGATGAAGAGCAAGAGGAGGAGGAAAGAGAGAAGGAAGAGAAGAATATTTTTGATAGAGAGGAAATGAACATCAGCAGGGCTTTGGGACATCATGTGAAGGAGGCCTGGCCAAGTGTGGATTCACTCATTCCTTCAGAGTGCCTTGTAAAGGAGGCCTGGCCAAGTGTGGATTCAATCATATCTTCAGAACTTCGTGTGAAGGAGTCCTGTCCGAGTGTGGATTCGCTCATACATTCAGAGTGTCATATGATGGATACCTGGCCAAGTTTGGATTCACTTATAGCTTCAGAAATTAATGTGAAGGAGGTCTGGCCAAGTGTGGATTCACTCACACCTTCAGTACTTCATGTGAAGAAGGCCTGGCCAAGTGTGGATTCACTAATAACAAGATGGTGGATTCCAAAATGTCTAAGGAAAAACAGCAGTAGCAAAAAAACAGAGAGGCATCGTCCATCACGGTTCCTTAGAGCCATATTCTGTTGCTGCTCCATCAAGACATTGGAATAACCGACGTTAACATCAAAGACCTTATAATAAAATCACAGGAGAAACTTTGACGGCAACATTTCGATTTTAAGATCTGTATAAACAGTTTCATTAGTCTACAAGAAATATTACCATCAGATTACATAGACACCCTAATGTAACATCTGAAAGGTTGGAAATTAAACCATCATTGTTTCCAGGATTAAGAAACGTAATTATAATTATTTATTCAGCTGTAAAATAAAATATAAATACTTTACACAAAGTTTTATTATTATTTTTTCTATAAGAAGCATAAAATAATACTGGTTGGAACAGGTGTAAGGATGTACCAGTTATTTAAAGGGGTAATTCAGTTTCATAAAAAAAAACAGACAACTTTGGAGAATGGCCTACAATAAAAAACTGGGCAGTACTTACATCAAAATTGTAGCACCTTTGCTTCTGGTTCTCCTGGCTGGGCCGTGTTTACCCGACTGCAACGGTGACATCACATCAGCCATGCACAGGGGCGGTCTGGGAACTTAAAGTGGCCCTGGAAAAAAATAAAATAAAAGTGGCCCTGTTTTGTAGCTGGGTCTAAATTGATGGAAGGCAGGGCCAACAATACCAAATTGTGGTACATTATACCACCCCAACAGAGCCAAATACCACAGTAGTGTTGAGCACGAATATTCTAATCGCGAGTATCGCCACTTTGAGAATTCGCGAATATTTTTAATATAGTGCTATGTATTCGTATTAGCGAATAGTGTCGATTGCGAATATTCTAATCGCAAATTTATTGCGAATATCAGCACTTAGCAACATCCCTAGCAACAATAGGAAAGTTGCCTACCCCTTAGTGTTGATCGCGAATATTCTAATCGCAAATTTTTATTGCGAATATATCGAGAATATATTACATCAAGTAAATAATGACTGGAGAGCACGAATTCTCGAATTTGTGGCGAATATTCAGCCAAAAATTTGCGAAATATCGCAAATTTGAATATTGCCTATGCCGCTCATCACTATACCACAGTCCATCACCAAATACATCCCCAAAAACTTCAACTGGCCAGCCCCTGGGCATCAGCTCACCAGGATAGACCTTACAGGGAAATATGGCCAATCCGCCCCTGGCCATGCATGACAGCTGCAACCTTTCACTGATTGCAGCACCTGTGAATGAAGGCAGAGGGATGTGGCTCCCTCTGCCTTCCAATCTGAGCCCCCGCGGTGAAATTGAGGGGCTCCGATCAGTTGCCATGGCAGCCTGGACACTGCCGAAGTGCTCCAGACCTGCCGTTGCTTTCTCAATACTGAGCTATGCACGAGGCACAGCTCAGACCCTAGATTCACCCTAATAGAGATCTAGGCCCTTAAGGGGTCTAATATTTTAAAAAATAAGTGAAAAAAAGTTAAGAAAAAATTTAAAACACCAATATATTAAAAGTTTAAATCACCCCCTTTTCCACTTTTACATATACAATATATAAACAATCAAAAAATAACTGACCACTATAAAATTTTACCTAATAATTAGTGATGAGCGGCAGGGGAATATTTGAATTCGTGATATTTCGCGAATATTCACCATATATTCGAGAATTCGTTATCTCCAGTCATTATTTTCATGATTGCGGAAATCGTCAAATGAAAAAATTTGCGTAAAATATTCGCATTACAAAAATTCGCAATCAACAATACTCCTAAAGTCAAATATATTGCAGTCTTCTCATTGGCCCACAAGCTAGAAGCAGGGAGGGATCATGTGTACTGATTTTAAAGAAATCTTGAATATTCGAAATTATGAATATATATCACTATATTCTAAATATTCTCGAATTCTCAAAGTGCCGATATTTGCTATAATAAATTCCCAATTCGAATATTCGTGATCAACACTACTAATAATTAAAGTTAGGGCTCATTCAGATGGTCGAATGCTGTTCTCAAAAATGTAGATCCCTTTTTTTGCGGATTAGATGCAGACCCATTCACTTCTATGGGGCCCTTTTCTTCCATTCTACGGCTCCACAAAACAAATAAAACACATCCCATACTTGTCAGTGAAAATCGGGACGTGGCCCCATTGAAGTCTATGGATCCGTAAAAAGGCGGAATGCAATCCAGCTTTTTGCGGACATGCTGAACTGTCTGTAAAAAAAACGGATCCGCATTTTTGCAGACAGCATACGGCCGTCTGAATGAACCCTTTTACTTACCTTTAACCCTTGCATCCTGACACTACATGTGAAGAGCATCTCGTAGTGCAGCAGGTGACCGGCAGTTGGATCCAACGAACAGATAAAAGACAAGAGAAAAACGGGGCATTCCCGGAGTGACAGAAGAAGTAAGCCCCCCCCCCCCCCCCCCTTAGTTGCAAACCCACTCCTCCAACCCCAGCGCTCTCCTGCCTTTCAGGTGGAAGACCCTTCTTCTACCATCTGATTTTCCTCCTTTTCCACATCATCTAATATAGAGGAGAATATGTAATCAGGAAAATCCAGCTATTTCTCCCTCTGCATCTTGCTGACTTTTCTTGGACATGGAGACTGCAAAGGATGATTTGGAAGAAGTAAAGCCAGAAAAAGATGAGGATGGTTATTGTAACAGATCTCTTGGCACCCCGACTGGGTACCTCCGTTGATGGATGCTCCTAGCGCTTCCCGAGGACTCCAAGCACTCCGCTCTACACCAAAACCACCACAGGAGCCAGGGGAGTAGAGCAAATCTTCAGCGTATAGCAATCCCCAGTGTCCATCAGTTACCCAAACAGGAACTCACTTTATTGAAGATCAACTCAGTATACAGTTTAAGAAGTCTAACAACATAACGCAATCAACCATGAACAACATGCAAACAGACATCTTCACCCTCTCCCTAATGAAAGAATAGGGAGAGAGGAGACACATGTGATGGGATTATCTCCTGAGTGTATCATAGGGTGATCTACTCATCTAGGAGTCGGCTGCTCTTATAGTCAGCTATCTTAATCCCATCACTAACACAATCAGTGGGAGTCTCAGTGCAAAGTTAACCCTTTTTGTGTTGCTGAATCCACACCATGCACCTTTATTAGGCAATAGGAAATATGTGGCATATAAATTCCACACATAAATCAGGGTTCATAGTTCCTTGTAACCCCAAAGGTCTGAGGGGGTCTCCATAGTTCTGGGTCCATAGTCCGTAGGAAGGAGGCTGGCCCTCAGGCTTCTCCAGCAGCCCCAGTGACGGTTCAGTCCGTCACATTTCTCTCCTCCCAACAGTAGACTAACCAGGTACCTGACCTTCTGTCGGTCGGTGCCTGAGTTAGTCGAGTAGCCCACCCATAAACAAACACTGGTCCTGTTGAACTCTGGGGCCTGGCTCCTGTTCTGTATGTCCCCAGCTGTTGAGTGGGCATCTGCTACTCCTTGCTTCATTGTTGTTCTCTAGCTTGGAGCTGTGGGTACTTGGTGGGCAGAGGCCAACTGCCCTCTGCCCAGATGCCAGTTCTTCCGCTGGGGTAGCCTGTGGGGAGTCAGCCTCTGGACAAGAGGATAGGGGAGGGCAGAGGCCAACTGCCCTATGCCCAGATGCCAGCTCTTCCGCTGGGGTAGCCTGTGGGGAGTCAGCCTCTGGACAAGAGGATAGGGGAGGGCAGAGGCCAACTGTGCTCTGCCCAGATGCCAGCTCCTCCGCTGGGGTAGCCTGTGGGGAGTCAGCATCTGGATAGGAGGATAGGGGAGGGCAGAGGCTGACTGCGCTCTGCCCAGATGCCAGCTCTTCCGCTGGAATGGGGTGAGGCAATCCTACCCCCAGGACCTTGTTGCGGATCGGCTGTGGAAAGGAGAGATTGCTTAAAGCCTCCTCCTGGCATTCCTGCGGGGTTGGTGGGGGATCTGTAGTGGCTGTCCAGCATCCCTGTAGGTCTGGTGCAGAGACCGCAGTCCCATCTGCACCATCAGAGTTAGGGGTGCTGTCCCCCTGTGGTTGGGGAGAGAGACCGATTGTCTCCTCTCCCTTCAAGGTACACTGCCGCTGGGGAGCAGGACCGACTGTCCCTACTCCCTGAAACTCCGGCTGCTGTTGGGGATCTGGGCCGACCGCCCAGCATCCCTGTAGGGCCGGTGGAGAGATCTCTGTCCCATCTCCACCTGCCATATGGGGTTCCCCCCAGGACCAGTCTATGAGGTCCCCTACCTCCGTAGCTGGTACTGAAGCAGGGGAAACTTCAGTTGGGTCTTCGAAGCTGTAGGGTTGTAGGTCTGGGACTGCCACCCAGCTCTCCGACAGTGTATATTGGGGCCGAATTGAGCTGAGGAAGTATCGGTAATCCTGCTCCAGCTCCCACTCCAGTCACTAGAGATGCCAGGTCTTGTCTCACCTCTCTCGCTGTAGCCCAATCATGCATAGCCTCCCTGTATTCATAGATATCCCAGAACCGGGACTCTCCAGCATCTCCGAACTCCGGTTCTGCGAAGGACTCAAACAACAGGCCAAGGGCCATCATAATCCTCACCCGTCACGGTTATCATCGAGACCTGTGTGCATGACAAAATGATTTCCATATTCTACTATATACTACTTACATAGTTGGAAAGGGAGGGACTGTAGTACCAGTAACTTGGCCAGGTGCACGTTCCGCTTCTGCACCGTTGGATGGGTGCGCGCAAACCATTTTTTTTCCCCCGTCTCCTCGGTGAACGATTGCTGTCGAAACAAGTGGCGAGGAGGAGCAATAGACAACATTGAAGTCTATGGGTAGGAACGACCGCTTCCTTCTGATGTTGACGAGCCCTGACGGGGGTGCGGGCCGGTGGGAGATGCAGCAGTAACACTAAATAAGTGGCACCGTTTTCCCACGCCACTTTATGGCGACTCTCCATGTGCTGACGCAGGGCGGTCATCCCCACATTACTGTTTTGCTCCGCATGCCATGACGGACAGAAAACCGTAACTTGCTGTGGTTTTCTGTACGCTATGTGAACGCAACCAAACAGAACGGAATGCATTTCGGAGCATTCTGTTCCATTCAGTTTTGTCCCCATTGACAATGAATGGGGACAAAACGGAAGCGATTTCTCTGCCGGATCTCAATACCGGAAAAGTTGAACGCAAGTATGAAAGTAGCCCTAGTGTCTGTTCGCTTTGGGGTCCAGCTGCTGGGACCCCTTTAACGACAAACATTTACAGGCATCATCTGCATGGAGTTATGTCCCACTCCTGCTTGCTCCAGTGGTCATGTGCCACCTGGGGGAAACGTCATCGCTCAGACCCAGGACGGGACACCACGCTTCTGACCTGGACCGGAAACATTAGTGCTGGAATGGAGCCTCGATAAACACGTGAGTTCGTTTTTGTGTCCCCCCCCCCTCCTATCTCGATAATGGGCCCCGTCGTGAAGAGACACCATGCACGACTTTGTCCATTCACTGCTATGAGATTTCCAAAAGCAGCAGAGCGCTGTTGTATAAGGCCAGGGCTACACAACATTTGTCATGCAACATATTTTATAAGATGGTCTTTTTGTGCGACTGTCATGTCACTGCTGCAGCATGTCGAAGTGCGACACCATAGACTACCATTATATAATATGTCGCGCAACATTACTGCGCCATGAATGTCGTGCGGCACATTGCAGTGCAGTTGTACCCTATATGTCGCCATGTAGCTCTAGTCTTAAAGGGGTTATCCAGTATCTACAACAGCCCCCCCCCCCATGCGCCGGGCCCCTCAGTGGGAATATACTTACCCCGCTCCCCTCCTTGTCCCCGCACCGCCGCTTCTCCCTGTATGCGGATGAAAACATCTGGTGTCGGGGGAAGCAGCCAATGGCAGGCGAGGACGAGCCTCTCTAGCGTCATCCGTAATACTACGGAGGCTCGTCGTCCCGGCCTGCCATTGATCGCCAGATGTTTTTTTCCGTGTACAGGGAGAAGCAGCAGCGGTGGTGCGGGGACAAGGAGGGGATCGGGGTAAGTATATTCCTACGGAGGGGCCCGGCACATGGGGGAGGGGGGCTGTTGTAAATACTGGATAACCCCTTTAAGACTTGGTAGATCCTTTAAAATATCGGGGGTCTGAATTTACTACTTATATTAGCCACCCCCTTTAAGGGCCACTCTCATCTTTGATGAGACCTGCTACTGGACTATCACTCTGTGAAGGGCTCTCCCATCTCTGGATATTATGGAGAAAAAAAATAAAAATCTGGGAAATCCTGCAGCAAGATACAGAAGAGAACATCTCGATCAGCCATTGTCTCCGCACGATCTGTGATAAACAAGGCACGTGACCACCTCAATGACACCCCGTGACCTCTCCCCCTCCGTCCTCCTCATTGGGTGTACCAAGATGGCGCGGGGCTATAGAACGTGGGTGTAACAAGATGGCGGAATTACTCTCACGCTGGCTTTAAAAATTGGACGTTCGTCTTGTGAATGTGGACGGGGAAGCCTAAATTCGTCAGGAATCTAAGTATTCCTTCAGTTTGGAACCTCCCGCGCGGCCCTTCTATCTCCTTCCGGAGGGGGTCTCTATGGTCACGGGCCCCTCTAGCACACGTGCCGGAAGTCACTCTATTCCCCCTCCACGCCGCGGTGCAGTGTGGGTAGCCGCTGTCAGCCATGGCGTCCCGTGTCCTCTGTGTGTGTGTCCGCTCGGCGCTGCGCCCCCTGCCCCGGCGCTCCCTACCTGCCCTGAGCAGCACCGCCTGCAGGCAGCGCTCTTCCCTGGCCAGGCCTGCAACCAACGCCCCGGTCCTCGCCACACAGGTACGGCACGGGAGACCCGACAAGGCCAGCCAGGGGTCACCTGGGGGTAGAGAGGGCTGCGTGTGGGGGCGGCGAGTGCGTCTGGTGTGTATACGGCCCTAGAGCATGCGGATGCAGGTTGTGAGCCCTGTGCGGGCGCCCAGCTCGCCTGCTGTTCCAGGTAGAGCCTGCCCACAGTAGTGGTGGTGGTGACCCTTGCTGTCTTCTCCTGACATCACCTGCAGGGGGCCTGGCCACCTATGTGGTGACCATAGGAATGCATTGATTTAAAGGAATTGTCCAGGATTACAGAACCCATACCCAGTCCTGCAATGATCTAACCTTCTGTTTAATTTCCTCACCCTCTGATTGCTGTCAGTGAATGGAAACTATGCTGATTATGTCCAGATGCGCAGCAGGTGGTGACTTCACTTTTATAACGATGAGCAGAATGCCTTGTCTGACGCAGGCGATGAACCAGAACGATGCTAGTCACTGACCGCAAGCAGATGTTTTTTCCTCCCGTGCCTGGTTGCTGTCAGTGTTTGTGCTGATTAGTATATGTTTTTCGGGTGAAACTGTCCAATTGCTTTGTATCCTGTGGCACATCGGCGCGTGTCTGCCCTGGGACGTGCAATCCTGATGATGTCATCAGTGGTGCCACTGGCTCCTTCCTACAAGCAGTCAAACCGTTTAGATAGAGGTTATGCGAAGCGCTAATTTGTCCGATAGCCGCCACCCCCCCTCCCCCACCTGCCTCGGCTGAGCATGCATGTCTTTTGAATGGGGAGGAATTCGACGATGGACATGTCTAGTGGCAGCCTGAGAATAAAAGGATTGGACATGTTGAAATACAGCAGCCTGGTCCTTATCTCCTTTGAAATTGGACGTCGGGGAGAAGTTGAGGACCTTGTGAATTTGATTTGATGTTAATCTATTGATGTGTCACCGGACCTTGATGGTCAAGCAGTGATGTCCTAAGGCGGTGCTTTGTTTTGTTTTTTTGGTGCAATTTTGCACAAAATCTTCCCCAAAAGGTTACACTGCACTCCATACGACAGCATTTTATGGCTGCGACCATGCTAAGAAAGGGCGTGTCCTCTCCGGGTCCACCGTCCAGACGAACGCTGCTGGAAATGGCGATGGGTGACAGCAGGTGTTTAGCATTCAAATGGGAAAACCACGGTGGAGTTTGCCTCTGTGAACGGGGCCATGTAAATTTTTTTTTATTTTTTTTATTTTATTTTTTTAAGCCACTGTAGCCACATGTTTTTACCTTGAAAGACTTCTATTAGGACCTAAAGGGGGGGCCCAGACGGCATGTGCTGCTGTGTGATAGAAACTCTGACTAACCAGATGTCACCTCCATGAGACGTTCTTCTGGGCCTCGTTCACACATCAATGTCTGGCATTGACCGTCTATGGGACTGTGAAAAACTACTGACGACATGGACGGCATCCGTGTTCTGTCAGTGCTTCGCAGACCACTGGTAGGAGATGCTTTGGAATGTGGATGATACACGGAGGGCAAAAAAACGGACACCCGGATCCTTCCCAGATGGGTTTTCCACGGATGTCAAACGGAAAGGGAGGCTTCAGATTGCACCCAGGTCCCGAAAGCTAGCCAAAAATGTAATATGAGCATTCAGCAGGGCTGATCTAAAAAAATAATTGGCGCAACTGAAAAAAGTAAAGCGCCTTCTGTAGCAGCCAATCGGATTGAACGCTCGGTGACTGAAAAAGGGGACGTGCATGTATGGGGGCGTTCTCCATTCACGGGGGGAGGGTGATGACCCTGTTCTGGAGATTGGTGGAAGGGACCCACATCTATGGGACATTTGTGACATCATGTCCAGACAAATCCTGTGCGGTATTTATCTGGGATACCGTGCCCCCTCTCAGGTGGGGCATCTCTAGAGGGCGTCGCACAGCGCATGTTGTGTAAGTTAGGTCTATTCAACAAACTCCTAGAAAATGGCGCCCAAGTGTCCTGCGACACTTATAGGAGTTGCCGTCAACATGTGTCTACGCTAAGGGTACGTTTGCATCTGCGGCATGCCTGATCCAGTGCGAATGTCGGCCGGAACCCCCCCCCCCCCATTATAGTCTATGACCTGGCAGGGAGCTTTAGAATCCAGCAAAATACACAACACACCAGCCTGCAGGATATGCTGCTGCAACTCTGAATACGCCCTCTTAATTTTCTTAGTGGGCCAACCCTTTTAATGAGTCCATCTTCCGGCCCGGTGCCTGAGGCTGCACTACTGAGAGACCTGTTCCCCTCTGTATTTACTGATTGCTGAAGACTGAATGTATGTGGTTGGGGGAGCAGGGGTCTTACAGAAAGCCCACTTACACAGATGTCCGTTGCCGTATGTCTTTCCTCTGACTCTCCCTGTGTCTTGTTTCTGCAGGTCTCTGGCTCCTTATATCAGTCATGTCGCCAGTACAGCGGCGCTCCCCCCCTCACCCTGGAGGGCATCGCCGAAAGAGTTTTATATGTATTGAAGCTGTATGATAAGGTTGACCCGGAAAAGGTGAGAATTTTTTATTTATTTTTTAGAACTGCCATTGACGTTGTGTTGGTTTTCCGCCGGCCCCTCCGATTAGGTAGCTGTTGGCTGAACGTTTGTTCGGTTGACAGCTTTCTCAGTTCCTCTGTACACATGCATGCTTGGCCAAGCATACCTGTGTCCTGTATGGAGAAAGGAGAGTAAACCATTGCCAAACATGTCTGACAGCAGCTTTACCTTCCCAAGGACAAAACGATCTGGCGGGATCAGCCTGATCCTTAGCTCCCCGCCATCTCTGTCCAGGAGAGTCCCTTCATACACCTTAGATGTTTGGCTGTCGTCTATCTAAGGTGCGCGGCCAGCTTCAGAGTCCGCTCCGATTTCCCTGTTTTTCCTCACAAGAGCTGACTGACCGCTCTCTGTATACACACTTCTACAGGGAAACTGTCAGTCATCTTTTGTGGGCGGGGCAAGCAGGACTCTCATTGTCTCTTCTAGGAGTCCTGTCCGGATTTCTCTTTGCCCCAAATCATAAACTTGCATCAGAGCTTAGCATTTCTCCCCCTATGATATGATGAGTCCGTATCTGATTGGTGGGGGGGTGTCCAGCCATTGTGATCGCCCATCGCTGCCGATCACGAGAATGTGCCACATGGAGCAAGGAAGGAGACTCTTGTAATATTCTACCAGTCTCCATGATACTGGAGTATTTGGGGTCTGTATACTTTTCCTATAGAATCCTGAATACTAAGGCTACTTCCACACATTGGTAAAATAAAAATCTGGCAGAGAACAGGCTGCCAGAGTTCTCCGGATAGTGCGTGTACCCGCCGGACCGTATTGACTGTAATGGGATCCGGCCGCTCCCTGACATATCAGCTGGGACTCGGCTGGACAAAAATCGCTACACGCAATGGTTTTTGCCCAGCTGAATCCAGTCATATATGCCAGGGAGTGGCCGGTTCCCCACGGGGTCCAGTGGACACGTGGCACTGTCTGGCTATGCTGGATCCAGAGAACCCCGGCCGCTTGTTCTCTGCCGGATTTCTTTGACGCATGTGTGAAACTAGCCTCAGTCGGTGTTGGGGTAGGTTCGCACACATATTCCATGTGGAGTTCCATCTGGGAAAAATCTGCAAAATATTACAGTACCAGCCACGTGAATGAGATCTGGACACGTGTCATCCACGATGTAGAGATTGTCCGTGCGGAAATTGACCTGCGATGCAGATTTCTGAAATCTGCAGGATGTCAATAATGCCGGACACAGATTGTCTTCAGATTTTCCCCTTAGTCCGAGGAAGTCAAAACCTGCAATAGAATCTGCAAGCAACCCTGTTGCTTCGGATCTCAAAGCCCTTAAAGGAGTTGTCCGTTTTCCGATATTGATGACCTATCCTCAGCCGTTTCAGCAGCAAGCAGTGTAATTACTGCCCCCCCCCGTCCCATTCACTTGGATGAGAAGGAGCAGTTGGACCCCCACCGATCTGATATTGATAACTAGAGATGAGCGAATTTCCGCTTATGAAATTCATTCACATTTTTTTTTCTGGTAAAAGGTGAATTGCGTTATGGATTCCGTTACCACGGACTATAACGCAATTCTATGATGGAATGGCTTTAGAGGCATCACGTTATTCATTCCGTCATAATAGAAGTCTATGGGCTGCAAAACGCATCCGTTCCGTTATGCAGGAGAGCCCTGCACGGACTGATTACATGTCAGATTGTCGGTGAAGAGCACTAGTTCCCGATAATCTGCCGATACCTTTTACGCAGGCAATCGCCTGATGAACATCGGGTGTTTGCGTCGGTCTGACGACACAGAAAGTAATTGTTCCTGCGCAGCAGATGGTGGTGTGTAGAGAGCGTCCTGCTGCACTGGAGCAATGATTTTCTTTGAGGACCAGCGATCACTGAATTGCTCTCTTGTCCTCATACAGCGGAGGTGATTGCTGCATGTAAGAGCTTCCCTCGTCTACCGCTGACGATCGGACTGTGAACTGGAGCGTCCGCTATGTTCCTCATCATCTGTCAGATAATCAGTCCATGTAAAAGGACCCTTACACTCGGGGTGAATTCTCCCTGGACAGTAAACCTGAGAATTTTACCTGCAGGCATTCCATACAGGGGTTATTGAGGCCTGATCAGTACATCTGTCCTGTAGGACCTCAGTCTTCTGGATCAGTATTTGCTGCAGACAATACAGATGACACAATGCTTGATCCTCCTTTACACCTACTAATTGCCGGTCGTTCCCTTCCAGCTTTCAGTCAACTCCCACTTCATGAAAGACCTGGGTCTGGACAGTTTGGACCAAGTTGAGATAATAATGGCAATGGAGGATGAGTTTGGTAAGAAACATTCCCACCTGAATATTGCTACCAGTCTTTACAGCAGCACTTAGATACCTATGGATCTCCTAAGCATTTTTTTGCCACCTAGAATAGCGGTGCCGACGTCTGCTTTCTAGAAAAAGTCTAAGGGTCCATTCACACATCCACAAAATGGGTCCGCATCCATCCCGAAATTCAGGTGCAGACCCATTCATTTTCAATGGGGCCGGAATGTGCTGTCCGCATCCGCGGATCCGCACTTCCGTTCCGCCAAAAAATAGAACATGTCCTATTCTTGTCTGCAATTGCGGACAACAAAGGGCATTTTCTTTGAGAGTGCCGGCCATGTGCGGTCCGCAAAATGCGGAACGCACATTGCCGGTGTCCGTGTTTTGCGGATCCGCAAAACACATACGGACGTGTGAATGGACCCTAAACAGGCTCAGCCTATGTTTTACTCCAGGGCAGCATTCGCAGATCAGCTGGTTGTTCAGGTGGCAAGCTTATCAGATACACCGCTCAACTGCACTTCTAAATTGTAGGGGGTCAGTTGTTTTTTTCCTACATCACATTTCTTCCCTGAAGGGAAATAATCTGTGCAGACACTGTAGGGATAAGGCTACATTCACACGACCGTAGTGTTTTGCAGATCAACAAAACACTGATACCGGCTCTCGTGCGCTCCGCAATTTGCAGACCGCACATGCCGCCGCTATCATAGAAAATACCTATTATTGTCAGCAATTGTGGACAAGAATAGGACACTCTATTTTATTCACGGGGCAACGGAACTATGAATGTGGACTCATTCATACGGTCGTGTGAATGTAGCCTATCTAGGAGATTACAGCTCTGAAGGTGCAGAATTGTGAATGAAATGGCAACGGTCATCCCTTCATTCGCTTCCAGACATTTTAAGGGTAATTCACTCATGCCAGAAATGCTGCCAGTTTTCAATGCTAATTTGCATGCAGAAGCTGATAAGCACCTCAGGACTAGGTCAGGGGTACGTTCATTGTCACCATATTTGTTTTAAGGGGGTCTTTTGCATGGGAGTATAGAAAGTCCTAGACTGGTTTCTATGGAACTAAATGGTCTTGATGGTTATAGTAAACCATTTTAATGCATGGCTGACAACTCCTGCATGAAAACAGTGTGTCAGAAGGGCCCAGTCCGAATCCCAGTCCGTCTCCTTGAAAATGTAGTGATTGCATGCAGCAGCACTGGCACGTCTTCGTAAACCAGTTCGTATGGCTGCTCTCCATGTCCTTACTCACCGGCCAAGCTTGACATAGCGTTTTCTTTCCACTAGGTGGCGAACACCTTGCATCTTTTAAATGTTAGCAGCTGCTTGGCGTTGCTCACTTGCCTACGTGATTGGAATGCAAAGCGTTACCCGGCGCTGCGCTCGCTGACAGATATTTGGTATTACTTCAGAAACCCCCTTTTGCAGCAGTGTGATCCCAATGTAATGCGGCCTTACTCTGTAAAAGCACAGTATAGTATGTCACCCGTCCTTTGGTTTGGCAGTCTGGCACAGCGTAGCAATGTTTCTGCATGGATTCTGCTTGATATTTCCATATGGTCTGCCATTTTCATGCATAAGCTCCAGGGTGTCAGGTCTGTGGGTAGAGAAGTAGAGCGGCACCATAAGGGAGTGTTGGGGGGTGGGGTGTAAAGGGTGCCTCCATCAAGTCAACTCCTGATTTGAATGTCCTAAGGCACGGCTTATAAGCTGCCACTGGTGGACTCGTCCGCGTTCGACGTGGATGACCAGTCATCAGCATGGCCGCCGCGCATTCCTTCCTCCTTGCTTCTGCATTATGCATTCCTTTCAGGAACTGTTACTTTTAATTATCTGTGTCACTAGGACAGTCTCGGGCACGGTGACATGTTTTCCCTGCATGCTGTGATCTCTCCTTCTGCCTCCTGCTCAGGTTGCTAGGATACCATATTGGGCGCGAGCATCTCGAAACGCACGTGAAGGGAGGCAGCAGTGAATGCAGCACGGAGATAGCGGTCATTGCAATATAGCCAAAGATGGCGGAATTCAGTTACAGTAATCCGCGGGGGGGGGAGAATGTGAAAATTAGGAAGCCCGGAATCTAGATAGATCGGTCAACCATTGCAGCTTACATATCAGTCTAGACACGCTCTATTGTAACACCAGACCGACTACGCCGCTGGGTGCTAGGAAAGCTGGGTGAAAAAAATCAGTTGGAACTGCAATTGTCCGCCATGTTGGTAGATTTCATGTGTTTTGCAGAAGCGATGGCCGAATACAATTTTTTGAATGCGTGTCTAATCCCTGCATCTTATTCCTTTGCAGGGTTTGAGATTCCTGATGCCGACGGTGAGAAGCTGATGACGCCACAGGAGATAGTAGATTACATTGCAGATAAAAAGGATGTATATGAGTGACGTGAAGTCCATGTGTCAGTTCCTCCGTTCATTGTAAGTGTAGCCAAGTCTGCAGATCTCGGCCTGGTCACTACAGGCATCCATAGACCTCAGATCCATTTACACATGTCCTCCTCCCGCTTTTTCACTTTTTTCCTCTGAGCCAAAAATAATCATTAGATGGTTACGAAAAGGTCATAAAATATCAACTTGTGGACAGACTGAAGGAGTTCAGCTCTGAGGGGAAAACATATTGTCCCTTGGCCTTGATTCTTTACTGCCGGGTATTGAGCCTGTTGTGACATTTACCCTGTCTGCTGTGTGCGGGCGAAGGCAGAATGACAATGAGGTTTTCCTGGATTTTCTCAGAGGTTGTCTCACTTCAGAAAATAGCATTTATCATGTTGAGAAAGTTTAATACGAGGCACAATGTATTGTGATTGTCCGTATTGCTTCCTTCGCTGGCTGGATTCATTTTTCCGTCACATTATACACTGCTCGTTTCCATGGTTACTTGCGCACTACAGTGAAAAGCACCAGCCTATATACGCGCCCAAGGTCCTGGCCCCCAGAATGGCGCATTTTCCTATAGAATGCAAGCACGGCCACCACTGATGGATTGCAGGGTGGTCGTAACCATGGAAACGAGCAGTGTATAATCAGATGAAAAAATGAATCAAGCCAGCAAAGGACACACTATGGACGATCACAATTAGTTAGTGCCTTGTATTAACGTTCTCTACATAAATGCCACTTGCTCAACGACTTTGAAGGAACTTTCTCTTTGTCTGTGGCCATAGTCAACTCTTCAATAAGTGCATCCCTCCTGCTTCGGTGGGATGGTGGTCATAGGCTTATTAATCAGATTTTTCTTTAAAATATTGAGAACCAGTGAAGCAAATGTTGTGACCCTTAAAGGGTTAGGGTGACCCACTGTGCAGCCTTGAGAAGTGTCAGTGGCGTATCTTCAAACAAAAATCATTGCTGAGATTTTGCTATGTACATGCCGCTTCTAGTTTTCTACTCTGTCTGAGAATTTGCAATGTGTCTTCTTACAGTTGTCTCTCTCCTGCAGGTAGCTTGGCTGGGCGTGTTGTGATCTCGCCTGCATGCCGTGGCCCCGTGGCTGCCGTCGCCACTTCTTCCAGGATCCTGTATTTAAACTGTCTGAATGTGTTGGCCTTTAATAAATGTAAAAACACACAAAAGACAAGACACCACTTTACTGTGCATCTGCCATTACTGACGACATTTATTTCTCAATCTTCTTATATTGTCACCCGGAGGAGTCATAGATCTCTGCCCGGATGCGGGCCTCCGGTTTCAGATGGCCTCGGGTAATCGAAGGTTTAAACTGGGGGGGTCCATATGCTGTAGGTGTGATAAAGAACATAAAATGTAGTCCCACTACTCTGAAATCAGCCTTGGGCCTCATGGGCACGACCGTAGTTTTGGTCCGCATCTTTTGTGGACCCATTCATTTCAGTGGAAAAAATAAATAAAAGATGTTGGACAAGAATTAGGCATTTCTAACAGAGGATCCGCAGATTGCATGCAGCCAGTATCTGTGTTTTTGTGGATATGCAATTTGTGGACCGTAATAACCGCTACAGCCGTGTGCATGAGGCCTTACAGGTGCCCTATACATTGGCGATTCAGTGTCCCATGTCCCCACTGCAATCCGCTTCCTGATGATGTCCCAACATGCCTGGGAAGGGTGCTCAGCCAATCACTTTCCTGGCGGGTCATTGCTGCAGCCACTGATTGGCAGAGCACTTTTTGCAGCCGTTTCCTGCTGTCAGGACAGGGATGAGGCAGTGTAAGCGGTTTTATTTTTATGAACCTTTTGTATCCCACTGGAAACCTGTATTGGCTAGTGTACCCCTTCAAGGCTCTTTTACATGTAAGAATAATCATCATCAGCCCATGCAGAAATCCTCACTAGTCTGCAGTGCATTTCACGGTATGTGTATGGAGGACAAATGATCTTCCTAATGATCGTTCAGTGCATTTCCCTTTAAATGAACATATATGATGATGGCCACTTGTAATCGCCCAGTAGCAGACTGTGTCGAAGGACCTTTAGGCTAAACAAGCAAGACCACCCTGGGAATGGTGTTGGAGTTCATGGCTCACTGTCATAATACAGACGATATATTGTGACATTAAAGGGGTAGTCTCCCCTTAGACATTGGTGGCATGTTGCTAAGATATGCCACCAGTGTCAGGTGTGGGTTCTGCACATATCTCCAGAACAGGGTGCCCGAAGTAAGCGGAAAGCAGCCACGTTTGCACTGCCGCTCTCCATGCATTTTGTATGGGACTGCTGAAAATAGGATAGGCCGTCTCCAGTGGTTCCATAGAATTGAATGGCGTGGTGGCCATGCTTGCATGGTACACTCTCTTCATTCGTTTCTATGGGAATTCCGAAAATAGCCAAGTGCGCTCGCTCAACTATTTTAGGAACTCCCTTAGAGATGAATGAAGAAGGATGTTTTGCTTTCCTTCACTTTTGGGGACCCTTTCTGGAGATAGGTGTAGATCTCAGTGGTGGGACCTGCACCTATCTGACTTTGATGACATATCCTAGAGTCGGAGATGATGCAACCCCTTTAAAGTAAATGTTGCGTTAGTCTGGTTACCCCTTGGGGTCAGAAGTCCATCTCAATGCCTTTCTGAGTTATTGCAATGGTCACTTGGTCGATGGGTGAATTTCTGACACACCAAATCTTATCCCATAGCTGCGGTGTGGTTCCTGTTATATGTGGTAACAGCAGCGCTGGGCTGGATCTGACTCATTTAGCGCCATTTGTCCTGTCATGTGATTGGCCCAGGTCACTGATAGTCATGGTTATAGCGTGCACACATTTGGCTACACCTCTAGTGCTAGGAGCTACAAGGCGTATTCACATCTCACACGTGTGGCATCTCCACAGGATGTGTCATAAGTGCCTGATTGAGGTGGGTCCCCCACCTTTATATACGGTGGTCACGACCCCGAGCGGGCTGTGCTACACTATTTCAGATGCGAGAACAGGGTTGTACAGTGCAAATGTAAGGCTACATTCACACGTCCGTGGTGTGTTGCGGACCCGCAAATTGCGGGTCCGCAACACACCAGCCTGACACCCCCATAGAAATGCCTATTCTTGTCCGCAAGCTGCGGACAAGAATAGGACATGCTCTATCTTTTTGCGGAGCTGCGGACCCAAAATCGGGGCTGCGCTCCGCAATTGCGGCTGCAGACAGCACACTGTGTGCTGTCCACATCCATTCCGTCCCCATAGAGAATGAATGGGTCCGCACCCTTTCCGCAAAATTGCGGAAAGGATGCAGACCCATTTTGCGGACGTGTGAATGGAGCCTTAATGACATTTATTGCGGATCCTGTTTGACAGAACAGGAGTAGAACTACTTCTTTAATTGGCTTATGAGTAAATATGTATCACATCAGCACTTACCTAGTGCAGGGATGCCCAATCTGCGGCCCTCCAGCTGTTGCCAAACTACAATGCCCAGCATGCCTGGACAGCCTACAGCTATTAGGGCTTGCTGCGAGTTGTAGTTTTGCAACAGCTGGAGGTCCGCAGGTTGAGCATCCCTGACATAGTGGGTTACGAAAACAATAAAATACAACATTTAAAGGGCATGATGTCCGGGTGTGGACACCAATCACGGATCCTCACCAATGAAACCTACTTGATGTCAATCTAGTGACGGATAAAAGAAAAAAAGACTGCTTTACAAAAAAAACTTTAAAAAATCGCTTAATGGACATCCCCTTTAAGTAGGGGTTAATTATGTGGTGTGAATTTTCGGAGTAGACCAGGATCTTGTGTATGGATTGGCTGCAGACATTCATTTCACGCGTGTTGTGCTCCAGCCTCATGTAAACAGCAAGGCGCCGATGCTCGTATCCATACATGGAGGTGTTACACCAGCTTCCCTGGATGTGCTAGACCCGAGAAGTCACACCATGCCCGGCTGATCATCGCACCGCTGGTACGTTAGCAGATTTATGGTGTGTTTTGTTTTTTTTTGTTTGTGGAAAATTAACAAAGAGCTAAAAATGCATTTCACATAGTAATAACAGCAGAGACGCAACCGACCGCTCAGGACTATGCACGGAAAAATGACCATTTCCAGTTTTATCTCCATGGATGAGTTTATCATTTTGAAGTCTCATTGACTGGGCCCTGACACTGCTTCATATATTATATCACATTTTAGCACTTCTCTGAGCTGGAGGGTTACACATTTGAATTAAAGATGAGTGAATCGAATCCACAAAATTTCCCAGAAAGTACAGATTTGAACAAACCAGAAATTTTTGTGATTTGTATCTGGTGAATCAGAGAGAGCCTAGTATGCTACTCTGGGTTTCTGGGCAATATACTGTATAATGTGTTGTCTGGGGGGGGATACTCTTTCTCATTATGGAGAGCGCCTAGTATGTGTATGGAGTATTGTAGGCCAGGCAACGCTCTTCTGGGATATATATACACTCACCTAAAGAATTATTAGTGCCCCCATACTAATACGGTGTTGGACCCCCTTTTGCCTTCAGAACTGCCTTAATTCTACGTGGCATTGATTCCACAAGGTGCTGATAGGATTCTTTAGAAATGTTGGCCCATATTGATAGGATAGCATCTCGCAGTTGATGGAGATTTGAGGGATGCACATCCAGGGCACGAAGCTCCCGTTCCACCACATCCCAAAGATGCTCTATTGGGTTGAGATCTGGTGACTGTGGGGCCATTTTAGTACAGTGAACTCATTGTCATGTTCAAGAAACCAATTTGAAATGATTCGAGCTTTGTGACATGGTGCATTATCCTGCTGGAAGTAGCCATCAGAGGATGGATACATGTTCTCATTCTGTTTACGCCAAATTCGGACTCTACCATGTGAATGTCTCAACAGAAATCGAGACTCATCAGACCAGGCAACATTTTTCCAGTCTTCAACAGTCCAGTTTTGGTGAGCTCGTGCAAATTGTAGCCTCTTTTTCCTATTTGTAGTGGAGATGAGTGGTACTTGGTGGGGTCTTCTGCTGTTGTAGCCCATCCGCCTCAAGGTTGTGCGTGTTGTGGCTTCACAAATGCTTTGCTGCAGACCTCGGTTGTAACGAGGGGTTATTTCAGTCAACGTTGCTCTTCTATCATCTTGAATCAGTCGGCCCATTCTCCTCTGACCTCTAGCATCCACAAGGCATTTTTGCCCACAGGACGGCCGCATACTGGATGTTTTTCCCTTTTCACACCATTCTTTGTAAACCCTAGAAATGGTTGTGCTTGAAAATCCCAGTAACTGAGCAGATTGTAAAATACTCAGACCGGCCCGTCTGGCACCAACAACCATGCCACGCTCAAAATTGCTTAAATCACCTTTCTTTCCCATTCTGACATTCAGTTTGGAGTTCAGGAGATTGTCTTGACCAGGACCTTACCCCTAAATGCATTGAAGCAACTGCCATGTGATTGGTTGACTAGATAATTGCATTAATGAGAAATAGAACAGGTGTTCCTAATAATTCTTTAGGTGAGTGTGTATGTGTATATATATATTACACACACACACACACACACATATCTGTGGGATACTCTTTCTCATTACGGAGAGCGCCTGATACGTGTGTAGAGTATTGTAGGCCAGGCAATGCTCTTCTGGGTTTCTGGGAAAGGTATTCAGCATATTTGCTTTGTAGCCAAATAGTATTTTTATTTATTTATTTATTTATTTTTAAGTGTGGCGAATCGGGTCTGAAACAAATTTCAAGAAATTTGCTCTCCTTCAGTTTGAATACCTGAAAACGGTGTTCAGATGTATCTGCCGGGGGAATCCATTCACTTTGATGGTTGAAACTGGGTCCTAAAGATTAATGGCTCGTGCACACGATCATGATCGGCCTACATGCCGGCTGCATCTCCCACGCCGACCGTGGATCCTCTGACCCGAACTGACTGTATCTTCATAACTTATGATACAGCCAGTGTAGCAGATGGCGGGACTATTGCCGTGTGCTGACATCATCATGTGAGACTGGCTGTATCAGAAATTACTCTGGTATGGTCAGTTTTGGTCAGAGGAGCCACAGATGGGCGGGAGATGCAGCAGACACCGATCATGTTTCCGAGGTGGATCACGATTGTCTGTGTAAGTCCTAAAGGCAGTCTGTCACCAGGAAATTCCTTGATAAACCCGGCACAGTGTCTTGTAAGGCTAGATCGGCTGAATGTATTGGTACCTTTCACTTTGTGATCCGTTGCTTCGTTCTGGAGAAAGTTATTTTCATCCACATGCAAATAAGCAGTTAAAGGGGTTGTCCCACGAAACATATTCTTCAGTTTTTAAACCTGCACCTGGATCTAAATCCTTTTGTAATTGCATGTGATTAAAATATTATAGTCACTGAGCTATTTAATAAAATATATCTGTATAGAGCGCCTGTTGTATTTATTATTTTTCATATTAACTGAGGTGGCCGCACATGCTCAGTTTCATCCTTCAACTGGACAGAGCTGCAGCAGAAAGGACACACCCCTTGAGCTGCCAGCTGGATATAAATCTAGCAGAGCAATGAATGGGGAGATCTCTGGATCCATGTGAGATACCGGGCTGCACCGAGGTTGGGTCCAAATCTCTCTGCTCCCTGCATCCTCTACCAACTCCTTTCCTTTATTGACAGGGACAGGTTCTTGTATTGCCCTCTCACTTAGGAAGGAGAAGAGGAGTGAGGGTGCACAGAGTGGCTTGGTCCCGTCCTCAGTGCACTTAACTGCTCATTTACATGTAGATTAAAAGTACTTTTTCTCCAGAATAAAGGAACGGATCGCTAAGTGAAAAGTGTCATTACATTCAGCTGAGCTGGTGCTACAGGGCACTGTGCTTGGTGAATTTCCTGCTGACAGACCCCCTTTAAAGATGTTATCCAATCCTATACAATGTCTCTCCATATGCCCGGGCCCTCCACTCTGAATATACTTATGCCGCTCCTGGTCCCTGCACTGCTGCTTTTCCCCGTGCACGGATGAAAACATGCGGTGTGGGGACCCGGGTAAGTATATTCAGTTTTGGGGGCCCAGCATATGGGGTGGCTTTTTTTTTTTTGTATTGGATAACCCCTTTAAAGGGGTTGTCCAGGTTCAGAGCCCGGACATACCCATAATTTCACCCAGGCAGTCCCCCTGATGTTAGCATCGGAGCATTTCATGCTCCGATGCTCTCCCTTGCCATGCGCTGGATCGCGCAGGGAAAGGGCTCTTTTGTTTACAATAACACACAGTGAGTTCGGTGACGTCTCCGGCTCTCATGGGTGGGCTTTATCCCTGCCTTAGCCGTTTTACAGGCTAGGGCAGCGCTAAAGCCGGCCCATCAGTGCAGATGATTTCACCGGGCTCGCTGCTGGGTGGAAGATTCCGCCTGGCAGCCCTAAGGAGAGCCCGGAACGTCACCGGAACTAAAAAGAAATGCCTTTGCCCTGCTCCGATGCTTAAGTCAGGGGGGGCTGCCTGGGTAAAAATGGGGATATGTCTGGGTTCAGCTCTGAACCCCTTTAACCTTTTGGATGCCCTGAGATACTTTTGAATACAGTTTTGTTTTTGTTTATTTTTTTGGGGGGGGGGTTTAACCCCTTTGGGATACAGCCTATTTCACCAGGCAATTTTTTGCAAATCTGTCCAGTGTCACTTTAAGTGGTGATAACTTTAAAACGCTTTGACTTATCCAGGCCATTCTGAGATTGTTTTTTCGTCACATATTGTACTTCATGACACTGCTAAAATGGAGTAAAAAATTATTTTTAGTTAATCAAAAAAATACCAAATTTACAAAAAATCAGTAAAAAATAGCAAATTTCCAAGTTTCAATTTCTCTACTTCTATAATACATAGTAATACCTCCAAAAATAGTTATTACTTTACATTCCCCATATGTCTACTTCATGTTTGGATCACTTTGGGAATGATATTCTATTTTTTGGGGATGTTACAAGGCTTAGAAGTTTAAAAGCAAATCTTGAAATTTTTCAGAAATTTTCAAAAAACCCAATTTTTAGGGACCAGTTTAGGTCTGAAGTCACTTTGCGAGGCTTACATAATAGAAACCACCCAAAAAATTACCCAATTCTAGAAACTACACCCCTGAAGGTATTCAAAACTGATTTTACAAACTTTGTTAACCCTTTAGGTGTTCCACAAGAATTAATGGAAAATAGAGATACAATTTCAAAATTTCACTTTTTTGGCAGATTTTCCATTTTAATATTTTTTTTCCAGTTACAAAGCAAGGGTTAACAGCCAAACAAAACTCAATATTTATGGCACTGATTCTGTAGTTTACAGAAACACCCCATATGTGGTCGTAAACTGCTGTACGGGCACACGGCAGGGCGCAGATGGAAAGGAATGCCATACGGTTTTTGGAAGGCAGATTTTGCTGGACTGGTTTTTTTTGACACCATGTCCCATTTGAAGCCCCCCCTGATGCACCCCTAGAGTAGAAACTCCAAAAAAGTGACCCCAATTTAGAATCTATGGGATAGGGTGGCAGTATTGTTGGTTCTAGTTTAGGGTACATATGATTTTTGGTTGCTCTATATTAGCAAGGTAACAAGAAATAGCTGTTTTGGCCCCTTTTTTATTTTTTGTTATTTACAACATTCATCTGACAGGTTAGATCATGTGGTATTTTTATAGACCAGGTTGTCACGGATGCGGCGATACCTAATATGTATACTATTTTTTATTTATGTAAGTTTTACACAATGATTTCTTTTTTGAAACAAAAAAAAATCATGTTTTAGTGTTTCCATAGTCTGAGAGCCATAATTTTTTCAGTTTTTGGGCGATTACCTTGGGTAGGTTATAATTTTTGGGGGATGAGATGTGACGTGTGACTTTTTGATCGCTTGCTATTACACTTTTTGTGATGTAAGGTGACAAAAAATGGTTTATTTAGCACAGTCTTTATTTTTTCCGGTGTTCATCTGAGGGGTTAGATCATGTGATATTTTTATAGATCCGGTCGATACGGACGCGGCGATACCTAATATGTATACTTTTTATTTATTTATGTAAGTTTTACACAATAACAGCTTTTTTTAAAACAAAAAAAAATTGTTTTAGTGTCTCCATATTCTGAGCCATAGTTTTTTTTTTGGGCTATTATCTCAGGTAGGGGTTCATTTTTTGCGGGATGAGGTGATGGTTAGATTGGTACTATTTTGGTGGGCGAACGCTTGCTGTTGTACTTTTTGTGATGTAAGGTGACAAAAAAATTGTTTATTTAGCACAGTTTTTTTTTTTTAACGGTGTTCATCTGAGGGGTTAGGTCATGTGATATGTTTATAGAGCCAATCGATACGGACGTGGCGATACCTAATATGTATACTTTTCCCCCCCCCACCCCTATTTTTTACCAATTTTTTTTACTTTATTTGGGGAAAATTGCATTTTTGTTTATTTTTACTTGAAACTTTTAATTTTGGGGGGGGGGGCGACTTTATTTTTTCAACTTTTTTTTCACTTTATTTTTGTCCCACTTTGGGACTTGAACTTTTGGGGGTCTAATCCCTTTAAAATGCATTCAAATACTTCTGTATTGGAATGCATTGGCCTTCTCGTCACCGGAAGTCAGCGCGCTGCCTTTCATGCCATCGGGTCCCCCCTACAGCCGCATGGGGACCCGATGGCACCGCCTGACGCAACCGCAGGTAAAAGCCGCAAACCGCAGGTCTGAAATCCGCAAGTCTGAAGTCACGGGACCCTCCCGCGCATTTAGCCATGGTGCCTGCTCAATGATTTGAGCAGGCATCTTGTTCCGATCACCGGGCGGCGGTGATCGGAAATACATGACGTACTGGTACGTCATGCGTCCTGAAGAGGTTAAATGTATCCCTCTGGCATAATTTTAATGCACCTCTAACCTCCAGCACTCTAGCTATGGGGAAACCACAACTCCCAGCATGCTCCATTCATTTCTATGGAGTTCTGAGAACAGCCAAGCAAGTGTACATCTTGGGAGTCCTAGTTTTACCACAGCTGGAGCGCCGGAGGTTAGCCATCACAGACCTAGGGTGTCGACTAACTATGCCTAGTTGTTCATAGCAACCAATCACTGCGCAGCTTTCATTTTCCCAGAGCAGCTTAGGAAATGAAAGCTGAGCTCTCATTGGCTGCCATGGGCCAACAAAGGCTACTTTTCTCCAAGACAGTTGTGATATATGCCACCCATTGCCATTAAATTCCACATATTTTTTTTTCAGCCTCTTCATTAAAGGGGTTATCCCATCATAATGATCACTGTTAAATCTGTTAATGATTTGACAGTGATCATTTTTGTAAATATACTTTATTAACAAATTCCCACCGATTAGGAGACAATTCATCCCCACTTACCTTATTGTTGAGACTCGGTCTCCCCTGGTTACGACCACCGCTCTTCTGCAAAATCCCGATGGTCGCGCTTGCCCAGAAGACTCCTTCTTTTCTCCCGGCCGGGCCACTCGCTGTCCTGAACGCGCACGCGCGACGGTGACTTCTTCCCGGCCAGAATAGTACAGAGCTGCGAACGCCGGCTCTGTACTATACTGGCCAGAAATAAGTCACCATGGCGCATGCGCAGCGGCGCGCGCGTTCAGTCCAGTGCGCGGCCCGGCCGGGAGAAGACTTCAATCAAGATGAAGCCCGCCCCCAGCCAGAATCCAGGAAGTGAACGCGCGGTGGCAGCAGGTAAGTATAAAAACGCAAAGTGGGATAACCCCTTTATTATTGTGCACACACAATGGCATCACTGTTTACCAGATGGACAAGCCTTGTAGCCCTTGGCAACTAATCACAGCGCAGCTTTCATTTTTCCAGAGCAGTTGAAGGGATGAAAGCTCCACGCTGATTGGTTGCTATGGGCCAGTGATGATAAATGAGGCCTTGTTGTTCAGCTCAATGAAGGGCCACGACCTCTATGCGGTTTCTCGGCACCATTAGCCCCATACACAACGGCATGCGCCTTGGTCAGTTGTGCGCTTACTGGCGCCATCAGAGCGGTATTGATGGCCGTATTACTTGACACCCAGCTTTCTCAGAAGCAGATATAACTTAATACAGCTGAATTACATTTGAGGATGCATCATAGACCTGTACTTACTGGAGGCAGTAAGCTGCCGTACGATGAGAGGATCTGGTCGGACGGGCAGGGGCGTATGACATTTTATTTTTAAATTCAGGTCTGTTTTATTCTTGGTGGATCCTCTGATCCAGGTATTTCTCTACTCAGCCTCCATTTTAATCAGCTTCCCCTGGTAGTCGCTGTTGCCATGGTAACCAGAGCATGCTCGCCACGGATGCGAGCGACAGAGGCTATTATAATTTCCCAGCGTGGAATCGGTTGCACTAAATATCGTCTCTCTAGTCGCCGAAATGTAATAGGGGTCGAGCTGCTGCTAGTGACAGATGCTCCTCACAAAAATCACAGCGCGAAATGCCAAGGTGGATGTGGAGTTCACCTACTAACCCACCTACGCCGGCCACCTCCGAAACCGCTATATTTAGCCTGAGCCATTCTTATTCCAGTCCTGTTCCTTCTGGATAACAATCCTTTCCATCTCGAGATCGGACGGAGGGGGCTGCCAAGGAGTAACCCCTTCACCGCCATCTGTT
Organism: Bufo bufo; assembly: GCF_905171765.1. Classification (NCBI taxonomy): domain Eukaryota; kingdom Metazoa; phylum Chordata; class Amphibia; order Anura; family Bufonidae; genus Bufo; species Bufo bufo. The sequence goes on along the minus strand of NC_053395.1, from coordinate 26,707,400 downwards.
GCAATAGAAAAACTGCACAGAAATAAGATAGATTTCTATATGTAGGATGCATGTCCGTGCTGTCCAACAGGCTAGGAGTTGTAGTTTCACTACAGCTGGAGAGCTGCAGGAGGGAGACCACTAGATATACATATTTTGCACCCTTAGACTTGAAGAAATCATGCTTTTGCCAACTTAAATTAACCCATTGGTGCCGCATACAGTGAAATTCTTTCAATGGAACCAGAGTGGTGCCGGATTAGCAAATATTCCAGATTACCAGACTGTTAAGTAGACTCGGATCGCTCTGTAAGCAGGGCGGCCACTTCAGAATCGCAAAAAAAATCGACATTACTGAATTTTATTGCCATTCTGGGGTCGCCATTGCAGCAACTTGTGAGTCATGTTGCGACCGCATTCAGATCAGCTGCATACGACAAGTGTCACGGCCAAGATCGCCATGCAGCTCCAACCTTCAAAGGAAATCTGTCACCCCCAATCAAACACATATGTAGTACTGCCGGCAAGGAGTCCAGATCACTATTTTTATTTTCCAACTGCCCCCAGTCCGATTACCCTCATTCAGCGCTCAAAGCTGCACTGAAATACATAGTCACGACTGCTGCCCTGTGCTAACGTAATGGAGAGGACTCCTGTGCATCGGCAATGTACACTGCTCAAAAAAATTAAGGGAACACAAAAATAACACATCCTAGATCTGAATTAATTAAATATTCTTCTGAAATACTTTGTTCTTTACATAGTTGAAAGTGATGACAACAAAATCACACAAAAATAAAAAAAATGGAAATCAAATTTTTCAACCCATGGAGGTCTGGATTTGGAGTCACACTCAAAATTAAAGTGGAAAAACACACTACAGGCTGATCCAACTTTGATGTAATGTCCTTAAAACAAGTCAAAATGAGGTTCAGTAGTGTGTGTGGCCTCCACGTGGCTGTATGACCTCCCTACAACGCCTGTGCATGCTCCTGATGAGGTGGCGGACGGTCTCCTGAGGGATCTCCTCCCAGACCTGGACTAAAGCATCTGCCAACTCCTGGACAGTCTGTGGTGCAACGTGACGTTGGTGGATAGAGCGAGACATGATGTCCCAGATGTGCTCAATTGGATTCAGGTCTGGGGAACGGGCGGGCCAGTCCATAGCATCAATGCCTTCGTCTTGCAGGAACTGCTGACACACTCCAGCCACATATGGTCTCACAAGGGGTCTGAGGATCTCATCTCGGTACCTAATGGCAGTCAGGCTACCTCTGGCGAGCACATGGAGGGCTGTGCGGCCCTCCAAAGAAATGCCACCCCACACCATTACTGACCCAATGCCAAACCGGTCATGCTGGAGGATGTTGCAGGCAGCAGAACATTCTCCACGGCGTCTTCAGACTCTGTCACGTCTGTCACATGTGCTCAGTGTGAACCTGCTTTAATCTGTGAAGAGCACAGGGCGCCAGTGGCAAATTTGCCAATCTTGGTGTTCTCTGGCAAATGCCAAACGTCCTGCACGGTGTTGGGCTGTAAGCACAACCCCCCACCTGTGGACGTCGGGCCCTCATATCACCCTCATGGAGTCTGTTTCTGACCGTTTGAGCAGACACATGCACATTTGTGGCCTGCTGGAGGTCATTTTGCAGGGCTCTGGCAGTGCTCCTCCTGTTCCTCCTTGCACAAAGGCGGAGGTAGCGGTCCTGCTGCTGGGTTGTTGCCCTCCTACGGCCTCCTCCACGTCTCCTTATGTACTGGCCTGTCTCCTGGTAGCGCCTCCATGCTCTGGACACTACGCTGACATACACAGCAAACCTTCTTGCCACAGCTCGCATTGATGTGCCATCCTGGATAAGCTGCACTACCTGAGCCACTTGTGTGGGTTGTAGACTCCGTCTCATGTAACCACTAGAGTGAAAGCACCGCCAGCATTCAAAAGTGACCAAAACATCAGCCAGGGAGCATAGGAACTGAGAAGTGGTCTGTGGTCACCACCTGCAGAACCACTCCTTTATTGGGGATGTCTTGCTAATTGCCACCTGTTGTCTATCCCATTTGCACAACAGCATGTGAAATTGATTGTCACTCAGTGTTGCTTCCTAAGTGGACAGTTTGATTTCACAGAAGTGTGATTGACTTGGAGTTACATTGTGTTGTTTAAGTGTTCCCTTTATTTTTTTGAGCAGTGTATATGAACATGACTCTGCCCTGACAGCGGGAGAACAGGCAGGAGGAAAGTAAAAAATAGAGATCTGTACTCCATATCTGAGGACTACTCTGGTAATTTTGCAGATGATAGTCCAAAATTGTGGGGACAGATTCTCTTTAAGAAATACCACTTTCCTCCTCTTCCTCAGGCAGCACAGAGTGTTATGTATGTGCTGCTTTTGGACTCAAAGAAAGCAAAATTTCAGGTAAGAAATTTTTCTCTTTCCTCATCATCCTTAGCACATACATACCACTGGGGGGGATATCTGTGGAGGACACTGAAAGGGGGGGGGGGATCTGTGGAGGACACTGAAGGGGGGGATCTGTGGAGGACACTGAAGGGGGGGGGATCTGTGGAGGACACTGAAAGGGGGGGGGATCTGTGGAGGACACTGAAAGGGGGGGGGGATCTGTGGAGGACACTGAAGGGGGGATCTGTGGAGGACACTGAAGGGGGGGGGATCTGTGGAGGACACTGAAGGGGGGGATCTGTGGAGGACACTGAAGGGGGGGGGATCTGTGGAGGACACTGAAAGGGGGGGGATCTGTGGAGGACACTGAAAGGGGGATCTGTGGACGACACTGAAGGGGGGCGATCTGTGGAGGACACTGAAGGGGGGGATCTGTGGACGACACTGAAGGGGGGGGATCTGTGGACGACACTGAAGGGGGGGGGATCTGTGGACGACACTGAAGGGGGGGATCTGTGGACGACACTTAGGGGGATGTTGGGGTGGGAGGTCCTGGAGGGGTGTTTGGGTTGGAGCTCTGGAAGGGGTGGGAGGTCCGATAGGTATGTGGGGGTGGGAGATCCGGGAGGGGGGGCCCATAATTTTTTTTGCTATGGGGCCCTGTTATTTCTAGCTATGCCCCTGATTGGTAAGATTGGACGGGCACTGGAGCGATAGAGCGCCCTGCTGTAGGAGAAGCCGGCGGGAGATGAAAGGAGGAGGGGCCAGCTCCTGGTGGTGTCGGGCACACGGCGCAAGCATGGCGGTGGAGGATCTGACTGAAGCCTAAAGACCAGACATCAAGGTAGACCTGCAGAAGAATGTGACAGCGCAGTATGTGATGTATACATGTGTGTAATGTATGTAGTGCAGTGTGTGATCTTCACATACATTACACACATGTATACATCACATGCCCCGTCACAGTAATAATGCCAAGATATGTGCCCTCTTCACAGTAGTAATGCTCACACATGCCCCCTCACAGTAGTTATGCCCAGATATGTTCCCCCTCACAGTAATAATGCCAAGATATGTGCCCTCTTCACAGTAGTAATGCTCACACATGCCCCCTTGCAGTAGTTATGCCTAGATATGTGCCACCTCGCAGTAGTTATGCCCAGATATGTGCCCCCTCACAGTAGTTATGCCCAGATATGTGCCCCCTTACAGTAGTTATGCCCAGCTATGTGCCCGCTTCACAGTAGTTATGCCCTGATATGTGCCCTCCTCACAGTAGTTATGCCCTGATATGTGCCCCCTCACAGTAGTTATGCCCAGATATGTGCCCCCTCACAGTAGTTATGCCCAGCTATGTGCCCCCTCACAGTAGTTATGCCCAGCTATGTGCCCGCTTCACAGTAGTTATGCCCTGATATGTGCCCTCCTCACAGTAGTTATGCCCTGATATGTGCCCCCTCACAGTAGTTATGCCCAGATATGTGCCCCCTCACAGTAGTTATGCCAGATATGTGCCCTCTTCACAGTAGTAATGCTCACTCGTGCCCCCTCACAGTAGTTATGCCCTGATATGTACCCACCTCACATCTCACAGTAGTTATACCCTGATATGTGCCCTCCTCACAGTAGTTATACCCTGATATGTGCCCTCCTCACAGTAGTTATGCCAGATATGTGCCCTTTTCACAGTAGTAATACTCACACGTGCCCCGTGTGGCCCTCAGACGAAAAATGGTTGGGCACCACTGCTATAGGGCATTATGGTAATCAGGGTCCTATGGGTGCCGTTGGTATGTCGTGTGACGGATCTGCAAAGGGCATTAGGGTCATCAGGGTCCTATGGGTGCTGTTTGTGTGACGGATCTGGTGCTGCCATCACTGTCACTTGTCTGCTCCTATGAAGAACCACACAAATGTGAACACAGCCATTTTCACATCTTCGAAGAAACAAGGGGCGAATGTGATCAGCTCGTAATAAGCAATGCCTAGGACTGATGGGAAGGTTAACCCCTTCACTGCCATTTGTTGCACATCAGTAGATTTTGCAGTGTTTTACCATAAACAGTCAAGCAAAAGATAAAAAAAATGAAATACATTGCATAGACCTGGAGGAGTTTGCTCTCCTTAAATGACTACATTAGGACCGTGCAAGGCTGAGAGGATGTTGCTGATGATAATACATAAGGTTCCTATTAAATGCAGAGAGTGTGTGTAACAGCTGGGGGTGGTGATGTGCAGCCTGTGGGGGGTGACACTGCTATGTGATGCAGGAGGAGGAGGAGAGCTACAAGTGACAGCAGCAGTGAACACACACACATCCAGCGGATGGCAGTGAGGGAGCAGAGCAGTGGAGCAGCAGGGTGACCTGAACATGTGCTGCTGCTCTGCATCGCCCCCTGGCGGCCGTGCCCCCCACAGCGCACTGGGGGAGCAGAGTGGGGCTCTGGCGGCAGCAGCAGCAGTAGTCGTGGGGTGCAGGGGGGCAGTGCACTGGGGGTTCTGACACTGAGCAGCATCGTTGTACCCTCCACGTCTGGCACTGAAGGCAGACCCCAGCTTGGCATCACCCTGCATCTGAGCTCCATGGCCCCAGGATGATCCGCTTCCTTCTGCTGCTTTTGCTGCTTCCCGGGGCCGGTGAGTACCGATTAATGGAGCAAATCCGGGGGGTGGGCAAGGTCATAGGCAGGCAGACTGTATATGCATGGGGATACGAGGTGTGCACAGCCCCCACCCCATGAAGATGGAGCATACACATCGTACATACTGTGTGTACTGCAGGGTGCACGGTGCCCACAGGGAGGATCATGCCTGGCACACATGGGCAAAGCATGTAACAGGTCATCACTGGATGTCTGCTGGACTTCCTGCAGATAGATTGATTTTCTGTGTACTGTTTGGCGGTTTGTCTAGATGCATAGATATGTGTATATGTATTATCTATGTATATATTCTATAGATATGTATATGTGTGTCTATGTGTATATACTATAGATATGTGTATATGTATTAGCTGTGTGTATATACTATAGATATGTGTATATGTATTAGTCTATATATTATAGATATGTGTATATGTATTATCTGTGTGTGTATATACTATAGATATTGTATGTATATATGTGTCTATGTATATAGATATGAATGTATTTTATATACCTGTGTGTATACTATTCATGTGTGTCTATGTATATAGATATGTATGTTTGTGTCTATGTATGTATATATATATATATGTTTATGAGTATGCTATGTGTCTGTGTACTATGCATTTGTATCTCTGTATAGATAGGTGTATATTTATATATCTATTTGTGTGTATACTATGCATGTGTCTTTATATTATATATGTGTGTAGTATGTATGTGTCTATGTATATATTTGCATATATATTTTACATATGTGTATACTGTGCATATGTTTCTATGTATATAGATATAGTGTAAGCTATTCGTGAGTGTCTACTCCAAATGTGTGCCATATTGTGCTTCCATACAGCACCATATCACATGGATACGAATATTAATTGATTATTATTGTTCTGTTGGTTTCTGGATAATTCTGCCCCCCCCCCCCCCCCCCCCTTACATTAAGGCCTCTTTCACACGAGCGTGATGGATTAGGTCCGGATGCGTTCAGTGAAAATATTCCCACTATAACGATATATAGAAAGTTATCGCGATAAATGTCCATTTAGATAAAAAATCAAACACTCAAAAAATGTACTCGTGTTTCCTTGTTGTCCCCATGCAGTAATATCTCTTAGTTGCCCACCGAGAACGGGGTCACCGCTCCCCCCAAATCTGATGGAGCGGCCGTGCCACCTGCTGCTCCGTTCATTCTCTATGGGAGTGCTGGAGATAGCAGCGATCAGCCATCTTCACCGCTCCCATAGAAAATGGGACATCCTAAAAATGGGTTCTTCAGAGTGTGCCCATCATAGGTGCACATTGTCAGGAAGGGCACCTTGGCATCATAAAGATGCCTTTCAGTCAAATAAAACATTGGGGGTCATTTACTAAATACTGGCGCTTCCCCTATGGGTTTTAGTCCCTACACACTACAGCGATATTACCGCAGCCCCCAGAGCGCAGTGACTGTTCTCAGTCCCGGCCTGTCTGTGCAGCAGCCCCCAGAGGGCAGTGACTGTTCTCAGCCCCGGCCTGTCTGTGCAGCAGCCCCCAGAGGGCAGTGACTGTTTTCAGACCCGGCCTGTCTGTGCAGCAGCCCCCAGAGTGCAGCGACTGTTCTCAGACCCGGCCTGTCTGTGCAGCAGCCCCCAGAGGGCAGTGACTGTTCTCAGCCCCGGCCTGTCTGTGCAGCAGCCCCCAGAGGGCAGTGACTGTTTTCAGACCCGGCCTGTCTGTGCAGCAGCCCCCAGAGTGCAGCGACTGTTCTCAGACCCGGCCTGTCTGTGCAGCAGCCCCCAGAGTGCAGCGACTGTTCTTCAGCGCCGGTCTCTCTGTGCAGCAGCCCCCAGAGTGCAGCGACTGTTCTCAGCCCCGGCCTGTCTGTGCAGCAGCCCCCAGAGGGCAGTGACTGTTCTCAGACCCGGCCTGTCTGTGCAGCAGCCCCCAGAGTGCAGCGACTGTTCTCAGCCCCGGCCTGTCTGTGCAGCAGCCCCCAGAGTGCAGCGACTGTTCTCAGCCCCGGCCTGTCTGTGCAGCAGCCCCCAGAGTGCAGCGACTGTTCTCAGCCCCGGCTTATCTGTGCAGCAGCCCCCAGAGTGCAGCGACTGTTCTCAGCCCCGGCCTGTCTGTGCAGCAGCCCCCAGAGTGCAGCGACTGTTCTCAGCCCCGGCCTGTCTGTGCAGCAGCCCCCAGAGGGCAGTGACTGTTCTCAGCCCCGGCCTGTCTGTGCAGCAGCCCCCAGAGGGCAGTGACTGTTCTCAGCCCCGGCCTGTCTGTGCAGCAGCCCCCAGAGGGCAGTGACTGTTCTCAGACCCGGCCTGTCTGTGCAGCAGCTCCCAGAGTGCAGCGACTGTTCTCAGCCCCGGCTTATCTGTGCAGCAGCCCCCAGAGTGCAGCGACTGTTCTCAGCCCCGGCCTGTCTGTGCAGCAGCCCCCAGAGTGCAGCGACTGTTCTCAGCCCCGGCCTGTCTGTGCAGCAGCCCCCAGAGTGTAGCGACTGTTCTCAGCCCCGGCCTGTCTGTGCAGCAGCCCCCAGAGGGCAGTGACTGTTCTCAGCCCCGGCCTGTCTGTGCAGCAGCCCCCAGAGGGCAGTGACTGTTCTCAGCCCCGGCCTGTCTGTGCAGCAGCCCCCAGAGGGCAGTAACTGTTCTCAGACCCGGCCTGTCTGTGCAGCAGCCCCCAGAGTGCAGCGACTGTTCTCAGCCCCGGCCTGTCTGTGCAGCAGCCCCCAGAGGGCAGCGACTGTTCTCAGCCCCGGCCTGTCTGTGCAGCAGCCCCCAGAGTGCAGCGACTGTTCTCAGCCCCGACTTATCTGTGCAGCAGCCCACAGAGTGCAGCGACTGTTCTCAGCCCCGGCCTGTCTGTGCAGCAGCCCCCAGAGGGCAGCGACTGTTCTCAGCCCCGGCCTGTCTGTGCAGCAGCCCCCAGAGTGCAGCGACTGTTCTCAGCCCCGGCCTGTGTGTGCAGCAGCCCCCAGAGGGCAGTGACTGTTCTCAGCCCCGGCCTGTCTGTGCAGCAGCCCCCAGAGGGCAGCGACTGTTCTCAGCCCCAGCTTATCTGTGCAGCAGCCCCCAGAGTGCAGCGACTGTTCTCAGCCCCGGCCTGTCTCTGCAGAAGCCCCCAGAGTGCAGCGACTGTTCGCAGCCCCGGCCTCTCTGTGCAGAAGCCCCCAGAGTGCAGCGACTGTTCGCATCCCCGGCCTGTCTGTGCAGGAGCCCCCAGAGTGCAGTGACTGTTCTCAGCCCCGGCCTGTCTGTGCAGCAGCCCCCAGAGGGCAGCGACTGTTCTCAGCCCCGGCCTGTCTGTGCAGCAGCCCCCAGAGTGCAGCGACTGTTCTCAGCCCCGGCTTATCTGTGCAGCAGCCCCCAGAGTGCAGCGACTGTTCTCAGCCCTGGCCTGTCTGTGCAGCAGCCCCCAGAGCGCAGCGACTGTTCTCAGCCCCGGCCTGTCTGTGCAGCAGCCCCCAGAGTGCAGTGACTGTTCTCAGCCCCGGCCTGTCTGTGCAGCAGCCCCCAGAGCGCAGCGACTGTTATCCAGCGCCGGTTTCCTGGATCTGGGGGTTTACAGCCACTAGATGCCATTTCTTTGTGACCTAAAGGACTTATACCCCTGTGACTAGGGTTGTCACAATACCAAAATTTTGATTCAATTTCGGTCCCATAAAAAAGTAATGCAATACTTGATACCACGCAAAAGAAAAATTAACTGCCAAAAAAAGTGTGCATTCTGCAATTTATGTAACTTGCGGCCCATAATAGAACAGTCCTATCCTATTTTTTAGGGGAGAAGAAGGCAAAAAAAAATGCAGAATCGTGTGTTTTTTACATTTCTTTTCTGTTATGGCATTCACCACATAGGAGATATTTTTTAATATTTTAATAGTTTGGACTTTTTTTTCCGGACGTGGCGATACCTAATTTGTTTTTTTTATTGTTTATATATATTTTTATGTAAATTGGGAAAGGGGGTGATTTACATTTTTATTTATTTTTTAACTTTTTAATTTAATAACTATTAGCCCCCTTATGGGGCTAGAACCTGGGATCTTTTCATCCCTTGTCCTATGCACCCTAATAGAGATCTATTAGGGTGCATAGGATCTCACACTGTCCCTGCTGCCCTGTGCTTTGTGCGCACGGCAGCAGGGAGATTACCATGGCAGTCATGGATGGCTTCAGTAGCGTCCTGGCTGCCATGGTAACCGATCGGAGCCCTGAGATTTCACTGCTGGGGCTCCGATCAGAAGCTACCACTGCACCACCAATGAAGAGAAGAGGGGACCCTGTGGCCACTGCCACCAATGATTATAATACTGGCGGGCTTGGGTGCACTGCGCCACCAATGATTTTAATTTATAATACTGGGGTATGGGGGGGATGGCGCACTGCGCCACCAATGAATGTAATTAACCTCATAATACAAATATAGACTGCGGGTGCCAGCCATATCACACAGCCGACACTTGGCCTCAATGACAGGGATCCCTCCGAACCGTGCCAATTAGCCCCTCAGGTGCTGCATTTGAGGGGTAAATTGCTTTGGTTCGCGGGATCGCCCCTTCCTGTCATTGAGACCGGGTGCCGGGTATGTTATACGTCCGGCACCCGCAGTTTATATTTGAATTGAGGATAATTTTCACTGGTGGCGCAGTGGCCACAGCCCCTCTACTACAAACATCTACCTAGTATACAAACCCCCCCTCCCCCATCCCCACCAATATATATGTACACATCCCATGCATATATAAAGTTCACTAAGCTCCCCTTATCCCTTTCCACAGCTTCCGGTGCAGTGTCTCAGGTCACATATATGTATTCGCTTGCTCACACCGTCCACGGCTGCGTTCTGCTGGATGGGCCCCAGTGTGGATTTCCAGGCTCCGCCAGCTGAGGGGGAGTTGTTGTAGCTAGACTGTCTAATTGTACTGGATGTGTCATCCTTCTGCCTGGAGAGAGTACTATCAATAAAGATGTCAACGGGTGAGCACTGATTGGCTGTGGATAATGGTGGTTGTAGTTAGTAGTCAGTTAGCGATTGTTCGAAGGGGTCATTGAACTGGTATATAGCATTGAATGGTGGCATGTCAGTAACCTATGACACACAAACTGGTATATGGCAATGGACTGGTATATAGAAATAAACCGGTGTAGAGAAATGAACTGGTATATAGAAATGAAGTAGTATATGGCAATGGACTGGTATATAACAATGAACTGGTAAATGGCAATGGACTGGTATATAGCAATGAACTGGTAAATGGCTGTGGACTGGTATATGGCAATTAACTGGTATATGCTAATAGACTGGTATATAGAAATTAACTGGTTTATGGAAATGTAGTAGTATATGGCAGTGGACTGGTATATAGCAGTGGACTGGTAAATGGCAGTGGACTGGTATATGGCAATGAACTGGTATATGCTAATGGACTGGTATATATAAATGAACTGGTATATGGAAATGAAGTGGTATATCGCAATGAACTGGTGTATACAAAATAACTGGTATACAGCAATAAACCGGTGTACGGCAATGAATTAGTGTGTAGAAACGAACTGGTATACTGGTTTATGTTGGAATACGGTAGATTCCTGCGGATGAATAATGTATATATGGAGAAATACTGTATATATTGAACTTAATGGTGGAGTTGCCGTTTTCTGTCCGGGGGCCTCCTTTATCACCCTGTACAGTATACGGAAAGGGGGCAACAAAAATATTTCTCAGACATGGACAGTAATTGGAGTCTGTCATGAAAAATGGCCCTTTTGAGGCCTGGTGCCCTTACAGTGCCCTCTTCCATGGCAGTAAACCTAGTTAGTTAGTGACCGATCTTTGCGCTCCTGTGGCGCCGTCTGTCAGGCTTGGCACGTGTGATGAGTGTTGTGCCAGGCCTTTTGATGTTTACTCTGAGCCTCATCCTTGCAATTTGTGTGGTTGACATAACTTAGAAATGTCACTGACAGATGGTAATGGCGCCGTTCATAAACCTACTGGGGAGATGAATGCGCAGGAATAATGAAGTAGTTACCCACGGCAACCAATGAGATTGCTGCTTTCATTTTCTAAGGGGCCTTTGTAAAATGAGAGCTGGAATCTGATTGGTTGTCATGGGTACGTCTCGTTTTTTTCCTTTAATTTGGTTTTGGAGGGAAAAGGTTCTTCGAACATACTCCTGAGACTGTGGAAATGGCTGCTCAGACCCTCATGTAAGTGTCCCCCATTGTCCTTCATGGATTGTGTTACTCCATGGGGGTTGCATAGCCGCATACATCATTGGATGCACCTCTTAGGAATGGTTGCACCTGAAGTCGTCACAGCCCACTAATCAAAAAGGGGTGCACATACTTTTGACTAGACTGTGTAGTGTATGTGTGAATGTTATAAGCAGCTAGATTTATAAACTGTATCCTTACAAGACGGTTTCCACTCCTTTAAGGATATCCGCCTCCTCATATTTCACGGTGTCGCCATATTAGATCCTCCTGCCCCTATCAGTTTCATTCCAGCTCTGCCGCGCTCTCATATCCCGCTTGTGAAGCCATATAACTGGATCAACTCAAAATGGCTTACTTAGCGATGATGGCTGCACAGATCTGCCGGTAATTAAGTGTTACGGTTGAAATAGGATTAGGGTTTCAGCTGACTCCATCTAATTTTCAGACTCCATTATCTACTGACTGTTAGCGCTGTCAATGTCTTAAAGTGACCCTGACGCAAAATAAGCAACTCTGACAAAAAAAAGAGCCCAAAAGTCCATGCACCATGTAATTCTAAATCTATCCTGTGGGGGCACTGCAGGGAAATTGAACACAAGCTGCCACTGATTACAGCTTTTTTTTTTGGGAAGAAGCCTGGTAACAAAAAAGGATTGTAAATACTGGTGACCTATAGACCCTACAAAATTATACCGGCACCCCTCAGATATAGTGATTATCTGATAATCCAGCCATAGGGCTAGGTCTTGGGTGATGGTACAGGAATTCGGAACCAATTTTTTCCTTGCAGAAGAATTCAGCAACCAACTATTTCCTAGAATGTGAGGAACTCAGGCATGGATGCACTAGCCGTGAGGCAGGTTGGTTCACTTCTGGTTGCACCCCTCCCTGACTGCAAGTAAGCAGCATTTAGGCCTCATGCACACGGCCGTTGTTTTGGCGGCTCGGATGCGGACCCATTCACTTCAATGGGGCCGCTAAAGATGCGGACTGGACTCCGTGTGCTGTCCGCATCCGTTGCTCTGTTCCGTGGCCCCACAAAAAAAAATATAGCATGTCCTATTCTTGTCCGCGCTTTGCGGACAAGAATAGGCAGTTATACTGAGGGCCGTCCGTGCCGTTCCGCAAACTGCGGAACGCACACGGACGCCATCCGTGTTTTGCGATCGTGTGCATGTAGCCTTACTGTCCTAGAGGCTGTGAGGACTACTATGAGGCTGCCTTTCAGAAAGTACTATCAGGCTGGCGTTATAGGGACTACCATGAGCTTGGTTTAATGGGAGTTACTATGAGGTTAGAATTATGGAGACTACCATAATATTGGCATGATGACCATTACCATCAGATTGGCACTTTGTGACCACTATACTGTTGGACTGCATTTAGGTAGATATGCCATCCTTCCATGAGACTGGCACTGTGAGGTAGGTACTATGGGAACTATGAGGCTGACATTATGGGCATTACTATAAGGATTGCAGTCTGGGGACTGCCATGAGGTTGAGATGGGGTGGGGATTCTGTGTGGCCGGTACTATAGATGCTACTATGATATTGCCATGTGAGGCTTCTGGTTAGGGTCATTATTATAAGGATTGATGTCTGGGATGACTAAGTAGCTGGCGGGCTGGGGACAACCATGAGGTTGGCATTATGGAAATTTCTATGGATAAGTTTAGCATGATGGCGATTACTATGAGTCTGAAACATGGGATTACTATAGGATTGGCACTCAGACTATAGGATTGGCACCCTGGGCAGCAATGTAGCAGATATGCCCTCCATGAGCCTGGCACAGTGGGGACTGCTATGAGGCAGGTACTATGGGAATTGCAATGAGGCTGGCACGCCATCTGACTCTACTCCTCGGAAAGCAAAGGCTTGGACTGACCTTACACCAGATGTCCGGGTCTAGAAGTTCTCCCATTTGTGGTCATGGATAATAAATAAGGCTCTCCCTTGCGCTGGGCTGTATCTTTGGCCTTTCAGCTCTGTACTCATCCTGTCAGCCAAGATACAGCAGATGTGTAAATTCCAGCATTGTTGTGTGATTCCCCGTGGACAATAACAAGAACGTCCTAAGACAAGCTTGACACATAACACGTGGCATAAACACCCAAACACGTGTCCAGCGCAGCCGCTCACCACAATCCTTATTATAAGCAGCCAACATAGGATAAGTGCCTGACTGGCTGCGGCTTTCTCGGCAACATTAAATGTTATTATTATTATTATTATTATAGAGACGCATCGCTAGGGAGGGAGGGTAGGGTTGGTCTGGATGGGTTGGGGAGGAATAAGATATAGAGATGACAATGGAGGATGTCATTGTTTAATTATGTACTGTTATAATTCTGTGGTTTTCTAAATAAAAATTATTTAAAAAAACAGATCAGTCGCCCTAGTTTAAAATAGAAAATGATACCAGTTTGGCGCATGTTACTTTATCTTAAGCCATGCCCCTTTCCAGTGAAACTCAACCCATTTTCAACCAAGCCACACCCCTTGCACAGAAAGAGTCTAAAACACTCCGTAAATGTGATGCACGGCCTGTGCGCCATAATTCCGGCTCAATTTGATTAGAAATTTAGCCCTGTTGAATAATTACACCATAAGCTCCCCCTAGTGGTGGCTTTAGGCTGCTAAAATACTGTCATTCATCACATCACTGGCAGTCCTTAAGGTGACCATATACTTTCAATAGCTTTTGGCAGAACGAATGTTCGGACGGCAGCTATCTCTCCCGACCCCCCCCCCTCCCATACACAAAGGAGAAAGCTGCTGCCAGACACTTCCGGAGGGGGCTCGTATTCCGGGAGAACAAAGGGATCGAGCATAAATATTCACTTTGCCTAATCCTTCACAGATGATGTCTGAGGCTCCCCATACACATTAGACTTTCGGCTGAACCTGCCATTTTCGGCGGGTTCGGCTGACAACACACTACTACTGTGTATGGGGGCCTTTAGACCCTATAGTGGCATGAGGAACATGGAGGTCCAGGGAGCTGAGATATGGGAGCTGTAGAGCAGTTTCATCCATCCATTCGCAGTTCTTTGTGAAACAACTCATCTTTACAGACAGCTGTAAGCGTATAATGGGAAAAGCGGGATGTGGGGTTGAATTGCATTTACTCCTTGATTTTAAAGGGGTTTTCCATTTTTTCCCCCCACCCCAGCCTGTGGTACTTGTGGAAAAACTCATACTCACCAGTTCCCTGCTGCTCCTTTTCGGTTCCCTGGCTGTCTTTACTGATCTTCTGGTCTATAAACTTCTGGGTGGACACAGTCACTTGGCCGTTGTAGCTTTAGTGGTGACGTGTCTCCAAGTAGCACGTCACTGCTGGGTCTCATGCCTTTTGGGGACACATCACCGTTGATGCAATCAAGAAGTTGGAGACCAGAAGACTAGTTAAAGGGATATTCCGGTAGGTAAAAGTTATCCCCTATCTACAGCATAGGGGAAAACTATCAGATCGGTTGGGGTCCTACTTCTGGGACCCCCACCGATGATGAGAACAGGGGTCCAATACCCTCTAGAGGGCATTACTGCTCCTCTAAAATGACTGGAGTGGCCAGTCACACATGTGAGCTGCTGCTGCATTCATTTCTATGGAAGTTCTGGAGATAGCCCAGTACAACCCTTCAATATCTCCGGAGTTCCCATAGAAATGAGTGGAGCAGCCGTTCCGGTCATTTTAGGGGAGCAGCAAGGGGCCTGCAGGTGGTATGGGGTCCCTGTTCTTGTGATCAGTGGGGGTCTCAGCGGTAGGACCCCCATCAATCTGTGGATAGGGGATAGCTTGTAACTACCGGAATACCCCTTTAAGAGAGCTGGAACCACAGGTACTGAAGGGTGGGGTGAAATTTTTTTCCAAAACAAAAGCTGGACAACCTTTTTGAGGTTTTAAGGAGAGTTCACCTATGGTTTTCACCATCTACTGCTGGTTTTGGGTATCAGAGCTATAAAACATGTAGACTTGGTAATAATGGACCGGTGCTATAAAGGTGACAAGCAAGTGACCCTAAAAAACAGCTCCGGCGCCCCAGTACCAGTTCTTAGGGCTTATAGGACTCTATGCAACATGATTGACCTCATTAAAGCAACCTACATGGCTCCCTGCAGAGAAAGTTGCTGAACTCATTCCTAGACGGTTTACAGAATATTGAAATGTGCAAAGAGGAAGAAATCCAAACCACCGTAGAAGGTGAAGATTTCCAGTCCGACATTTGAGGGTGTGAATTACTTCGGCGATCAGGGAAAACGTTTACCGCTTTATCTGCAAATCACCAACTCGCGATCGCCAAGTGGTTCCTGTAGAGTGAATTGCTGTCCCCTAGGTAATCTGTGCCTCAGACACCCCCCTCCCTCGGCCTCGCCACATTATCGGACAGGTTTTCCGGCAGATAAGGTCACCGTCCTGCGTCCTGGGGCATCAGCGGAAACAGACAACAGGAATCCTATCCGGCCTCAGGAAACAGAAGGACAGGATGCTCCAGCCTT